>NC_081825.1:102191434-102498138 GCF_030867095.1 Alligator mississippiensis | reverse complement strand
CAAATAGGGCTGGGCCATGGCCCCTTCCTCCAGCGGAGCTAGGCCATGCCTCTTTCCCCTGCACGGTGGGATCGGGGCCAGTCCACACCATACCCCTTTCACCCAGCGGGGCCAGGTTGGGGCCAGCTCAAGATCCCTTCCACCATGTGGCTGGATCAGGGTTGGGCTTCCTTCCCCGCTCTGTGTGGCTGGATGGGGTCCTGTCAGATTTGGCCCATGGAAGAATCGGACACTGCCCATCTGGCCCACTGGCCAAAAAGGTTGAGCACCACTGGACTAAATAACAGAAAGGGTTGACTTCTAAGGTTCATGAGCAGCCATGGGATTAATAACATCTAAGAGTTAATGAACTGAAAACCTTTTTGAGTGTCCTAGAATGAAGGATACTCTCTTACTGGTTTCCTATGTGCATCTGAAAAAATACATATATGTATGTTTAGAAGACAATTTCTAATGTCCTGCAAGCTTGGCTTATTTTGTCTTTGTGTCAGAAATGATTGGTATGACAGGATCATCTTAAATCTGCTTACTGTCTTATTCAAATGAATGTTCATCTGTCTGTAGCAGCATTCATTTGTAAAGAGCTCAATAAAATATAAAAAGAAAGACTTAACATTATTGTGTTTCTGTTTGCAGATGCTGTGAAGCCACCTGGTAGTTCTTTACAAGCATCTGCTGACTTGCCCTTAGCAGTTAATACTTCACCACCTTCTGTGCAAGCCGAATCATCCCTACCTCCTCCATACCAGCTAATTAATATCCCCTCTTTGGAGTCCTCATGTAGTCAAGAAGATCCTCAGGACTACTTATTGCTAATAAACTGTCAAAGCAAGAAGCCAGAACCTATGAGGTAAATGGCTGTTTTAATTTTTCTCTCTCTTTTTTCTTTCTCTCTCTGTTTCTTTCTCTCTCTCTTCTTGTGATATAGTTGTTCATGTGTATATGCCAAAAATTTTTACTGCTGCCAGGCATTTTTCTTGTATTTTTTTGTTCAAGTCATTTACAACTCAGATTCACTAGACTTGATTATCTTTACCCAGACTTCTGCTGTTCCTTTGCCTGTTTTCTGCACTCAAAACTTCTTGTGTTAGCCATAGTAAGTTGTCACATCAGAACTTGTGCTCTACTTATAGCTTTATGTAATAAAATTGCCAGATTAACAGCCCCAGAGCCTGGGCTTCTCTGTAAACTTTCAGCGTAGGTACAGCTTGGATAGCCAAGACATACTTTTTCCTTCATTTTCCAGTGTACATCAAACCAGGTCTAGGAACAGGAGAAGCTGTTTTCCAGCTCTGTGCTTCTGCACTATCTGACGTTTCTAACATGACTCCTGAGAGGAAAGCCAGTTACAATAGTAGTGGACCAAAACATGGACTCAATTCAATTAAATCATTTACCATAGGCCAACAAATCATCTTTTGATTATTACTGTTTGAATCAGATTTAAACAAGATTATATATAGGGTAAAGATAGATTGCTTTTCCAGGGGTCTTAATGAACCTTCTAGTGCTTAGAAACTCTCAATATTCTTTTTCCTATATAGAAAATGTTGTTGTTATTTTTAAGGTCTAACTACGTGCAATTTAATATTAAGTAGAGATCAGCCACAGTATTATCCCTCTGGAAGAGTAGGAAGATAAGCTGAGAAAAAACATTAAAAATGTCTTGTTACGGAAACTTTTACATACTCAAGTAACAACTACTTAAGCTTAACTGGAAACATATTTGCCTCCTGTTTAGGAGGGTGAAATATGTAGTGGCAAATGTACAGGAGCCATCACTTTGTTTCTGAGAATGGTCATCGGAAAACATTAGGAAACTCTCTGCAGAGATGTTTTGCTGTAACAGTTAGAAGTAATGGCCCCCCGTGCATTTCCAGAAAAGCCTGCTCATTATTATCGTGATTGCAGGGAGGCATATTAAAGACTGAGGAAAGTTTTGTTGAAAGTGTTTTCCTGAATTTGCAGTGCATTCCCCTAGGGCCAGACTTGTCAATGGTACTGCTTTCTCTGTCTATACCTAGTCTGTACGCCAAGTTTTCCTGTTACTGAATCAAGCATTCGGAAGGACAAAAAACTAAGATAAAATGGCCATGAGAAAAGAAGAATTTCTTAGTCTGGTTGTTGCTGACTCAGAGGGTGAAGGCCAGTGCCTTGTCTTTCCTAGGGTAGGTAAATAAACCTCCTGTCCTCCAATTTGTGGTTGACCCAGATGGTGGTAAGCCTGCTTTAGACAGTCCTCTGATAAACTTCCCATGAATAAATCAATCAATATTGAATTTTGTGTCAGATCTCTTCCCAGGGTAGAATTCTCCTGGACAGTTTGATGAGCAAAGTTTGTAGTAGCAGTAAAATATTAGTGTTTTAAGATGTAGCTGTAATTCACATCTTTAAAAATGTATTTTAATCCTTTTTAGACTTTTGCATGTCCAAAATGCCTTGGCATAGAAATTCCAATTTAGTTTTGTTCCATTAGCCTAGCTGATAAGTATCTCCTCATATTTTTAGGAGTCTAGTTTTCATGAGAGTTGTGAAAGCATGTGAAGAACATGTTTAGAAACAGAAATGTTTAAATATGTAAGTTGACCTTTTCTGATGCTGGCTGGTGATGTGAGCCAAAGTTGGGAGGAACCGAGGGATTGGATTGTATTAGGAGTCTAAGAGGATGGAAAGTATTTGGGTGGGGAGACTAAACACGGTAAGGAATGGAGAAGGGAGAGTAAAGGAAATAAAAAGGGTTTGAGGTACTCTGGTGCTTTATCTTTAGATTTAAAGGATGTGTTAAATCAATGGTGGGTTAAGTGATGTGAGTATTTGAAGACCTTGTGAGGTGACATGTTATGGTGTGGCCCTTTACTGTTTAGCCACTATCTCTGTGCAACTTTTATCAAATAATGTTATTGCAAACAAGGTAATGATTTTTATATTTTGGTTCCAGTTCAGGAAGTTACTTAAGCATGTGTTCAACATTAAGCATAATCATCTCGCTGAAGTTGGACTAGAGTACATGGGATATAACCTCTTTAAAAAGAAACTAGAACTTCACAGTGTTTTGAAATATGTTCTTATAATTGATGCACATTATAAGAGGTCATAATAATAATTAGGGGGTGGGGAAAATTGAGAGGGTTCATATTTTAGCAGATTGTTTTTACAATTTTTTTTAAGTAGGGTAACCTGCATACATCCACTCTGGCTGATTGGTGGGTTGTATTGATTCACACTTTCAGCTTTAATGTTTTTAGAGTAAAACCCCCAAAATACAACAACATGCCAGCTCTTATACTACAATAGACAGACGTCATAACACTAGAGCAGTGGTGCTCAACCTTTTTGGCTGGTGGGCTGGATGGACAGTGCTGGATCCCTCTGCGGGCCAAAATCCAGCGGAGCCCCATATGGCCATGCAGAGGGAGGAGGGGAGCTTGCAGGCCAGAGGTTGAGCACCCTTGCACAAGAGGAATTTTTTAATAAACTTGGTATAATAAAAATGTTTTAAGTTTTCATTTTTTTTTTACTTGAGTTTATTTGCTTTTGAACCCCATCATTCAGGAGTAACTTGTGTCCTAACAAAATCAGAGCAGAAGATATCTTCTTTTCTTTTCCTAACATGTTTCTTTATAAAACATTACTTCAGTCACTGCATTCTATTTCATAATAATAAAGTAATGACTGTATTAATCATCACACTTTTTTCTAAGACATTTTATGATCTGATAATTTCTGAACTTAAACATTAATAGTCATCTCTTAGTAAACCATCATTGAGTTTGACTGTAGCATTTAATAAGACTGAGAGTTGATCTTTGCATTTATAAGAAACATTGTATGTGAAATCTTTGCAAAGTTTACATTTCTGGTTGGTTGACAGTGGTACAGGAATCTTGCCTGACCTTGCTTCATTTTTCCTGTGTTCATAAATCAGCCAAGGGTCATCTTTTATCTCTGAAGAAGGGCAAGAATACCTACTACTGGAAGATTTTGAAAGTAAAAAGATTCCATTGCAGTGAGTGTATTAGAGTTGTTTTTGAATTTTTGTGAGAAATTAATCACAGGGCATAACCTGCTTGAAAATGCTGGATTTTCGTGTTTTTCAAATGTGTCCTGCATGATCAACTTTGAGTTTTCTATAGAAGAAACAACGTAAACCCAACTTTAGTTGTTTGGAAATAACTATCACTAAGATAAGATTGTGATAACACCTGTCATGATCCTTGTCTTATTTTTACCACACTTACTCCCAACACCACCTTTTTACCCTCCCTGAGTGCTGGTACATAAGAAGTGTGCTGCTGCCATCTCTCATCTATGCATATGCATCTTTGTGCATGTCTGAGTAGCATGAGGTAGCACCATGCAGATATCTAGAGCAAGCTCTGCACTGGAAGCAGTGTGGCCCCAGCACTACACCTGACTTAGCAAGTCCTGCCCTCCTGTAGGGCTTGTTGCAGAGGAAAAGTAAGGTATACAACGAAATAGTACAATAATGGATTGTACTATTGAAATGATAATTCAAAGTTTTCAGCTTTGAGATGGAATATTTTTTTTATCTTGATTTTGATTTGCTTCTCGTCCTCTGGCACTAACTAGTTTTCAAGAGATAGAGGATGAGCCAGCTTAGTGGCAAATCTATGTGGTAGTTCAGAGGCTTTTCAGGGATGTGCATGAGCCATCTGGAGAGCTGGAACCAATTTCCCTGTCCCCTGTGCAGCTAGATTGATGTAGCACCATTTATATCCATGATATTAGAGGGTCTCTAAGCATGGGTAAGGATTAGGTTTACCAGGACTTGAAACTGTTAATAAAGCAATTTAAGGAGCATGTGTGATAGGACCATGACACCAAAAGATTGGTGTCACAGTTATACTCCAGTTTATGATGTGCTAATTGTTTTCCTGTTGTTGTTATACTAACTTTGCCTTTAGAGGTGTATACTACTAAACACGAACAGTGATGCTCTGATACACTGTCGGAGACAAAAAACAGTTTCCATTTCCATGGTTTGCTTTAACCATGCATTTGAAAATTATAACAAATTCTGCAAAGTAGTTACCTACTGGAAAGTCACCACTCTCAGACATCCTGCTTTTGGGGTCAGCATAGAAAAATAATAGTGTTAAATCTCTTCTTTGTTCCAACACCATCAGGATTAAGGATGTTGGATGCCACTGAGCTAAAAGAATGACTGGTGAGGCTGCCTCAAGGTAGTCCAAAGCTGACTTGACTTCATTTCAGTTTTCACAAATTCATACGGCCAAGAAACAGTGAGGAAGAATATCTTGCCAATTCATTGAGTTATCTGGATTAGAATTATTAGTATTCTGTTGAGTGGGATTCATATGCTCTCATTAAACTTCTAATTTCACTTATGGTTTAACTGTATGTGGCACATCTCAAACAAAATTTGACTTTTTCTGAGCCCTCTCAGAAGCCCTTGTTAAAAGGTCATTAAGTGCTCAGAGCTGGTACATAAGATTTTGAAGGCGTCTCATTCTTTTAAAGGAATCTAATTTCAAAGACCAGGGAGGTAGGTTTTGGGAAATAGGTAAATGATGGTGTTTGCCATAACTATATGGAAAAGTGAAAAAAGTGCTTCATTTCTCACTATGTGCACTTTATTTTGTGTTCTGGCTGTGATCCGAGGTTTGTTACTCCGTTTGTATTTTTTTTTTAAGTGAGAGAGAGAGAGAGAGAGAGAGATCTCTTAAGGTCATTAGGCACAATTAACATTACCTTTATTTGTGTGGGTGGAATGCTGTCTACAATGTAGAAAAGTATCAGATTGATACCTTTTTCTCGCACTGGTGTAGCATATGTAATTAAGGGACAGTTTCTTGTCATTCTTACTCATCTTTACATTTATTGCTTTCATTTGGCACGCGGTTTGAGTAAGCTGTTTAGACTCAGGATGCATATTAGCAAGGGTGTAACAACCTCTAAGAACCATTGCCTTTTTTAAATATTGTTTTATCTTTTTAGGGAATACTTATTCCAACAGTATCATAAACTGCCCTTAATCTGTTACATAATGGAATAATAAGGGCAATAGAAGTATTGTTTGGAGTGACATATATACATTTTGAAATTACTGCATCATTCCAGTTATAAGTTGATCCTGCATGTAAATTGGCTTTATGTTCTCAGGTTCAATTTTAGGAAAAAACGCCTTTTCCAAAATTTAAGTAGATAACTACAGATAAAGATGTTGAATTGTTATTGTCCTTTACAAAATCCTGCTTGCTATTACCCTTACAAAATAATCAAATAACCAATGGAAGCATCTAAAGGGTTAAATGCACTAACAATGCTAAAATAAGTTCTAATTTGCAATATTTTTGTGCATGCAATAAAAATAGCAAGTACAAAAGTCAGGACTGAATGGGGCCTGATTAAAGTTTGATTGTGTGTAAGTTTATGTGATTTTTTTTATAGTTATTTTGAAGAAAGAAAAAGATAGATGTATAACTGTAACAGTGTAGTGTGTACCTTCTGTGCAATGGTACATTCATGTGATACTTAAAGTAGGAATACCATGGGATGATTGATACCAGTGTGTGGATGCCATGGTAAGGTTTTAATGCTATCCGTTTAATTTATCTGTTGCTATTTTCAGTCATTTTGATTTGTGTTAAAATAGTCATATTATCAAGAAAATTTCTTTGCCAAGTGAGAGAATGCCATGGCTGTACTCTTCTTTTTATGTGTATTGTTGGTAACAATTGATTGATTGTTCCTTTCACCAGAGACATAATTTCCAGAGCAGCCATGTGGAACCTACTGTGTACTTGTAAAGTAGTCTGGATCAAGACAAAAATTAGTTTGTTCCACATGTTCTGTAAATTTTTTCTCCACAATAATTAGTTGAACATTTCTGCTTTCAGTTTCTGCTTTTATTTATATGTGTTGTCTCTTGTATCCTTTTCTTTTAAGGCCTGTGTTTGTTGACAGTGGGTGCATCTACACATGTGCTTGAATGCATATTAGCCTATATTAATGTGCATTAAAGTGTTGCAAAAACATGCTCTTTAGCTAATGCGCATTAAAATAGGCTAACGTGCATTTTTGTAGTACCTCACAATGGAGGTACTAGATTTAATGCACATTAGTTAAAGCACATAATGAATGTGTACACACACCCAGTGTATATCTTTAGGCATGCACCTCCAATACTGCAAGTTCCAAAAAGTTTTATTTTAAAATTTTATTTCTTCCATATTCATGAGGGGAAGCAAGTACCATAAACCCAGGTATAGGTCCGTATTTGCACCACAGTGTTTCAACTGCTGCAGCTTCCTTAGCCTGACAAAGGGTTTTTGAACCCGAAAGCTTGCTTAATAACTATTCTCCAACCATTTGGGTTGGTCTAATAAAATATGTCTAATTCACCCAAGGAACCTTGTCTGCCTATATCCTTAGACCAACACGGCTACAACCTAAACCCCTGCTTAACAGAGTTCACTTACAGTGTGATATGTAGTTTAAAATACAAACAAAGAGGAGATCCAAACTGGTATTGTGTCTTGTTAGAAGTGACTTGCTTATGAAAACCCCATGTTGCTGAGCTCTTGTGATAAATATACACACACCAGTGCGTGTAGTTGAGACAGTACTTGAGATTTTTTTTAAGATCTTTTGTTTAGTAACAAAGTTCCTTGATTTTCTCTCAGAATTAATGGATTAAATGACTTTCAGTTGCTTACATTTGAATGTTATGTTGTTCCTTAATTGTTAACGTTTGTCTTATAACCATACATAAAAATCCCTATGCCAATTTTATTATTTTATGTGTAGATCTCAAGCTGACTCAGCAAAATCCACCTCTTCTGAAACAGACTGCAATGATAATGTACCCTCTCATAAAAATCCTGCTCCATCGGTAAGCAAGCATGCCGTGAATGGTTTTTTTCAGCAGCAAAGTGTCTATGACTCTCCACCACCTCGATCTACAATGGTGTCTGTAGACTGCAGCCTTTATAATCTGCCTAGAAGTTACTCACAGGATGTTTTACCAAAGGCAGCATCTCCATCCGGGACTGACGCAGAAGGAGAGCAGCACATTTTCAGTGCCCCATCAGCAACATCATTAGATGTGCAGATGAGACATATCTCCATTAGTTATGACATTCCCCCAACACCTGGAGGTACTTATCAGATTCCACGAACTTTTCCAGAAGGAATATTGGCTCAGACTTCAAAGCTAGAGACTATTCCAGATATTCCTCCGCCTCGGCCTCCAAAACCTCATCACTCTTCAGATCGATCTCCTGTGGAAACCTGTAGCATTACTCGTACTGCGTCAGACACTGACAGTAGTTATTGCATTCCTACAATGGGAATGCCACCTTCACGCAGTAATACCGTTTCCACTGTAGATTTGAATATATTTCGAAAAGGTTAGTATTTATGTCTCAGCCTGCTTTTAAAGAACTCTTTTGTTTAAATTATCGTGTGCAATAAGTGGTGAAGGCTTGGATTTTCAAAGGAATTGAAAGGAGTTGTGCTTCCACTTTCTGCTGAGAATAAGAGGCTTAATTCCCTTCATTCTTTGAAATTCTCAACCAAAACAAAGAGTATAAAAGGTGATGGTATAAAAGGAAGGCTGTATAAATGTTGTTCATTTTAAATGACTAATAACACTTTTTTTTTTTTATGTGTTGTAGAGAAACTGCTTCTACACCATGGCTGTTCTGTTAGCTTTTGCTGGCCTGACCGTGTGTCAGGAATTTGTTAAAATTGTCTAGGACAGCTTTTGTGTATAGTCAATCAAATTATGTTCTGATATGAGTTATTAGTATTTCTTTGCATTTTATATGTTATGTTTCAGTCACGTTTCATGCCCCCTCATGTGATAATGAGAACCCCATGAAAACTTGCATTTTTCATAGAATTTCCATTGCACCACCTCCCCTGTTGATCCATCCGTGTTCCATACCAACAGGTAGCAGCTTCAAACAGTTTTCAGGCCAAACCACTGAAGAAAGTTTATCCTCTTCCCCTTGCAGGCAAAGATCTCCATACCTGTCCAGTGGTCCCTATGGTCAGCACTAGCAATACTCTGTTCTGCACCACTGACAAGTGTAAAGTCAGTTTCAGAATGTTTCTGGAAAAAATAACATGCTCCATGTTTATTTGAGTTTCAGTGGTACCACGTCAAATGTACTAAAACTCACATGCTTTTTTTCTCTACTTGTTAAAGTTACTTTAGTTTCTGAAAGTCCTTCCAGCTTGTCAATTTTTCTTTATGCATCATCACCAGTAATAAAGATCCAGTTGGCCAAGTCATTTGTAGAATGCGGCAGCTATAACTCAAGGCAGACACTATTTGCACGAGTATAGTTTCAATATAATTTCTCTTGCACGCTCTTTTACACAAGAAGGAAAAATATTTCAGCTTGACTTTTCAGAATGTTTACAAGATTGATTAATAGAAAAATATGAGTAATGGTCTAACAGCAGGAGGAGTTACAGCCTCTGACTAGTGAATAAAAAGCTTGTGGGCTGAATCATTGAATGCTTTGTCAGTATACAGCTAGAAAGCTGTCTCAAAGTGCTATCTACAAAATCCCTCTGACAGGGAAAGACTTGGGTAGCATTCAGTTTAGAGGAGTCAGCCTCATGTGAGTCCTCTCACATAGTCCTTCTATATACAGGGCATATTGGGATGATGTTCTTTCAGGGGTGGTGACTAGAATCTAGTCATCAAATAGAATCAAATTGTGGTGTCAGAAAGGACATCACAGATCATTTAGGGTGTTTTTTCATAGCACTAGAATTTTCTCAGAAATTCCCACTATCTTGCTCCCTGTACCTTCCAGACTGGAGCAGTGACAGCAAAAGACTCCCTGTACTTTCCCCAAACTGGGACTGTGCTGGTCTGGGGAAGCATGGAGGGAGGAAAGGAAGCAGCCAGGGCAATGTTCAGACTAGAGACATCCCCTGATACATGAAGAGGGTGCTTCTCTGCTCTGTTTCCGGTCTCTGAGAGCACAGAAGAGGGAGCAGCAGGGCAATGCTCCCTGCCCATTCCCCAGAATGGGGACGTGAGTCTGGGGAAAGTGTGGGGAACAGCAGGTAGTGCGTGGGAGGAGAGGGAGCAGTGGGGCGATGCTCCCCACCCCACACCAGTGCCTTTTCCAAATCAGGGTGTCCCCAGTCTTGGGAAGGATCAAGGGGTAATAGCAGCTCAAGTCCTCCATGACTGGGAGGAGTTGAGCTGTGGGGAAATACCACCCCTCCAGACCAAAGTCACCCTGGTCTGGGGAAGGCACAGGGGGAGCTGCTAGAGCTACTGCTTGTCTCTTCCTGATCACAGAGGAGTTGAGCAGAAGTGTACAGGTGTTCATTTTAGCGAGAGAAACTCATGTCAACCTGGAGGATCTTTCTTCCAGAGAGGGCATGTTTCCTTCAGGAAATACTGAACAAACATTTGTATGCTCCTAGTTTCTACTAGGGTAGTGGCAATTTCTCCCAGTAGAATTGTAATACCTGTACATGGCCTTAGTGCAGCAAAAGGTAGGGCATTTGAAGGTATGTCTATGTGCAATGTATCAATCTGTATCACTCAATTTTACAACTTCAAATATTGGATTTGTCTTTGTTTTGTGGATAATTCTTTTTGCTGCCATTAAGCTTGTTAGAAGAGTTCAAGAGTTCCAGTGCCAGTCTTTTAGAACCACCAGTATAAGTGGCCCAGTCATGCTGAATTCAATTAAGAGAGTCCTGTGATTTCTATGGTAGCTGTGTTAGGCCAGGTGTTGCTAGATAAACTTGGATCTTCTCTCTGGTAATACAGTGCAGTGCATTCTGATCAAGTGTATATGGATTGCAGCATAAAAGTGGAAATATTCTTTTTAATTATTGTAATAGTTATGTATTCCTGAACTTTTTGGTATATTTCTCCAGCAAGCCTTTTTGTGTTCCTGGATGTTTCTGCATTTGTACACACTACATACAAGAACCTGTTTTTACATTTTACTTTTTAGTTTTTCTGCCGGTATTTTTTTTTCTTCTGAGCTTAGATTAATTAAAGATCCATAAACTCAAAAATACAGCTTTTCCTGTGGAATAGAATTTTTCAAAACAGGCAGCTCTGAAAAAAGGAAATGGAAAAATGTTTAAATGTTTTCTAGGCTAGCTCTCTGGCTGTCTGACTGGCTTGATGACCCTCATCAAGCCAGTCAGGACCCTACCAGCTGGACAGTCCAAAGAGCACTAGGTGAGCAGAATGAAAAGTGAGCCTGGAAGTCCTAGGAACCCTGGTTTTCGGGCAGTCCACTAGATCAGGGTGTCAATAGAAAACTGTTCTGTCAGAAAACTTCTGACTAACTCTACTAGGCAATTCTATTCTTAAGTCACTTTCTGGAGTAGAATTAAAGTTTAAGGCCCAGTGTCTTAAAATCCACTCTTTACAGACATGGGTGTTTTATGCGATTATGGAAATTTTCAAGTGTTCAATAAGGTACACTACTTTGGGTATATTTATACTGCAAATATACTATGCCAGGCTCAGGGAATGCTCTAACTAGGCTGTTTGCAGTGCAACTCAAATGATTCCATGTTACTTCCAGTTAGAAGGCAGTTGTGTGGAGCAGCAGTGTTTTTAAGGGCACTGCTGTCTTGCACAGTAAACGAGCAGCATCAACATTCCTTCAGTTTCTCACCCTAGAAAATGCCAATGGCAAATCTTAAAATCATGACTTGTAATACAAAGAAGTGTTTGTACCTGAAAGCTTGCAAAGAACACTTTTTCTGTCTATTTAGTTGGTCTAATAAAAGATATCACATTTATCCAAAGAACCTTGTCTGCTCAAAAAATAATGCATTCATCCCAAATGTATATTGATAAAATCTTTTAGACTATACTGCACTGTCATGTAGAGCATGTGCATCTTCCCAACTGCATTTGATTATAGATTTAAAATAACAGATAGTAAATATTTGGTGCAGCACATTTATGTAACAGCAGCTGAGCTGAGGAAATAAATGTTTACTTTGTCTCCTTCTACTTCTTTAGACATTAGTTCTCAAGACTGCTATGATATTCCACGAACATTTCCAAATGACAGATCTAGCTCATTGGAAGGTTTCCACAATCACTTTGTAAGTATGATTTGATCTCATGTGGGACTAGGGAATGGGAAAGCACTTGCACAGTCTTTGTTCCCTTTTACAAAGCAATGATGTGGAGTGATGCATCTTAAAATAAATTACACTGAATATATGATGCTAAAAGATTAATTAATTTACAGCAGATAACATAAATGATTGCTTTATGAAAGGAAATGTATGTTATTTCTAGAAGAACAGAAGCATGTTAACAGTGGGAAGTGTTTCAAGTGAAGAACTGGATGAAAATTATGTCCCAATGAATCCCAACTCTCCACCACGGCAGCATTCCAGCAGCTTCACTGAACCCATTCAAGAAACAAACTATGTACCAATGACCCCAGGCACATTTGATTTTTCATTATTTGGAATGCAAGTGCCGCCTCCTGCTCACATGGGTTTCAGGTCCAGTCCAAAGACGCCTCCCAGAAGGTCAGTACCTGTTGCAGAATGTGAACCACCACCAGTGGATCGGAATCTCAAGCCAGACAGAAAAGGTGAGCAAAATATGCAGTAGAAGTTGCTCATATTTTCCAGTATAATGACTTAAATGTTTCTGTTTTTCTTAACAAGATTGAGGTAGATAGTATAAAAGTATTATTTTCTAAGAATTCTAATAGTTTCCTAAGAATTTTAAAAGCAAGCCTTGACACATTTTAAAATATGTAAATAGAACAGAATGTATCTATAGGGTTAGAAGTTACAGCATACATTAATAGAAAGAAGGTACACCATAACTTACAAAGTTACTCTAAATAGACTAAAACTGTGATTTAGGTCTTATGCATGTAATATAGATGGCCAGCTCATGGTGAAGGGAGAGCACATGAATACGGGTATATTTGTAAAACTAGCATTTTCCTAGTTAATAATAAAGAATATAATAAAAGCTTTTTTTGTATAATTTAATGCTTAAAATGCTTTTAACTTTTAAAATAATTTCAGATATACAAGTTATAGTTAATATTGTTGCAGTGTGATAGAAATTAATTGTACCACAGAGGATGGATCGTACATCACACTGTTTTCTTTTTTAAAAACAATGCCATTTAAAGTGTACTGCAATTATAAAACATTTCTTCTTTAAATGTTCCTTTATAAAACAAAAACAATAATTTGTTAGATTGAATCCAACAATATTAAATAAATAAATATTTTAAGGCCTTAATTCAGTCTGTAAAAGCAAGGAAATTAGGTCTGGGGATTAATTGGGACTGTTTAAGATCAGTGCCTTCAGGTGGCAGGGTCATAAAAATCACAACCAAGAAGATGATTATTTGCTGGCACAGAGTTACAATACAATCCTCCCTTGGAATCCAAATAGGACTTGGAGACTACTACAGTATTTACTCAAATATAAGACAAGGTCTTCCCCCTACCTCCACCTTCAATCAGCATGGGGGGAAAAAGCTCATTAAATACACTGTCTGTCATTAAGCTGCTGTCAAAAGCAGTGTGCTAACTAATAAAAATCAAGTATGAAGTTGATTTAAATGCAGCCAACACTAAGCATGATTAAAACACATAGCTTATATTGGACAATTTTTTTTAATATGCTAATGGTAACCTACCAGAAAGATAAGTTAGTGCAACCCATCTGAATAAGATACAGGGTAGTGCCCATTCTGTGTAGTCCCTCTCAGTGCCAAGTTTTTTAAGTCATGGTGACCACTATACTGAGTACATTTCAACTTCCTCTTCACTCCCACAGCTGATCTGTGCCTTTCTTTTCCATTTCCACTGATTCTTGTTTCTTAACCAATCTTAAATATTTGGCAAAAATCACCAAATGGGGCCCCAAACAGTTCACCCTGAATCCCTCTGCCACCCCCTCTCAGCCTGTCACATGGTTAGTGTGGCCCTGCCCTTCATGAGGTGGAGTTGAACCAAGTTGCCCTGCACCTCATCTGCATATAATTTTTTTAGAAGATCTCAGGACTTGTGACAAGAACACCTGGTTCAAGTCATGAGTGAGAGCTGATTTGCACCTAGATCCAGTTAAATAGTGGAGAGGAGTGGTACCTTTCCACTGGTTAAGTGCTACATTCACACCCCTTCTGCCCCACACCCAGCCTGTCTCTCACCCACTGACTCCTCGATTTACATCTTCGATGACTGGCTTTCTTGCATGCAGACCAGCCTCTGGCTTCTTTTCTATTCATTCTATCCAGGAAGAGCATACACCAACTGCAGAGACATCTTCAGCCTGATGAAGGGTTTTTAAACCCAAAAGCTTGCTAAAATATTTTCCAACTATTTAAGTTGGTCTAATAAAAGATATTAGATTCACCCAAAGAACCTTGTCTGCCTATGTCCTTAGACCAATACAGCTACAACCTACACCCCTGGATCCTTATATGCATGTACTGAGCAGTGTTGATCTGTGGGGTCACCATGGCTTTAAATACTGTTAACTTTGGTGGGGCATAGCCCAGTAAACTATGTGGTAAATCATGAGCTTTTTGGTTTTGGCCTAATATCATGCATAGTTTATACTCTGTATAAATAGGTACAAAAGTGTTGCTTAAACATTTATGGAGTACCTGTGCTAAAACGTGCAGGTCTTTTAAAAAAGGTAAAGTGCATCAGTTCCAAATGAGCTAAATTAATACAGGCATGTTTACTTCTAAGTCCATGTTTTTACATTTTTCCCTCATTTCCAGGTGCTCAGGGAGAGCAAGATCTGACAGGAAGGGGTGGGGGAAGAAGTTGCGCAGGGCAAGGGGGCTAACTGACCTCTCAGATTTAGGTTCCTTTCTGTAGCAGTGGGAAGGGGACAAATTTAAGGCAAATCTCCAAAAACTAGATTCTATACCTGGAAAATTATAGAATCATAGAACCGGAAGGGACCTGTTTCATAGTAGCTAGTGTCAAGAGGGACCTGAACAGATCACCTAGCCTGACCCCCTGCCACAGGCAGGAATGAATGCTGGGTTCACAAGACCCGAGACAGGTGATCGTCCAACCTCCTCTTGAATTTGCCCAAGGTAGGGGTGAGGAACACTTCCCCGGGAAGTTGGTTCCAGATTTTGGTCACGCTAACTGTAAAATATTGCCTTCTGGTCTCTAACCTAAAACTATTCTCCATCAGCTTATTACTATGTTCCTTGTCACCCCAGGTGGTGCTGGGGAGAAAAGGGCTCTATCTATTTGCTGTTGATCTCCCCTGATGAGTTTGTAGCCAGCCACCAGGCTTCCCCTCAGCCTCCTCTTGCTGAGGCTGAACAGGTTCAGCTCCCTCAGTCTCTCCTGGTAGGGCCTGTCCTGCTGCCCTCTCACCAAGCAGGTGGCCCTCCTCTGAACCCTCTCCAGGCTGGCCACATCCCTTTTGAAGTGCGGTGCCCAGTACTGGACGCAGTACTCCAACTGCGGCCTGACCAAAGTCTCACAGAGGGGGAGTATCACCTCTCTGGACTGGCTTGAGATGCACCTTTGGATGCATGACAAGGTATGGCTGGCCTTGCTGGCTGCGGTCTGGCATTGGTGGCTCATGTTCATCTTGGAGTCAACAATGACTCCAAGATCCCTTTCCACCTCTGTGCTTTCAAGAAGGGAACTCCCCAGCCTGTATGTATGCTGTGGATTCCTTCTCCCAAGGTGCAGCACCCTGCATTTATCTACGTTGAACCCCATCCTATTCTCATCTGCCCACTTTTGTAGTTTGTCTAAATCTATTTGCAGCCTCTCTCTCCCTTCAAGTATGTCCACCTCGCCCCACATCTTAGTGTCATCAGCAAACTTGGACAGCGTGCTTTCCACCCCCTCGTCCAAGTCAATTGTACAATTACCAAGTCCAGTCCCCTGCCCTGGGCAGCAAGTATTGGGCTCAGATGAGTTCAGCAAGGTGCCTTTTCAGCCTCGTCTTGAACACCTCCAAGGAGGGCGACTGCACCACTTCTGCTAGAAGCGTGTTCCAAATTCTGGTGACCCTTGCAGAGAAGTTTTTCCTTGTATCCAATTTGAATTTACCCTCTGTTAGTTTATGCCCATTGGTCCTCATCCTCTCTTGAGACGCTGTCCTGAATAGTTGCTCTCCTAGTTCTTGATGCTCCCCCTGAGGTACTTGTAGGCAGCTGTCAAGTCACCTCTCAACCTTCTCTTCCTCAGGCTGAACAGGCCCACTTTCCAGAATCTCTTATTGTAGGGCTTACCCTCCATGCCCATAATCTCAAGTTTATCCATGTCCTTCTTGAAGTGCAGGGCCAAGAACTGGACACAGCACTCCAGCTGAGGCATCACCAGCACTGAACAGAGAGGGAGGAGTACAGCGGCTGATGCATGCCAGAGTTTTATTGGCCCTTTTTGTAGCCTCGTTACACTGTTGGGTCATATTCACCTTCCAGTCGATTCGTGACCCCCAGGTCTTGTTCAGATGATGTCAGCCAGTAGACCACCATCCATTTTATAATTTATAAATTTTCCATGTAAGATCTATCTAATTAATGGAATTGTCTTCTACTCAGAGCCTTATATTTGAGTAAATACGGTAAATCAGGCCAGCCCGTTGCTCTCGTACTGAATTTACCCCATATAAAAAGTGGTGCTAGAATCTGGCCCTAACACTTGTAATGTATGTAAAATGTACAGGGTTAGGATGTAATATTGGCCTTGATTCTGAATTTCCATCCTGTTATGGAGTTGGCTAGGTCTTACCTAATTTTCTACAGGAAAACATCTCCATTTGTATTTTGATTTTAAAAACTATTTATTGTATGAAGAACTCTAATTAGAGTTTGATGACATTACAACTTCAGTGACAAAGTATTTGAACAAAGCAAAATGTAAGGGGGCCCAAACACTTATTACCCTTTGAATGAACTAGATTTACTTACCACTTAAAAATGTATATTTTGGGGGCTCAAATGCTTGACTTTCTAAGAATAAACAGAAACTCTGTTGTAATGTGAGATGCTTGCAAAAAGAAACAGAACTAACTGCTGATTTTCAGTAATGTGAAATGGCATATAGGAATTGCAGGCAAATGGTTTATTTATTTCTTGCTCGACAGTTTTCGCATTTATATATAAAATCTAAACTCTAATGAGAGTTAAAGATGTTAAAGATAAATTGATTACACCAAAAAGTTAGCCACAGTGGTATACCCTTTTCTTGAAAAAATGACTTTTCTTATATATATATGTCTTCATGAAACTGGGTTAAGCTCAACATTCTGAAAAGTGATACCAGCCTCCCAAGGAAACAAAGCATATAAATTTTTAAAGCATGTTAAAAGTCCCATTAACTTCAGTGAATAGAAAAGGATGACTATCAGGCTTACTAATGAAAATGAATTGTAAGCAAAAGTGCTGTATACAGCAGTGCCCATATTAATTGGCTCTGCGCATTTTTGCTGTCAGATTGACTATAACGTATTTTGAAAAGAGATTTTTTTTTTAAATAAATGTTTTTTTATTATAAAATATATAGAAAGTCAAATACTTCCTATTCTTTTTATAAATATCTATTAAAAGTATTTTTTTATGTGTTGAAGGAAATGGAAGAAAATAAGAAATATGTTGTTTTGTTTGTTTTTTAAAGAAATCTGACGTCAGCAATCAAGGACAATATTATACCTTATTTACCACTATAAAACACCTTATTGGATAAATCATAAAAAATACAACTTTGGTCAAATAAACGAGTTGTCTCCATTGCTTTTAAATATGAGTCCTTACAAACTTTGTATTCTGAACCTATATTCAACATTAAGTTGTCATATCCTATTGTGAAAGGTTAACATGGTAAAACATCAGATGACTCCGTTTTTTCATGTTCAGTGGTAAACAGATGAAAAACATTTAAGGCATTAGAATTTCTATTAATGAACATAAAATAAATCTATACATTTTAGGGGCCCTTTAACTTAAGTGAGCATACGGTACAAAGTTTTGCTATGAAGGGTGCTTTTTGAGCTTTCAAATTATTGTAGCAACTACTGTTTCACTGTTTCTTCGTGGGTAATTTAAAAATATTATGACAATAATCCATTTTAAATTACTTCAGGTAGCTAGAACTTAATAAATAATGCAAACATTTCAAAAGATCCTGCCAGAATTTGGGTGATGGGGGAGGTGGGGGAATGTGATGACTATGTAAAATGTAAAATATCTAACTACTGATAGTTGTTCTCTTAATTAGAAGTGAAATTCAATACACTATCTGTGGTTGCATTAAGAGTTTGTTTTGGAAAGTACTGTTGTTTATTTAAAATAAAGTACTGGTGCAGAGATCCACAATGTTGTGCTATAAGGCCTCCATAAATGTCTGAACCACACCCTCCACTGTCTGAGGAAGCAGCTGTGAGCCTTTATTTTATCCATGCACATATATATGTAGAGATACATCTATATCTATGTATATAGGTGTTGATTTTATACATAAATACCCATACATACACATGCATACATTTTCTGAGACGTAATCTTTGTATCTAAGTACCCAACTATCCGAATCTTCCTCTTTGGTACGGGTGATAAAATGTCTTGCTTATGGAGATCTGTTGTTCCCTTGGATACCTTTTACAGTAGTTGTATATATACATTTGTAGAAGTTCTGGGAGTGATGTTTAGCATAGATTTATGCAGCCATGTACAGTCTGGCCTTAGATGGACTGTACAAAGGCATAGGAATCTGTGTTAGTAGACCCATTGATGAGCCATGCCTAAGGTAGTTTCATCTTAATAGGGTAAACCTCTGTTTCTAATGCGTTTTTAAAATCACTGTTAACAGTGTATTTTGCTGAAACTTCTTATGTATGGTCCTAGCTAAGGAAAATTTGTGGGGCTGGGGAGAAGGGCATCTGAAATCTGATGAAGATTTAATTTTTTAAAGGATACCCTAAGCTCTGTGTTCTGATTTGCTTGTATTCTGAAGGGTGACCAAAACTGGAAGACTGCTGGAGTTTCAGTACACCTGCTCTCCAGCTGTTCTGGATGCACATGTACATAAAAATTTACTTCAAGTTAAAAGAATGTAATGTGCAAACAAAATAATATTGTAAACACCATTTACTTAAGTTAGCATCTTTACAGTGCTAACAATAAGTGATATGGAAGTTCATAGATAAGATGCTGTGTGCTGTTGAAGGTTTAGTTCTTCTGGCAACAGATCCCTTTCCTTTTGTTTAGTTTAAGGGAGAACCAGAAAGCTTTTACAGGATAGTAATTTCAGAATGAGCCATAATTCTAGGTTCAATGAAGACTGTGAGAGTTCTGCCATAAAATTCAATGGGGCAGAAGTTCGATCCACTAATTCCAGATAACTTTTCCCCTCAAAAAGAAATCTTCTTGGTGAAAATGAGGTTTGAAGTGTATTTTTAATGCCTCCTGTGGTTATCCCATCTCTGGAGAACAGCAAGTTAGCTGACAGAGACCTGGCCTTCTGAACCATGATTCATTGTCACAGCTAAAAAGGAGAATGTATGAAACTCAGGTAAAAACATCTTGACTTGTGGATATTTCTTATCCTCTAAAATTCTCTCAATACTAGTTTTGGGGAATGGGGACAGAAATATAGAAATAGGTTTAATATGTTAAAAAAGGGCAAATTGTGGGTGGTAACATTCATGTTATGTGTTTGATATTTAATTGATATTAGTTCTCCCACACACATACAAAAAGACCCACCACACAGACTTTTATGTAGACATTCACACTCTTCCTTCCTGATAGTTGACCACTTAGCAGGCTGCAGATTTCTTATTTGAAGAGGCATCCCTAAGATGGGAGAGAGATGGGACTTATACCTCATCCCTCTGTTTTATAACAAGGATTTACTTTAGTTTTGAGTCAAGGAAGATCAAATAGTTTGAGGTTATAATGCATTCTGTGTCACCTCACTCCCTCTCCTGGCTCACAGCTGCTTCCAAAAATGAGGGAGCTTTCAGTAATTTCTTGAAGCTTTGAGAACCCTTTTGAAGCATGGCTGGAGGCCTCATGCCCCAACAGCCTGAATCAATGCATGTTATTTCCTTTAGGTAAGTGCTCTGCTCTTTGGACCAAAATCCAATGTGTTCAGCCAGCTGTAGTTTTTCTGTACTTATCTGAATTGAGTGTTAAATGTATATTTTGTATATGCAGGGGTTTTTTAAAGAATCTTTCTCATTTTCATAGTTTTGTGTTTATGCTTTTTGCTGCTGTAGCCTGCTATGTTTGCATGTAGTGGTGATGCTAAGTTAGAAGCACTATTGCTAGCAAAAGGGTTTCACCTTGAAGAAATATCTGTTTCCCTCAGCACAACTGGGTAGTGTTCCTCTGAATCAAAAGATATTTGACTAGTTCTGCCTCAAGCTATACCAGAGCCTCTTGTTCTCTGGATCCATAAATTATTCCTTCCTTGAGCTACTGTTTATTAAAGAAAAACAAAAACAGAAGGAAATGTACCCTAATTTAGGAGACAGCAGGGAGTTAGTGGGGGGGGGGGGGGGGGCTTGTTTTTAATTAGAGCAACTCTGGGAACCACTGCAATTAAAGTCCCTGGAGCATGTTGTGTATCAGCATCCCTGCTCTGAAAAATGGCAGTGCGGGCACTTTAATAAAGCTTGTTGAATGAGCTTTAGTTAAAGTGCCACTGCCATCACCATTTTTCTGTGCTGGGATGCTGATACATGAGATGCTGGAGTCTGCTGGACCGTGGTGATTTCCATGCTTCAGCAGAGTCGATTAATCGAGCCTGCTCCGATGCGCTGTAATTATAGCACGTTGGAGCAGGCTTGCTGCTCATATTTAGGTTCCCCTAGAGATGAAAACAGGGACTCCTCTGATGAACAACCATACTTTTCTGTTTTCTTTTTCTCTTCAGCACAGCTGAATAGACCACAGTGGGCTTTGGTGATGGATTAGAGCAGTGGTTCTCAACCAGAGGCCCAATCAGCACACTGCTGTAGCCCATGTGACATCCTGTTTAAAAAAAAAAAAAAAGTAAAGACATTTGACAGTGTAGAAATGAGAGGCATTACAGAATATTGATTTGTATTGTATTCCTGTCAGATAACAGATACAAAACATTTTAAAATGGATACATAGGAAGTAAGTTGCATGAGTGCGGCCCATGTAACACATTGAGAGCTGCAAGTGTGGTCCACTATGGTGGATGGGTTGAGAACCACTGGAATAAAGTTATGTAGGCCAGGGAACAGGGAAGTTTTAACTGCTGGGAAAAATAGTTATGATTTCCATAGTAATGTAAGTGTGCATAGCTTCTATGCGCCAGCTACATGGTTTGTGGGTGGAAACTTGACTCTTCTGAAGTCAGTGGCAGTACCTCTGTTACCCTGAAGAAGGACAGGATTTTTACTGGAGGTCTGTTACCTGGAGGAGCATACAAACTTGATATTAAAATCCATACTAAGTGATAAGCAATTTATTTAAAAAAAAACAAACTTGCATGATCTTTCAACATGATCAAAAAAATCAATAAAAAAACCCTCATAAAAAGGCATGATTTTTCAAAGATGATCAAGGACTCAACTACAGAAATTATGTAAGTGCAGTATAGCATGCATAGTACTTCCCGTCAAAGTTCTTTATAAATGGTCTCCCTATTCCCACTTCAGATATAGTAAAACTCTGGCATGGAGATAGCAAGTAACGTGAATGGTTTAAGTCAGTGGCAGAAATAGAGGTAGAACCCAAAGGATTGAATTCTGTACCCTTTGTGGGTCTAAGGCCCCTGACATATGTTGCACTTTAGATGTGATTAACAGGTTAATCACATCTTATGTAGTGACTTGGCCACATGTTCAATCAATTAAGGGCATGATAAAATGAGGAATAAGCGACAAATTTATTACACAAAATATGTGTAATAACTTTGTGCCTGGTTCCTATCACTCCTTCAATTGCACTTATGGCCACTGCTCAGCCTTTGGAGCGCATGAGAGCCTTTCAAGACTCCCATGTGCCCTAGAGGCTGGGATTGCCCTTCAGCTGGAAGTGCAAGGAGCCAAGCTTGCTACTTGCTGGTGCAGGGGGAGCCTGGGATTGGGCTGTCTTTGTACTGGCAATATGGTCCAATGAGATCTGATGTGTGATGCCATAGTTGTACCTCCTGCAATGCATGTCTGGCATGGCAGGAAGCATGATTGTTGGGATTCCACATCAAATCCTATCATGGCGTTACTTTAATATTTGTCAGGGGCCTAAATGGCAGTTTTCTAACCTCATCAGTGGCAGTTGTAGCACTTATTTGCAGGTAACAATTCTACTTCTCTTTGCAAAGTGGCAATGTAAACATGTCACATAGCCTAAGCACGCACTGGCTGGGCAATTATGTGGCTACACAAGCGCTGATTCTGCATGTATACATACATCTAAGTCACAAAAATGTAGCCAGCCACAAACCCATGACTAATGGGGTGTTTGAGAAGCATCTAGTTAATGCCTAGTCTGTGGTGTTGTGGATGGAGCATTTATGCAGGAAAGTCTGATAAATATAGGTTCAAATCCTGTTTGGGTGAGAGAGGCCTAGAGTCTGAACCTTGGACTTCCAGCTTCTTGAGCAAGTGCCATAACTGCTTTAGCAACAGGGGACAGCTCCCCCTTCTCCACCCTCCTTTCTTTTTCTGGGACTTGTCCATGTAGCCATGAACATGCCCATCCATTCAGTAGATCTACTGCACATATTTGCATACTCACACATCCACTGAGTATGGGCAGGGCTAAAAATGGCCAGGTAGACATCTAAAAACTGGTGGTATCCAGGATCATTCCATCAGCTGCGATTTCCTGTGAAATCAACCCAGAAAAAAAAAGCGTATCGTTCATATAATAAACTATTTTAGAATCTCCCAATACTTACTGCAGTACTTAGACAATGCATTGTCTTGCATGTTTGAGATTTAGTGACTGCCTGCAGTGCCAGATTGACATGCTGAGACCCTAAACTATATCCAGTTTAAGAGGCCCCATACGATAAAAATAATCCATGAAATCCACAAAAATGGATTTTCGTGAAATTTTAAGATGAATTATTGTTCTTTTGCACAAATTTGTGAACTCAATATATATAGTAACTGTGGAGCCAATATATGTATATTTTTATCATGTTAGAATGAAAACATCCAGTGGGGGTTTTTTCTTAGTTAGACGCCCCTCATATTGTGAGGTCCTATGCTGTAGCTTAAGTATCTTAAGCCTAAATCTGGCACTGACTGTCTGTGTTGATAGTGGGACCTCTCCAACCATCTGTGGTTGATGGCATGGCCTCTCCACCAGTCAACAGTGAGGGGTAGGCCCACTGGGAAATGCCCGCAAAATCAACCTTTCTTTCTGTGAGCAAGGTGCTACAATGGCTTTGAGTTAAGTAGGTCCCTACTTATGTAGCATATGTAAATATAAAGACGCATGCAAAGAAGACTGTGATTTATTTGGTTTTCAAAAAGGCCACCTAAAAAAGTATGAGGCCAAATTTTGCTCTGAGTTTCCCCCAGTATAGATCCTAATGTTGCAATAGTGACTTGTGGACAACAGAATTTGATGCAGAATTTTGCCTTGCCACATTTAGAGGCAGTGCTAAACATATTTCTGTTCCTAGAAAGGAAAACCTACCCAGTTGTACCTATGGAGAAAAAGATGAAACAGACTTTTCTTTTTGAGTTGGTTCTTGTGGTTGCTTTTTCAAGTGTGGCTTGCTTCTGGGTAATTTTAAAACAGGGATGCTAAAGCTGGTTCTTTCTTTATGTATTTTTCTTGTCTAAGCTGTTATTTGACACAATTCATATCTGGTCAGGCCACAAATATGAGGACTTCCTTTAAAATGTAGCTGTTTCTTTTTTATGTCTATTCACTGATGTCTTCTCATTGGATTTCATTCTGTAGAAGTTGCCAATATTTTAAAATGTAATTTAGGTTATAACCACCATTTAAAGAAGGAATTTTAAATGAAATCTCTTATACATGCCAACTAGAAGTATTGGTATTGTTTAGAAGTACTACACTTGATCCTGTTGTAATAACAGTCTTCCTCATTTGTGGATAGTTGTTAATTTTTACAGTACATGTATTTTTTGAAAAGCACACAAGAAAAATATCGACTATGATGCATTTTGGAACCCCGATCAGTCATGAAATGTTGTTATAAGCATCCCATTGTACAGTTTTCACATTACATACTTGCATCCAGTTTTATACAGTATGACTATTTTGGTGTCAGAAGCAGCATTCTAAAAAAGTCAAAGATGCCAACATAGTATTTTTTTTCTTGCCCAAGTCAGTGTGCTAATGCATCACTAAAATACATCTTTAAATGGGGGGTGTTAGTCTGAAAAATGACTGTACAAATAGCAGTCAAAATTATGTTTTCAGTATATATAAATGATTTGGTGGTGGTGGTTGTTTTGATTTCATAACTTAACATTTTGCAGAGTACTCAAAACTACATTCTTTTGTTGCCTCTGCATCACAAACAACAGTTTTAGCAACTAAGTATTCTCAGTTAATGAGAACTTTAAAAAATAGGTTTTTTTATTTTTTATGTTGGATTGTTGAGCCTTCCATATAATAGTGCCTCACTTTTTTTTAAAGGGATCAAAGTTGAAGCTCTTACATAGTGTGATACAAGATGCTGGGACTTTAGGAAAACTTCAGTAAAATCATTGAGATTTGGCAACACTGCAAGAATGCAGAATTCTGGATTCTAACCTACAGAATTGAAAACAATGCATGTTCTAGGGTAGAACACAGCAGAAGTAAAACTGCAGTAAACGTTAATGTTAATTAGCAAAGCTAATTTGAATTGCAGATTTGAAGTATGAAGCTTTTAGTGTTGCTGTTATTTTTCACAGTAGGATGCAGTTAATTTTTATCTTTTTTGTTTGTTTGTTTTTTAAGAAAAGTATCTAGCATTTTCAAATGATACTTTTCCAGTCAAGGTACTGCTTTTTTTCTGTTTAGAGATAAAAAGATGCATATTTAGTGCCTCCTCCCAGTCCCTGAGTGGGCCAGCCCTTTTTAACTAGTCTGTGGGCCCAACAGCAAATATTTAGAAGTGAATCCAGGCTTCTCCCATGGCAGTTTAAGGTTACTTGCAGTAGACTGTTTTCTAGGAAATAAGATTTAAAGGTAATTTCTCTGTAGTTTGCATAGCTCCTTGCTGTGGTCAAGCAATTCTTTACCTACAGCTATGAGTTGCTCTTACGAAAAGTTTAATCCTAAAGATTAAACAGTTCCAAGAGATTTTTTTACATCACAGTTAAATGAATTCCAGATGCAAGTGAAGTTAGATGGATAGAGACAAAAGGTATCAAATAAAGAAAATGTGGCTTAAACAGACTAAACAAAATCTACAAGCCCTTTAGACCTTGTTTTACTAATTGTTTTTAAAGATACAAACGTATAACTTTAAAGTATCAGGGAGAGAAGGAATGAAAGAATACTGATAACGCTTCCTTTGATAGGATTTTCCTCTCATGTATTTAGATAAGTGGGTTCCTTTTCTTTAGCATGAAACAGGCTAGGTAATATTCCTAGCCTGCAAGTTAGCATGTTTGCCCTCAGGTTTTATATACCCTTAACACAGTGTTTCATTAAAAACATTTAAAAAAACAGAACTGTTTCCTAGCAAATCAACCATTCCACACAGTTGTATAGAACGTGAGGAGCTATCTCAAAGTAATATCCCACATGCTTTATGAACCTGATGTGAAGCTCCAGTACTCTTGACCAATGAACACTACAGTTTTGAGGCTTACTTAAATATGGACATACGTAGAATTACTAGCAGATTAGGAAACTTCATGATTAAATGCATTGGTATTCACTGAATAGTTTTTGTGGCATTTAACAAATACTTTATGAATACCAATGAACTTTAGATACAAGTTTCTGTGAATAGGCTTATTTAGATTCAGAGTCTTCCATTCCAAACTCATTCTTCTTCATTTCTGGAATATCTAAAAGTAGCTGATGCTGTGAAGGAAAGTATTTTGAGAAATTTTAGACAAATAAAATAGAGATCCTGGAAGTGACATACATTTTTTGTCTTTAGATAACTTACTTTAGTTGGTTCCATCTGCTTGGGTTGTTGATGACTGATTTCTAGCTTTTCTGGCTGTCTTTAAGGCAAACAGAAAATGGGATCCATCTAAGACTGTTGCCCAGACATCATAATTCTACCTCCATTTGGTGTCTGATCCTATTAAGAAAATGGTTATTAGTTTGGTGGTACAGAGGGCCAATACCTGCTATTAATTGTATCCACCTTGGCAGGATATTGCTGTAGAGGAAGCCAGCTTTGGAATATTTTTAGTTCTTTATTTAGGACCATGTGCCCAGGATCTGACACTTCTTATGAGAGGACTTCACAGAATAGATACTAGATCATAAAATCTATAGAATAAAGACCTTGAACTATGTTTTAAAGTCAAAGAGCAGTAGAAAATTCAGAATGCTGTGCTGGAATGCCAAGACCCCCAAGTGCAAATTGCAGTTTCCCTTATATATATTTTTGTTTTTTTCATTTTTTTCAAATAGAGACTCTGAATTCCTGTATCTTCTGAGAATGCAGTTTTCCCCTGAAAACATTGAGAGACAAATTACCAGTTGTTTGGCATGCCTATATTGCTGAATACAAGCTTTCTTCCCTGCAGTCCCATTCCAAATAAAGCAGTTCCATAGCATTCTGCTTGCAATCTCCTTATCGGTTTGGGAGAAAGGGAGCCCTTTTGGCCAGGAAACTGTTATCAAATTGTGTATTTGTTATATTTTATATCATACTGTTAGATTAACTTTTTAATTTAAGTTCCAAATAACTGGCAACTTAAATAGCATGTACAGGTCCTTGTTCCTGATATGAAATCCATTGTAGGCAATGGCTGTGTCAGAACATTCAATAATATCTAAACAGAAAATGTCCTCCTTTAACAAAATTCATTGATTTTTACTCTTTATTTGTTTTATTTTGTTTAAGTGTCAGTGGGCATGTCTGCATGTTCTTTAATGCACCGTAGTTACGGCACATTAAGTTTAGTACTTGGATAACCAAGTACTAAATTAATGTGCGGTGACTCACGCTACTGCACAGTAGCGCTGATGCTGGGGTTTTTAGTGACACTGTGCAGTAGTCTAATACTACTGTGTAGTAGTGTGTTAGCACAGTTTTTGCCTAGCACTCGACTACACAGTGCTATTAGCATCTCATGTAGCCCACTGTGCTTCAAACTATACCCAAAAACAAAAAGATGAAGTGACCATCCTAAACCTTCCAAAACTTCCCTAGTTTTAAAGGTTGCAGTTTCTCTCTGCCATTGTCATGAATTTGAAAAACTGGTCCAAGATGAGTGCCAGGCTGCATCTGTGGAGAGGGCACAACACAATGCCGCTAAATGCCGCATGGCTGCAGCTATACTACTTCAGGCTTCAAAAGGTAGCCACAGGTTATTTCCTGAACTGGAAACAGCATAGCTGTATGAATGTGAGGCTGAACCTAGACTAGGCAGTTCTGCCTCAGAAGAACTGTACAGTGTTGTGTGGACACAGTTATACTGTTTCTGGCTTGGGAGGTAGCTATCACTAACTGGAAACAGTAGTGATATAAATGGACCTCTAGTTTTGAAGGTCTTTGGAGTGTCTGGGACTGTCCCCTGAAGTTTACCCCTGGACGACTGGCCATTTACCCCAAAGAGCTTATGTTATAAAACTAAAAATGTTAGGTTACAACTGTTTCAATTTAAGAATGTACAGTTGTACTTTTGAATACTAACTTTCCCTCTGTGTTTACTACAGAAAACTAAGGAAGAGAAACACATGAGGAAGGCTTCTGTTTTTTAATTTAAATCATTGTTGGATATAGAAATAGACTGTGCCAAATAGGGTAGGGCCTGACAATTTCTCAGACAAAAGGAGCATTGATACTCAGTCTGAAATGCCATGGGAAGAAATCATGCATCTTTGGGTATACTCTGACACCAGACCCATGAGTACTCTTTCTTTTTGACAGTTTTAACATCCTTTTTCAGAAAACTAAACTTCATTATTTACACTCCTGCTTTAAAATCATATTGCAAGTATTAATATCCCAAAAGCCCCATTGCAAATATTAATATTCCAAAATATTTGATACATAGATTGAATGGAATCTTTGTGGAATGGTGTAAAACCAACTTAAAATTATATTAAACAGGATTACTAATACTGTGTGTTATTAAAAAGAAATTTTTCACCATTTGTTTGCTCATTGAAATTCAGGCTGTAGTGCTGAGTGAATCTGGATTGTTTTAAGTGACTTAAGTGCCTAAGAGGGGTTTAAGCGCCACTCAGATGTCTTAGAGGCAAAGTAGGATGGGGTCCAATATGATTTTCATTGCAAAAAGTTGTACAAAAACTTTAAATGTTTAATGTACTAACATGGAGAGACTGCATCACTCTGGCAATTTGATTACAGCTCAATATGTTCCTTAAACCATTGCTTTGGCCCCAAACTCTTTCAGTCACAGGAGTTGAAAAGACTGGGGATGCTTTGGCCCAGCCCTGCAGAACTGGGAGGAATTCTTTTATATTTATGAAGCAATTTACCAGTGAACTACTAGATGATCTTTGGAAAGTAATTTTTGTCATAGTTCTCCTATTTTACAGATTCTTATGATAATGACTGCCTTCAAAACTGCTTGAGATCTGTAAATGAAAAGTGCAGTATGAGAGCTAGGCAGGGGTGGCCTGGGAGGGGGTGTGGTTGGGAAGGGCTATAGCCACCCCAAAATTCACCTTAGCCCCCTGCCCCATAGTCCCCCCCTTCTAGTGCCACCATTGCTGCCCACTAGCCCCATGCAGCTGAGCCCACCCCGTTCCTGTCCGCAGAGGCGTGGTGCTCCCAGCTCAGCCCCCCCCACCAGAAAGAGGCTGGCACCACCCCTGGAGCTAGGTAATATTATAGTTAGTTTTGTAGTAATTCTATCCATGTGAAACACCAAAAACAGCACCTATTATTTGACATGTTTTAAAGTCCAGTGCTTACATTAAGCCAAAAGTCCAGCTGGTGCCTGGATGTATATAATGTGCATCATTGACTGCATCTATTTGTGTCCTGTGGGACATCTGGAATTATACTGAATCTCAAGCTTTAAATTAAATAAGCTATACCCAGTTTCAGGGTTAAAACTGAACGTTTTATACATGAACCAAAAATGCACCAAGGCAGTGCTGTTCTTCCTGGGTGTGCAGACAGCCTAGAACAAAAGCTGTGAATGCCTTACTGCCCTCTACTAATCTAATTCACTTAAATTGCTGGTGGTGATGCTTTAAACTTAAGAAGTAACTATTTTATTGCTGATTATTAGTATTGCAGATAGGACAGTGAATGAGGTTGTAATGATTGCCCCCAGGCAAAAAAAGAACAATATTGAGATTTTCTTAAATCACAAAGACAAGGAAGGGAAAGAGAACTTAAAGGGAGAAAAGAAGGATAAGAATAAGAAAGGTAGAAAACACATGGTCCTTAAGATGACCAGTAAACATATGCTTGCTGTGTCTCGGCATAACAATAAAAGATGAATATCAGTGAGGTACAGAATAATTAATACATAGCTAAAAGTTTCTGTCAAAATTGTTCAAACCTGGGTGCTTAAAATTAGCTGTCTGAAAATTAGCACCTAACATTTGGGTTTCTTAATTTTAGACACCCAGACTTCAGAAATTTGTTTTTATTTACTACATAAAGACTCACCTTTATGCAAATCTCCCATTGACCTCAGGGGAGATTTTCAATGGATCTGCAGTAGTGTGCCACTTATACACAGCCAGTGGCCCGGACAGAATACAGGGCTTTGAGAACAGAGTCAACAGATACAATATGTGAAAGGACTACTAAAGGATATCATCTTCTAGACGAAATATAATAGGACCTCCATAGGGTCTCTAAAGGAATATCTATGCTAAGAAGAATATCACAGGCTAAGAAGTTTTTAATATAGTTTAAAGTAATTTAAATTAGCCATAACTATTTCTTCTGCTGTATATGAAGGATAACCATTCTTCACATCATGTTAGATATTTGTCTAACATGATATTTTAAAAAATATTCTACTTTTGAAAATCCTAATTAACACAGAAATAACTAAACTGCCTAAGTACCTGGTACATAAATCTTGCTTACTTCAGATGAGCTTCTTGCATGCAATGTTTTGCTCCTTTCAAGTGTGGTGCTTAAGTGCTAGCATGAGACCTAGCCAGGCTGTAAAACTCTCCCTCAGCAGCTTGCTTATGCTTCCAAAGTTAACCTTTCTGCAAGGGGTTCTGCTGCCTATTTAAAGAATTCCGTTTTTCCAGTTATAAAAATAACATTATATTAAGCGAGTCTTCTTTTTACCAATTAGGTCAAAGTCCTAAAATTTTAAGACCTAAACCACATGGTTTAGAGCGAACTGATTCACAAACCATAGGTGACTTTACTACAAGAAGAAAGGGTATGTACTTTAGCATTGCATGTTGTACGGAGCTTTGTAAGAATGTTTTTCTATAGGTTAAGCTCTCATAAGGCATTATCATGACTACTGTTATAAGCTGAGACCATGGACACATTTTTCTTGAAAACTTTTTTTTTTCCTATGCAAGGGAAAACATCCTTATATCCTAAATAGTGTATTTAAAGCGGTACCAGAAATTACTGTATTTACCCAAACCAAGGTAACTTCAAATGTAAGATGACCCCCAATAATTAGATTCTGTGCATGAAAAATGTATAAATTTGTTATAATTTTTCATGTTTAGAACCTAATTATTGTAGGATCAAGCTTAAATTCTCCCCCCACCTGCCATCACTGCAGGGTGGCAAGCAATGTTAAGGGGAAGGCGGTAGGGGGGCAAGTGGCTGGGAAGTCAAAGTCAGAGTGGCTTGATCTATGCCCCTTGCCCCCCTGGCCACTTGCCACTGTGCCCCCTGCCATTTCCCCTTCCTGCTGCCTAACCCCTGGTGCCTGCACCTCCCAGCTCCTGGCTTACCCCCTTCCAATCCTTGCACCACTTCCCACCACTCTGGCTCTGGCCTGAGGCACGGAACACATGCTGGTTCTGGCCCCGGCCCTGGGTGGAGCTGGAGCTAGGGCTGGAGCTGTCACACCACTGCCATGGTTGCTTGGCCAGGCAGGGACCAGAACCACCACGTGTTCGATGCCCTGGGCCAGAGCAGGGCCAGAGCTGGAGACGTGACTGAGGGTAAGCAATGGCAGAGGAAAAGGGGCAGGTGGTGGGACAGAGGAGGTAGGAGGCAAGTGACAGAGGGGTTGGAGACTCTGACTCTAGGCCAGAGCATGAGCTGCAGCAGCTGACTACATCCCGCTTTGTACTGGAATCCAAGGTGAGGGAATTCTCCCCGCCTCTTGGATTCAAGTAAATACAGTAATATACAAGCTTTGATCTGCTCATATTTTGGATTTAGTTTTGTATCTGTTTCTTTAGAAGTAAGTCTATATGGCCTACCTATGTATCACTTCAAATAATTTATGGTTAAGAGCTAATGCTGATATTGCAGTTTAATGTTCTCTTGCCATTGACTAAACATTGAAGTGCAGCCAAAGAAATTGATCCTGTATATTAGTACAGTGATTTGTTTTATACTTTAAAAATAATCATTACAGTTGTAGAGTTTGACTGGCTTATTGTATGTACTAACAGAGCTGGTCCCCGTCACAATCATATGGATAATGAGAAATTTTAAATTGTCAAGCATTTTATAACGGCACATTTGATCACTTTATAAGATGCACTTACAGCTAATCTAAAAACCTCTGAAGCTTATGCAAAAACTAGCTTCACCTGGCATTGGATCCAGCCCATACTCATTTCTACTACAGAGTTGTACTTGGGCTATTGAGTGCAGTTGCCGTGATGTCCCTTTATAAAGATGTTTTTTGCAAATATCTAGTTGGTCTAATAAAAGATACCACCTCTGCCACAAGTGCTGGTTCACTGTCCCTTTATAAAGCACATGAGCTGTTCTAGTATCTTCTAATGCCACTCATCCATATCATGGCATGACTTGCATAAACTCCACTTCTGTCACCCTAACTCCTGTGGAATAACACCCCATTCCTTGTTTAGTCCTTTGGAAATAAATTATTTGAGAACCTTTTTAAAAAATCGGTAGGACTACCTGATGAATAAGGCACCAGGACATGTGAGTTAAGGTGGCAAAATCTGTTTCACCATAAATTACTCAAGTATACTAGTGCATCTTGTGTTTCAAATTGGCCACTCCTACAGCATTTCAGTTGCACTGAAGAGTAGTTCAGTGTGATTAATTCCAATGATGTGGTCCATAAAATTTAATTTAAATAAATAGTTACACTGAAATGTAAGAAACCTGTTAAGATTAGTCCTATATCTTAAAAGACTACCTCACAGTATTGACAGATATATCAAGTACAAGTTTTTCTCCCTTGGAAGAAAACTACCTTTTTTAATCAACATTTTTGTCTTTCCCTTATATGGTCATTTACTATGGATTTTACTGTGTATGAACTAATTTTTATCTGTCTGAAATTTGTTCCCAGTAAACATTTTGATCTATAGAAATTGATCAGCTGCATCAATTCTTTTGTAGTTTATATTGAATGTTGTGTATTTTGTGGGGAGGAAAAGCATTAGATACTTTAGAATAATTACCTTCTCAAGTCTGACTATACGTACTTCCCTAAGAGTCTTGCAAGAGTGAAATTGAGTTTTTGAAATTAATACAAATACTTGTACAATGTTTGGAGGCCTTTTTCCTATTTTGAATTCAATTATGCTTAATTTAACTTGTCATTAGGAAGGTGTGGTCCTACCCTGAAAAATATATTAACAATTACATCTTTTTAAGAATCCTTTCATCTGATACTACTGAGGCAGACATGTTCCTTCTTCTTTTCAGTTAAGCACTGAAGAGAGCCAGAACATCTCTGACTCGCACCTCGAATTCTTTAACTAAATTCCAATTTCAGAGCTTGGTTCTGCCATCACTTTCACCTGCATGAGGGCACAACTGGGTCTGCAAAATATTTTCAGTACCAAAAGTCCATGAGAGAATATTTCAGACCTAGAGATGCATACTGGTACTTTAAGAAAAGACAACCAACCAACCCCACCTTTTTACTTGTGAACTGAGCCCATACAGTAACGTAGCACAATATATGTAAAACATTCCCGTGTCATATTCAAGTTCTCTTTTCAGAATAGAACTGCATATAAACGTGCTACTTCCAAATTCTTAAATTATAGTAGCTCTTGTTATTAGCAGGACTCTAATTAATTATTTGGGAAAACTTAAAAATATGGACAACATACAGTGGCTCAGAAATCTCTTTGAGAACCAAACAACTTTTAGTGATAAGTGTGGGTATTTTGGGTCTAATTGAGAAATCTTACTCACTGGCAAATTATAAAACATATTTACGTCTAGACAACTTAATATTTCAAAAACTGATGAACTTGAATTTGTTTTGAAATATTCTATACTTTAAAATTGTCTTTTTCTTATATAGTAAAACCAGCTCCACTAGAAATAAAACCTCTGCCCGAGTGGGAGGAATTACAAGCCCCCGTTAGATCTCCTATCACCAGAAGTTTTGCACGAGAGTAAGTCTCATAACTTTTCTTATTTTAGATTATTTGTTTTCTTTGAACAGTGTGTTAATGAACATCTGTATGATCTTTCCTTTTTCTTAGCTTCTGTAGCAGAGACTATTTCCTTTTGAAGTATGTATGCATGTGTGCCCATAAACATGTCAGCTGTATGTGTGTTTGTTGTACAGTGAAGTGTTTTGAATATAAAGAGCAGTGTATAACTGGAAAATGCAACTCTGGTAAACCTGATGTAAGAATTTAAACTCTAATATACTTATTTCTTTTTTGTTTACCAGGAGTTTTAAAATATTCAAGTTTTATTGTTTGTAAAATAATTCCTGGTAATTAGCTCCTCCAGGTTTCCTATGTCTCCCAGACCGGATTCAGTTCATAGCACAACTTCCAGCAGTGACTCGCACGACAGTGAAGAGAATTATGTTTCCATGAATCCCAATCAGTCCAGTGAAGACCCAGTATGTAATATCTACATCTTAACTACTCTTCCGGTGCAGTCCTTACTTTTAAAACATGCAAACAAAAATCCTTTTTGTCAACCAACAGCCCTTTCTTTTCTTTTTTCTAGATACATACTTCAATGAATTAGAATGCTTTCTTTATTTTAATATGGTATTATTAAGCAATTTAAAGCTAGAATTGCTCATTTAGTAAAAGGCCAGGTTCATGTGCATGGAACAAATCTGAAGACCTTTTGCTCGAAGTGTTTAAAATATATTCTTTCCCAAGGACTTTCTTCTTTCTGTCATCTTTGCTTCTAAACTGTGTCAGGACAGTTGCACATTATCAGAAGGGAAAAAATTATGCCAGTGTTCTTCAACTACATTTACAGGCTTTTTAAAATTTAATTTACAAGTTAACGTATTTCAAAGAAAAATGGAAAGAATGAGAATCATAGGAAATCTTTATTAATATTTCATGTTCAAATTTTCTATCTTTTATTTCTGATAGGACATTGTTTTTAAGAATTAGTTACAGTATAGACATTCAAGAACATGTTGGGAAAAGTAAAATTAGTTTAATTTTACTTAGAGTGTTGACTCTATTAGCTCTTGGTATGTTACTTTATAAATATTCTTTGAAATGTATCTGAATAATGCATGAGTCTCACAAACAGAAACAAGAATTTGCAATAGTATTTTAAAATAACATCATAGTAATAAAAACATCCCATTTCTTAAACAAAAACCTAGTTCAGAATGGCCCTCCACTTTGGAAAAGTTCATAGCTGTAGCCATAAACTTTCAGCCTAGGCTTGTCTCTGTTTAGCTGTTACAAGTTTTTACTGTTTAGAACCCTATTTAGTGGAGATTTATAGTAAAAAAAAAAAATTCCAAACATTTTTCATCTTCATAGCACTATAAAATTAACTAATTCTAGCAGTCCCATGAGGGAGATACGGGTAAGTAAGAAATAATATTCCATTTTACAGGTGAAAAAATTGAAATACTGAGATTATGAATTGACTATGGCAACAAGTAAATAATTAGCAGAATTAGAAATTGAGAATTAGTATTACTGGGTGCATCTACACATGCGAATAATGCAAACAATAAACTCCAGAGCAGTTCAAGTTGGAGTAAACTGCTCCTGGGCCCAGTGTCTACACGTGAACCCAAGACAGCAGCTATTGAGCCAGAGCAGACTAGGCCCCTGGCTGATTGGGCTGACCATACTCAATTTATGCCCCTGGTCAGTGTCTACAGGTGCATTCCAGTGCAGTTAATTACTCTGCCATAAAACAGTACTGTACCCGACAGTACTTATCTTATGGGAGAGTTAATTAGTTTACTGCACCTTAATAGCGATGCACATGTAGACGCTGACACTTTACTGCGGAGCTAATGATTCTACTCCACAGTAAATTGCACTTGTAGATGCACCGTCCGTGTTCTTAAAATGCCACTTAAGAAGATTAATGTTAATCCTTAAATGATTTGTTTTAATACCATATCTAGATGTACTAGCCATTTATGCATATTTTCTGCTTTCTTGCATTTTTAATTTTCCTTGAGTGTGGTACAAAAATACATTTTTGTTTTCATTTAACTAAATTTTAAGTTTTTGTTTTTAATAGACATTTCCTGCTTGTCTGATCATATGTATAGGTCCTTTTCTGTATTCAGAGTAATATCTTTTCACTCATTCCCCAAACAGTGATATAACTACAGCATTAATAATTTAAATATGAAATATACAATACCAGAAACTTAAAAGAAAAACAATTTTCAAAGAATATCCTGACAAAGAAATCCAATATTAATTAACTCGGGTTTTCTTGTTTTTTGTTTTAAATCCCACCCATTTGTATGTTTTGTTTATGTTGTCCCAACAGTGGAAAAAAAAGAGTTGATGATACTGGAATAAAATGAAATTCAAAACAAACATGCAAACATAAAAACTGCATTTAATCCATTAAGCATTTTATTTCCTAGTGATCATGTAATATCTATCAAGTTTCAGGATCATTATTCTAAACTGCACTAATATTTTCTTGGAGGTTTGGGAAATAGTTGTGTTAACTTTCTCATCCTTTTCTGTCATCGTCTTAAATATACTGCTCCCACCTGTCATATTTCAGTTTGATTTCGTAAAATGAGCAATGTTCAGGTTTTTCTTTCAAGTTGCTGTCAGCCGTACCCTTTCTGTCTTTCCTTCTGCCTTGCTCTTCATTTTTTGCTGACTGCTGCCCTCTGTCTTCCTTTTTTTCTTTATCTTTTAGAGAAGAGTCCTTCTATTGTACTGTTCCTATAACACCTGTTAAGAGGGAGGGATCAGAATGGGAGAGGACAGAGGAGGTGAGGTGGTAAAAATCTGGGCTGACTGAAAACTAGGTACATGCCATATGATTTAGTTCATGTCAGGTAGCCTTTCCCAAAGTTTCCCTGGTTATCTTAATCCTGAAGTTTTATAAACTGAATAATAATTCCTTTTGATTTTTAAATTAACCATGATAGTTTTTGAATGAAATGCAAAAGCATCTTTCAAAATTTAACAATTTTAAAAGGCCAGGTGTTCCTTAAATGATTTGTATTACTAATATAATAAAATATAAGAGTCTTCCTTTAAGTAATGTTAAACTTGAGACACGGTATGCCAGTCCAAAAATCCTTACTATGTCTTTAACTCACACTGTTGAAAGGGATGTGTAGCGTAGGTAGAAGGCACAGCTGTTTTGGAGCATCTGCCTTAAACTGGTCTTTTGATTCTGTGTCTCAGGCTTAACATTAATTAAGCCTAACTTCTGTTTAGTATACTAGTTCATTAATGGCAAGTTATAAAATCTGCATTGCTTACCAGCTCTTTGAGCAGTTCCCAAATCTTGTCTGTCAAGGCAGTTTTTAACAGGCATGGACATACTACTTCCATGTACATGAACTACTTAGCATTTTCATGGTTGCTGATTTGTATTTGTATTATAATTTCAGATTCTGTTTGCTAGCAACAGCCTTGATGGAGGAAGCAGTCCTATGGTAAAACCTAAAGGAGATAAACAAGTAGAATATTTAGATTTGGATCTAGATTCTGGAAAATCTACTCCACCTCGTAAGGTACACAAAATTTAAAACTTTAAATGTTTTTTTTTTTTAAGTTGCTCTGATATTCAAAATGAAGGTGTCTTAAGGTTTGCTAGATTAGGTACGATTCTTCTACTCACTCCTCATGTCTCAGAAAGGAAGCCTACTCAGCAGCTTCACCTCTGCTTGTGGTCAGTCATAGGCCATTGACAGGCTTTGTATTTATGCTGGGAGAAAAGCCTTTCTCCTGGCAGAGAAAGAGAGTGTGCCGCCATTCAAGGGATTTTTTGTGGAAGAGAATTGACTCTCCCATGAGGAAGTTAGAGCTATTCTAATATCCAGGAATATTCGACAGTCTTCTGTTCTTCTTCCTTCCCTGCCTCCAGTATAGATGGAGGGCAGTAAAACACCGGTCCCCTGATAGTCTACTAAGGAGTGAGCTGTCAGAGAGCCCCATAGGGACCCTGCTGTGCAAAATTTCACAGAAATTTGTGCTGTTAGAAATGAGTGCTTCTCCATGACCACAGATGCTGACTTGTGGAATGTATATGAGATATTCTTGTTCCAGATCCCTCTTGGGATTTTACTGGTCTGTGAGGGCATAAGATTTCCACATGTCCAGGTAGCTAAGTTTCTTCATCTCCTGGAGCAAGTTTAACTAAGCAAAGCATCCTTTTGGAGGGTTCTTCCCCATAGCTTTTAAATATTATATACAGGCTGTCTCTCCTTTCCTGCAAAAAAACCCCCAAAACCAAATATAACCTTTTTAAGATTTTAGTTATCAGGCATTAAACACATACCATCCCAATGCTGGCTGTCCTCACATCTTTCAAATCTCAACTATATGTTTTTCCAATATAAACAAAAATTGTGAGCTGTTCTATGTGTTGCCTGCTATCTTGTTACAAAGCCCAGGTTTTTATATGCAAGGACTTTCAGCACTTAACTGTCCATTTGGATAGGTGAGATTATTTAAAAAAAAATAAAAATACTTTCACTGTTTGTAATACAGTGTTACTTCCTTTTAAAAAGACTGATTAGCCCTTATTAAATGCATAGCTTCATTAAAAATTAAACTGGCTATAATTTATTGTGTATTTATCTTTAATTTTCCTCCTTTTTCACTCTCCATTTCTTTTCCAGAAAAAAAGCAGTGGTTCTGGTAGCAGTGTGGCTGATGAAAGAGTGGATTATGTTGTGGTTGACCAGCAGAAAACACTAGCACTGAAGAGTACACGAGAAGCATGGACTGATGGGAGGCAGTCTACAGAATCTGAAACACCAAGTAAAAATGTAAAATGAAAATACAGCTTTTTCTTCATAGAACAAAAAAAGTGTCATTTGTCATTCTGCATTTTGAAGAAACACTGAACCACAACTGCAATGTTGCTTGACTGTACAGTACTTGACAGTTCACCGGTGTACAGCTTCCTACCTGAACAGGATGGGAGCTAAAGGACTCTTCAAATACAGCAAAAATGTTAAGATCCTGTATTGTGCTCTGTGGCATCTGGATAACTCACAAAATGTAAATAGCTTGTAAAATAGTATTCCTGAGCTCCCAGAAACTTTTTGTCCTGTACTTAACACATTTGTAGTATTATTAAGTTTATGCACTTTTTCAGTTACAGTGTTGGTTCAGGTATTCCTAATTAGTGTACCGTAATGCCTAATTCATTTTGAGATTTTTTTCTTACACTACTATGCATTACAATTCTAGGTTAATTAAGCTACTTGTAGATATGGGAAATTAATGTTTGAACTTGATTTTAACAGTTTAAAATTGATTTAGCAGAAATAGTTTCACAATTTAATAATCTACTTGAAATGGCAAGAGACGACCATTAGTTACATACTGTTTTATATTTAATACATGCAAGGAATCTTTGGAAGTCTACAGGTTACCTTCCTAACAAAAATTGCTGTGAGTTAATAATAATGAACGTTATTGGTTTTAGACCTAGAATTTTGGCTTATACGTTAGTTGTTAGTGGTAGAACTTCTATTGTATTTTATTAATGACAGTGTTCTGTGTTCATTGGGTGAAGATTCTGCAGGGTAGGATCTTACACTTTTAAAGACTAAATAATTAAATATCAAGTAAGCCTGCAAACCACTGACGGCATGCAGTAATGTTGTGATCTCATACTAATTAACAGAAATAACCTTTATATTATTTACAGAAGGTAGAATATATAAATAATCAGGTACGTACCAAGCACTGTTGTGCTAATACACTGATCAGGTTTAGACGATGAGCTTTAGTTTTGTACTATTTAGAAGTCCTACTTTTGGTTTTCAGTTTGAGATTAACAGGACAGTTTGACATTCACTGTTCGTAGTACTAGCAAGATACTGTGATTTTGAATTAGATAGTAATTCAAATGGAAATACTATGTATTGACACCATAGTGCCCTTCCTATGATCTTTATTTTACTTAATCTCCTGCTTGGCCTTATATTTAAATCCCTATGCAACTGATATTTTATATCTGTGTTTTTCTAAAAATAGATACTATACCTGATCCCCTCATACACCATGTGTTGCTCTTTCCTGGTACAGGATTTAAAGCTTTATGTACTGTGATCCTTTCATTTTCACTATGCCAGTTTCAAATAATGGTCTGCCTTGGTTTAGAATTAACTTAGCTGTCAAGAAGCAAATAGAGGTCTTTAATTATGTAGATGATTTGTTAAATTTATTATGTCTGGGTTGAAAATTTACTAACACTTTTTTACACAAATACCCTTGAGTAACTCCTTGATGGATTTTGTTTTGTTTTCTTTGTTTTTGGTCCAGACTTTTAAAATGTTGAATGAACATACAGATGTGTTGTTTTTTTCTGGCATGCTGGCCTCAGTACGGTGCCTAACTTACAATATTTTCCCCCAATCTACAGTATGTAAATTGTCTTATTCTTAATAAGGGTTCTTTTTAAATTAGCAATATTTTGATGCTTTGAATGTTTGTGTTTTTTTTAAAAAAACAACTAAACACAATGCATTTTGAGGTGAATTTTAAATAAATCAGATTGCTCAGTTTCAATGTGTATGCTCTATCCAGTGAAGCCACAGACCCATAAATATAAAAAATATATGGCAAAGTGCATAAATTATAAAATACAGTTTTCTTCTATAAAACGGCCAGACTGTGGGTACAGTACACGGCTCTTATAAACATCTGAGTCCAAAATGTTTTCAAAAGTGAATCGCAGAGAAAAATCTCTGAACAGCAAAAGTTAGGCCAAATCTTTCTCATTTTGAATTGAACGGGAGTGCTGCAATGGAATATATTCAAACTAAGATTGGACTGTTTGGGTATATCTACATAAGATGTGTACTGAGGAGTTGCCTAATTAGCTCCACAGTAAAGTCTCAGCATCTACACGTGTGGCCCTATTAGGCAGCAGTAAACTAATAAATGATGCTGTAGGTTAGTACTTGTCAACACAAGTACTGTCCTACAGTAGCATCATTTAGCGTGCAGCAATGCACATGTAAACGCTGACGGGACTGGCTAGGGCATGAGGGTGCTTCAGTGCGGGAGGTGTTTGCTGCTTAGCCCAACACTAGAGCATCATCATGTCACAGCCAGCCTCTTTGCAGCACATTGACCTGGGTGGGAGCAGCCCCGGACTGACAGGCTGACCCCCACCGGGTCCGCTGCCAGCCAGGGCTGCTCCAACCTGGCTTAATGTGCTGCAGTCCCGAGCACACGTGTAAACGCAGCACCCAGCAGCAATAAACTCCAGTGCAATATGCCCCAAGAGTTTACTGCATCACATTAATTGCACATGTAGAGGCTGCCCTTATTACTAAACCAGCATGTCTTTATAGAAATAGGAGCAGATACATCAAATAGGAAATAATTTGAAGAATTGAAGCATTCTTATTTATCATTCTTATTCAATGTTAGCAAATGTTCCTTTACCAGCACTACAACTGAAATTTCCTTAAGTATAGCATTTGGTGGTCAGTAAAAGAGTAGTCTTATTTTGGCATATTAGTTCCAAAAGTTTCAATTGTACTATTGCAGCAGGGCTGGTGAGCTTTTTTTCCTCCTGTGCCAGTCTTTATACAAGCATCCCTCCACTGGCTTCAGTGGAGTTCCTCCTTTTTAAACTGGAATTGCACCTCAAGTTTTTCCTGAATAATGGCTGGTGCTTATCAGACATTGTTGAGAATGGAAACAAATTACTGTATTAACCTAAATTCAAGAAGATAATTTAAGACGATCAATAAGTAAGTTCTATATATATGGAAAATGTATTTAATTTATTTTATTTTTCCGTGTATAGAATCTAATTTTTAGAGGATCATCTTAGATTTGTCCCCTCCACCACTGCAGCAGGGCAAGCAGCAGCAGGGAGGGCAGGTGGTAAGGGGCAGGCAGTGCAGGGATCAAGTGGCCTGACCTCTGCCCCTTGCTTACTGCCTTCTGTCCACCCACTGCTGTCTGCCCCCCAACACTTGCCTTCCCTGGTGCCTGCCCCCCACCAGTGCCTGAATGCCCTCTCTGCTCCCCTCATGGTTCCTGCGCCCACACCTGCACCTTGCCCTTTACCACTTGTCCTCCCCCCTCACCGTGTCTTCCCTCCCACCCCCTCTCCCGCACACCTTACCATCATTTACCTTCCATCCCGGTTCTGGGTTTGGTCCTCCTTGAGTCCTGACCTTGGCCCCAGGTTGGAGTCAAAGCTGCAACTGCAGTTGCTGCCACTATCACTGCTGTTGCATGGTCTGGCAGGGCCAGAGTACCATGTTCTCTGTGTCCTAGGCCAGAGCCAGAGCTGGAGGGCATAGGCAGTGGAAGGGGGGCGGGGGGGCTAACTGGGCTTAGGCCCCCAAACATAGGGCAGCAGGTAGGGTCCCCATGGCAGCCTAGCTGCAGGCTGTTGCAGCGGAGGGGGGGAGGGGCATGCACACTCATACACTGCGCAGCCAGGATCACAGCCGGCTCAGCAGGCAGGTAAGTTTCTTTCAGTCTCCTTTCTACTTGGGCTTGGGGGAGGGGGGGCAGATAGAGAACCCCCCACAGTGTAGGAGGGAGTGAGGCGAATGATTCGCCCATACCTCACTCCCTTGCTGCACTGTGAAGATTGCCCCATGACCCGGCCTGGCCAGGGCCCTATTCACAGGATGCCCCCCACCCTTGGCTCCCTTGCGCCATGCCTCTGGACGATCTTCCGGGCTCTGATTGCCCCACAACTTGGCCCAGCTGGGGCTCCATTCACAGTGAATGCCAAGGGGGGAAGCCAAGGAGGGGACACGTGGCCCCCTGATCTGTGCATGGGTCAAGGGCGGGCTGCAGCTGTGGGCTGGGATCTGCCTGCTCCCTGTGCGCCTCACTGCCTTTGAAAGCGGCACGGCATGGCACCTTATGCCTCGCTGCTCGTGAAGCCACACCGCTTTTCAAGGTAGCAGCAAGGCACACATGCAGGGAGCAGGCAGAACCCAACCTGCAGCTGCAGCCTGCCCTTGCCCTGTGCAAAAATCGGGGGGGGGGGCTATGTGCCCCCTCCTTGGCTCCCCAACACCGTACCTCTGGAGGAGCCACTGGGCTACATCAGGCTCTTCCCAGGGATGATGTGAGGTAGGCGCAGGGGTCCTGTGGGCTCCATCTCCTTTGGCCTGGCAGTGCAAGGCCCCCGGCTCCAGGCCACCCCCAGGCAGCGTAGGGCCAGTGCAGGGAGGCAGCTGGGGCCACTGCGGAGCTGGGTAACGGTGAATTTGCAGGGGCCACCAGTGCCAGGTAATGACCCCCAGGCACAGGTAAAGGGGTGGGTGCAGCGGGCCACATCCCCGACCCTAGGCCTAGCTCTGGTCTCCCGGGCTCTTTCCCCTCTTCCCACCCCTTCCCTTGGAGACTTTCCTGTTGGGCAGGGCACACAGGCTCAGTGCTCCCCACCCCGCAAAAAAAATTTTCTCCCTCTGCCTATGCTGGAGGGTAAGCAGCAGTGGGGTCAGGGTGGGAATGGGACAGGCAGCAGGAGGCAAGAGCAGAGGGGAAGGTGGTGGAGGCAGCAGCAGTGGCTCCAGCTCTGATCCTGAGCTGAGGTTAGAACTGCAGCAGCTGCCTGCTCCCTATTTGCTCCCCCTCCCCCCACCCCATTTGTACTCAAATCCAGGATGTGGAGCTTCCCCCCACCTCATCTTGGATTCAGGTAAATATAGCATACCCTCACACAAAGATCTACACAGGGAGGGATTGAAATGGCCTTGAGACATGGAGTTTCCTTATTTACCCAACAGGTGGGGAGAGTTCAGAAGAATTGGAGAGGAAGCAGAGGTGTCTATGAAAGGGAATCTTTCATTCCCGCTGGGTCCTGCTCATCTGTCCTTCACATGACTTTTTAATTTGAATTGTGTTTGAGCAAAATTATCAGACTGACAGTTTTATTCTGCTGCGCTGCTTAATACACAAATAAGAATCTGAAGATTTCTTTGAACCTTTTAACTACTTAAGTCATTCAGTCATTCATGTTTGAAACCCAAGGGGTTTCCCCAGATTTAGGCACCTGTATTCATATTTATATACCTAATATACATATGTGTTTCCACCTCTTTTCTTCTGCCTCCTTTTTCAGAGGTCCTGAGTACCAGCAATTCCTTTTGACCTTGACGCATCTCTTTAGGTTTCCAAGTTATCACACTGGTGCCTGATGTATCTGGTAAGTGCTTATTGGTGTCACCACTGGAGTTACAGAATATGTTTTAGTTTATTTTTTTATTTATTAAGTAATCATAGTTTCAATTAGGAAAAAAATTGAGTAAGTATATTTTTTTGGTATTTTTTAAAAAAGAAACTTGTCAAGCACCAGTTTCTAGACACTGCAGAAATTGTAGACATAGTGCTTTTAAATTTCATAGTATAGTAATTTTTTCAACTGTTTTGGATTTTGATTGATTTTTATTTTTATCAGTTGCCTTGTCCCAAGGACATCCAAAGAGAGAAAAGAGGTATTAATAGCATCTCATTTGAAGTAACACAGATGAGGTAGGGTTGTGTGCTGCCTATTTTTAATCATGCTAATGCATTTTGTTAATCTGATATTTAAAAAGTGCTGAACTCTAGCTTTGGAGAAAGTATAGGTAAAGCTTGGGCCCACAGATCTATTGTTATTAACTTTATGGAGGCATGTGGATAGTCCAATGATGGATTTCACTAGGAGATGACAATAAATGTTGATGCAAAAGAATTTGTCCACAAGGCGGGTTGAGTGCTCTTTATTCAAAGAACAGGTAAGCTCTAGCTTGCTTCCATTAGCATAGTACATTGTGAATCATGGATCCATTGTTCATCACATTAGCCACATTGAACAAAGATAATATAAGGCACAAAACTATCTATTAAATATGCATCAGTGACTTTAAAGTAAATGCAATTTGAATCTCCTGAGTGACTCAGAAATGGGATTCTATTTCAAGGTAAGATGCATCAGTCATCCAAGACTTGGTTCCTTCTCAGCAATTAAAATTTGACACTTCAACGTGAAACTTCCTCATAACTTTCCCCTTGCTTGAGATGTTCTTGACGTGCCATATTTACCTACATACCACACAAGCCATTTTTCCCAACCTTCCAAAATTGGGATGTCTCTCTTTAGTGGGAAAGCTGATTTTCTTTGTAAACATTTCTTTTGTAAACATTTTAAATTGGGCTTTTTCAGTTCTGTACACTGGCAGTTTTGACACAGTGCCACATGTGTAGCTTATAGACAAATCTGACCATTCTAATTATGTAATTTAAATCTCATTGCTCCATTTAGCTACATGGGAACCATAGGAAAGTCTAAAGCCCTTGTACTGCACTATGAGCTAAGTGAGATTTTTATCACAATTAAATTTAAGCTTAGCTATTACCGATTGCAGTAGACAATTGGGTGGAAAGTATTGCTGACTCTTAAGTAAAGCCACCAGCAGTTAATGTTAAATTGTACTCTTGCAACACTGTTCTGGAAATTTACCAACCCAGGAACAAATCAACTTTTTCTATGGAAAAAAACTGTCATGAAGAATGAAAGATACTAGCCCATCAAAAATTAGTTATTATTATGACTGAGTTAATATAATTTTGTAGTATTACCATTTAATCTGTCTGGGATTTTTTTCCTAAATCAGGTCAGCTAATTAGTATCCAAACCCAATCTGGGTTTTGAAGTGCAGCCTTTCTCTACTGCTTTCTGGTTTCTGCGTGAATATGGATCAGTTTTTATGAGGGTTTCCTTCTAGTTCTTTCTTACTTAACATGTGAAAATATTAATAGTGTAGAATGTAGAAGATCTAGAAAGTGCGTTTTGGAAGGCATGATCAAGCATTACACGTTTGTAGATAGGTTTGTTGACTGACATGCATGAAATATAGAACAAGCTGAGGTTTTGGGGTTTTTTTTAACTGAACAAGTAATTTAGTGTCTCTGGGTGTGGAGCTCAACCTGTCAGGCCCGAAGGGTGGAACACAATAAAAACAAAGGAAGGAAACTTGAGATGTTGTGTGATTAATTCTTTTTATATGAATTGTTTCCCACAATCTATTTTTTATTATTCAATTTTATTACATTAATTTGTAATAAAATGGTAGGATGACAGTAGCTGTTTGGACAATGAGACATTCTGAGAGTTTGTCATCAGAAAAAGGATACACTTCTAGAACTCCTTTTAGGAAATGCTTAATAGATCTCAAGATTTCATTGAGAAATTTTCTTACAGAAGCAGCAGATTAAAATATATAATATGGGAAAATTTACTGCCTGCTTTGGTTTGGTTGACTTCTTTTAATGATTTAAAAATATTTCCTTGTATTTTGTAATTTTGCAATAATACATAACACCTAAAACTCAATAAACAGTAGACACTTTGCTAAAGTCAAATAAATAAGCTATTATTTGACACAGTGCAGAATCCGAGCACCAAAAGAACAATTTTCCTCTTTCTAAACCACAAAGCATGAACTTGCACCTTACAAAAAAACCCTTTTATTAGGAAGGTAATTTACTTGACCGTGTTGGTGTAAGGTAAAATCAAGACTTTAACAGAGACTCAATGTTTGGAAATCAAAGCTGGTAAAATTAAGTCTGTCAAAGTTAATTTTCTTTCAAGTGTAAGAAGTTTAGCTGAAGCTAATCAGCACATTTTCTATATTTCTTTAAGATTTTTATAGCACTCATCACTCTTTCCAAGCATTTTCTTGGTAAAATATGTCTGCAGTAAAAGAAGTGAGAACTTGCTATATATTCAAGTTGAAAAGGATCTATGTAAATGTAATTAAATAAAAATTTTTATACATGCTGTCTGAGCTGTTTTCCAATTGCCCTTGGGTGTTGTGTGGGTGTGGAGAGAAAGTGCAGTTTTATATCACTTACCCAGATGACTTGATGTGATGTAGAAAGCCAAAGTTCTTCACCTATAAAAGAGATACAATGTCAAATAAAATCAGACTTCTCAATGTGTTACTAGTGTTACAAATTATTTTACTTTTTTTTTAAATGAAAAAATGTAAATGTTTTAATTGGGGGGAAAGGCTCATATAAAGACTTATTTAAGTATTAATATTTATTATTTATTTAGTACTTTAATAAATATGTAATACTTTTACCTAAGGGTGTCTAGAGTCACTCTGGTATACTGTATACATCACTGAGTTAGTTAGAAACCAACTACCCTGGAAACTGGTAGCAGTCTAACCATGGCAGCCTGGAACATATCATGGACTGCAGAATCTACCTTAGTAGCATAAATGAGCCCATATTGGGGTCTATACTTCCACAGCTAGCAATAACTCCAGTGTAAGGACATTCCTTTAAAAGTGTCTTCAAGTTCAGCCTTCTATTTTAAAATCGCTTCAGAAAAGGGTCTGATGTCCAAAACACTGAGCATTGCTGCTGAAAGTTGACAGAATGCTAACCATTTAGCTGAAAGATAGTCTTCCTATTTCCATTGTTGCTAGAATCAAATTGGCAAAACAGGAGACTGTTCACATAATTAATACCACACTTTTGCTGTTCTGGAACCAGTTTTCCTAAATTTAGTTTTTGCATGTGAAGAGGTTCTCAAGTTTTGCAGAGTTTTTGCTATAATGAGGAGATATAATTCAAAGGGAAAGTTGCTTCTTGGCTCTCTGGCCTGGAGTTAAGTTGAATAGACACACATTTGAAAAGTGTCGGCCAGTCAACTACTTCATTTAGGCTAGGTACAGACATTTGGGGCAGTTAGAAGGATCTTAGATGGCATTAAAAAAAACTACCCGATCTAGCTTAGTTTGCCCAGGTGCAGACCTCACACTTAGATTGACCTAACTAGAGATCAAAGTGCAAAAGCTAAACAAGTTCAGGAAGTTCAGATCAGTCTGAAAATGGCAGGCCCAATCCAAGTTAGCTGTACCTTGGAGGTAATCTAATTTACATGAGGTCAGATGAGACTGATCTAACTGAACATATGTATAGTTTTCAGTCCAGCTGCTAACCCCAGCCCCAAGGCTGCGCTTTTCCTACAACCTGTCCACCCCCAGCACTGGGCTATATTTAGCCCCCTGTGGGCCCCACTTAGCCCCTTCCTCCCCCTCTCCTGATCAGGTGGGCTCTGGAGCCCATGTGAGTTTGTCATGTCGGCTGGAAAAAAACTCTTAAGCCTCCTCTAACGTTGACATTGAGGCCCATACCGAGCCCTGAACTCACTTCCTTTTTGTTTAATAACTTGGCACATAGGCTCCTGAGCCACAGACACCCTCTTTCATATAGTATGAATGGCCAGACTGCAAGCACACACCACATCACGCCACCAGAACAAAAAAACCAACAAAAATAAATCGAAATGCTTAGAAATGCTTGCAGGGCACCAACTGAAGTACAGGCCAAGACCTAGGGTTTGGCATGGCATCTTTACACTCTGGAGGCCTAGTAATATGAGCGTCCTGTAAGAGGTCCCTGTGTTGTGCAAGAAGAGTTATAGATTCATAAAGTCATAGAAAGGTAGAGCTGTAAGGTATCTCCAGAGGTCATCTAGTCTAACCTCCTGCCTGAGGCAGGATCATCCCTATCCAAGCCATCCCATACAGCCATAATCTAAACTCTTAGACTACCATTAACCCTAACAACATAGACCTAACATCCTAACCTGCCACAGGTAAAGCAGGGGAACCACAGTAGGCAACATCCTGCTTCTATAACATGTCAAGATACACTAAAGAGAGGTAGAGGGCCATGACACCTGCTACAGAGGAAGGCAAAAAACCCTACAGTCTACCAGTCTGACCATTTGGTTAAATTCCTTCCGGACTTCAAATATAGTGATCGGTCTGACCCTGAGCAGAATGGCAAGACCCTCGAGCCGGGACCCTCTAGCTTTGGTCCCAGCAGGAATATTGGCACATCCCAGTCAAAGTCCCCAGCCTTAACTATAGCCAAAACCCAATGGTTCTGGGAAGGCTTAAAAACACCCCGACACATGTAGCAGAAAAGGGCTGTGGGGAGCATAGCCAGCAAAGTCCAGAAACAAGGGAAATACTGACAGTAGAACATAGGTATAGCTACACCTAGATCATCCCCACCTTCTTGAACACCTCCCATGAGGGAGAGTTCACAACTTCCCTAGGCAGTTTATTCTACTGCCTCAATGTTCTAACAGTGAAGTAGTTTTTCCCTGGAGATCCAATCCAAACTTTGCTGCGTCTTCAAGCCATTGGTCCACATCCTTCTGTCTGCAGCAAGAAAGAAAATATGCTTTCCCTCTTCTTTATGGCAGCCCCTCAAGTATTTGAAGACTGCTATCATATCCCCTCTTAAGCACCTTTTCCGCAAGCTGAACATGTTCCTTCAGCCTTTCCTTGTATGATTTGCTTTCCCAGCTCTTGATCATTCTTGTTGCCTGCTTCTGGACCCTCTCTAACTTCTCCATGTCCTTTTTTAAAGTGTGGAGACCAGAACTGTACCCACTACTCCAGACGAGGCCTAACCAGTGCCAAGTAGAGAGGCACTATTACCTCTGGTGTCTTGCACCTAATGTTTCCATTGAAGCATCCAAAACTGCATTCACCTTTTGTGCAGCTGCATCACGTTGCAGACTCATACTGAGTCTGTGGTCTAACAAGACTCCCGAGTACTTTTCTATAGAGCTGCCATTCAGCCAGGTGCTACCCACTTTATATTTCTGTTTTTGATTATTCCTCCTGAAGTGTAGCACCTTGCATTTGTCTCCATTGAACTTCATCCTGTTATCTCTAGCTCAACATTCCAGCCTGTTTCATGTTATCCACAAAGTTGCTCAAGAAGCTTTCTATGCTAGCATCCAAATTGTTAATAACCATGTTGAACATCACTGGGCCCAGGACAGACCCCTGTGAGACTCCACTTGAAACCTCCTGCCATTCTGACATGGACCTGTTAATAATTACCTATTGTATGTGGCTATTGAGCCAGTTATCTATCCACCTTATAGTAGTTTTATCTAGCCAACATTTCATCAATTTGTTTATGAGAAGGTTATGTGGGCCCTTGCCAAAAGCCTTGCTGAAGGCCAGATACAGCATTGCTTTCATCCACCCAACTAGTTACTTTGTCAGAGGAGGAGATCAAAGTGTATTTGACATGATTTATTTTTCATAAATCTGTTCTGGTTGCATGTGATCAGCTTTTCCTCCTCCAGATGTTTGGAAATGGCCTTCCTTAGGATATTCTCTAGTAACTTCACAGGTATTGAGGTGAGGCTAATTGGTTTTTAGCTCCCCGGGTCCCCCTTCTTGCCTTTGTTAAAGAGGAGCACTACATTAGCCCTTTTACACTCCTCTGGTACATGGCCTGTCTTCCATGACTTCATGAAGATAATTATTTAGGGCTCCGAGATTTCTTCAGCCAGTTCCTTCAGGACCCTGGGAGGAAGCTGATCTGGCCCTGCTGACTTGAATTCATTATGACCCAACAAAAGCTCTCTAACTGTCTCTTTTACCTCCTCCCTCGACATGCCCCCGTTTTTATCCAGCTAATCCCTATTATCTGGCTGCAGCTTAAATTTTTTGTGAAAACTGAGGCAAAGTAGCTGTTGAGTAGATCCATCTTCTTTGCATCTTTGGTCAGGAGTTCCCCCTGGCTTGTTAACAGAAGACCCACAGCTTCTTTCATCCTTCTTTGCTTATAGAACCTCTTCTTGTTGTCTTTGACCTTCTTTGCCAGGTGCAGCTCATTCTTTATCTTTGCCTTCCTGATTTTGTCCCTACAGGTTCTTGATACTTCCTGGTATACATCTTTGGTGACCTGCCAATTTTTCCATTGTCTGTATGCTTTCCTTTTGCATTTGAGGCATTTTAGAAGACCCTTGTTCCGCCACATTTAATCTCTTGCCATTCCTGTACTTCCGTCATGCCAGGCTAGTTTCTTGTTGGTCTTCCAGTACTGTACCCTTTAGAAGCTCCGAGCCACCCTGGGTACCTTTATCCTTCAATCCGTCCTCCCATAACACCCTGCCTATTTACTCAATGAGTCAAATGAAATCTGCTTTTTTGAAACCTAGCATCCTAATTTTGCTGACCTCATTCTTCCCCTCTCAGGATCCGGAATTTTGTCATATCGTGATTGCTTCCTCCCGAGTTATCCATTACCTTCACATCCTCCACCAGTTCCTGTTTGTTCAGGTTCCAAGATAAATGATAGCCTAGTTGTATCCTCCATCTTCTGGAAAAGAAAGTTGTCCTCCATACAAGTTAGGAACTGGCTTGACATTTTATATTTGGCTACATTGTTCTTCTAGCAGATGTCTGGAAAACTGTACTACCCCATACCTTTTGGATATATTTGTCACCTTCTTGAAGAGTGCCTCATCCACCACCTCTTCCTGATTAGGTGGCTCTAACAGGTTGCCCTCCCCGGCACCATGTTTCTGGTTATCCATGCCTTACGTGGGGCGCCCTTGGGGTCTGCTTTGTAATTCTTTAGTCCCGCCCTAATCTTGCCTGCCACATCTTGATAAGGGGGGGTGGGGGGGTTGGGTTTTTTATTTTTTGCGCGGGAGACTGCCTATTATTTTGGGTATGTTGGGGTCTCTCCTATTAAGGCTTGACCCCTGTTTTCTCTGGCTAGGCCTCCCTGTCTGAACCCACTAAACAAGGCTTGACTCTGAGGCTCTAGCTTTTTTTTCCTTCCACTGCCTGGAGGCTCGGGGCCCCCTTTCCTGCTCCTTTATGGAGCCCAGAACTCCCTGGCCCAGAGGCACAGAAGCTGGCCCCACAACCAGAGGGTCATGGGCTCAAAACCCGGGTGCAACCCCAAACCTCCCTCTGCCAGTCCAAATGAAAAAAGACAAAATATAACTGCACTCAGGTGCAACAGACCTTCCTGGCCTTTTTAAGATAGTCCTTCAAGTACCGGAGTTTGTGTCCCCCCCAAAAAACTGTGCCCTCACTGGCACCAGGGTCTGTGCGCCCTCAGTGGTGCCAGGGTACCCACTCCATAGAGGGTCCCCAAAATAAGGCCTCCTCCGTTTCCTAATAGCCTCTCCCAAACCTCTGGTTCTCAATAACCAAAAGAAATATGGACAGTCCCATCTGGGTGCAATAACTGCCCTCAATAAAATAATAATAAAAATACACGTGATCGTATCATCTTAAGTTTACGCTGGGTTCGTGTTTCGGATCCCATCTGTTGGCTTCCAGGGCGTCTGCTGTCTCTGAGGGTTTCCACGGTCCCCTCTTCCAACTTTTGGACTGCTCACCAAGCCTCTCCCTGGAGCTCTGGGATGCACCCCCTCCCCTTCAGCTGCCTGCTTCCCTACTGCTGTTCTACCCTGGGTTCTTATAGTCCTGCCCCAGCTGTTAACCTCTTCCGCACCAGTTCTTCGGGCCCAGAAGGTTTGGGCTTTAAAGGAGCGGGCCGGCTTTCTAGTGTCAGGGCTAGCCCAAGGTTCCCTGTTACAGTGGCCTATAATAAATTCTCACTATTATATCAGTGCCACGTCTTTGACTTTTCATCTTCACCCAAATGCATTCTGCTTTATCATCATCTTCCTTCTGAACCAGGGAACAAGTTCTGTGTGTTTTTGACATACAAGGTAGCACCACTGCCTTTTCTCCCAATCCTGTCCTTCCAAAACAGTGTACCCCTAACTTCACATCCTTTTCTAAAATGTGAAGTTCAGAACTGCACACACTACTTCAGATGAGGCCTAACCAATGCCGAATAGAGAAGCACTATCACCTCCATTGTCTTGCACGTAATGCTTCTACTGATGCATCCCAAAACTGCATTCACCTTTTCTCTTCCAGAAGGAAGAGAAGCACAAAGAGTTCCACAACAGGCTCAATAACGATATGTGGGGAACTCTGACAGGGCTGCTCAGAGGAGCAAGACCTTCCACCCTGTGGCCCCAGAAGCCCCTGCTTCCCAGTTGACATTCCCACGAAGAGGCACTAACCAATCCTGAGCTATCCTGAACCCCTAGCTGCACTATCAGCAGTTGAATCCCTCTCAACACCAGCTTTGGCAAGTTGGAAACATCATTCTTTCCAGTTCCTTTCTGAGGAACCTGAGGCACAGGCTAATTATAGGTCAGAGAGAGTTTTCACCAGGTATCTTCTCTCACCTGTGAACTTGATGGCTGCTGCCCTCATCTCCAGCCACATACTGTTCAAGTACCTCCTGGCCACATAGCAGAGACCCTCTAGGATGGCAGGTTTCTCCTTGGCCTAGAGAGAACCAGGGATAAGTGAGTTCTTCTTGGTGAGAATTGTTTTCACACCACACACTGGTACCAATCAGGAGGAAATAGGACTACTGAGGGACTAGAAGAAGTAATCTTGGCATCTGGGCCAGGTTGATCTGTTCTGGACCCAACTCCTGCAATTATTGCAGGCAGGAATGGCAGAGCCCTGGGACTGGGCTGAGGAAATCAGGGTTTCTGGTTTTTACCTTGGCAATCTGAGGGTTCAGGTTCTCCAGGTGAAGGATCCATGGCATCAGGCATTGCCTCACCTGGCTCTTGCAGTGCCCCTTCCATCTTCTCCCAACATAGCCTGCCAGGATGCCAAGGAAGGAGAAAGCTAATAACCAAAGGGTGTCATCCTCCTGCAACCAGGAAACCCCATAGCTTGGTCATAACCAGTCCTTTTCCTGGACCCAGCACAGCTCCCAGCAGGAACTTCTGGTTTCCAAGGCTTCCAGGGCCCAGCTTTGTGGTCTGCTAAGGAGTCAGGGCTCCCATGGTCCCTCCTTTACATGGGCTGCCCAGGAGCCAGGACATTCAGCAGAGCTGGGGCAACAACCATAAGTGTAATTCACTTAATGTGTTGTTGCTGGGGGGCCCAGTTCTGAAGCCAAACAAAACCAAATCCCTCAGCACCCCTGATCGCTCATCTCTGCCCAGCTCTGCTTGCAATTCGGAGGAGTCAAACTGGCAGGGAAGAGTCCCAGAACTCTGCAGAGCCCTGTGACAGCAGCTGCAGCCTAGCCCAGTCTCCTGAAAGTTTCTCTGTGTTTCCAAGATGAAGTATAAAGGGCAGGAGCAAAAGGCAGGGGCATCCCTGTAACCCCATTCTCTTAATTTTCTTTCCTTCCTGAAAACTTCTCTCTTTCATGTAAAAAAACCCCTCCAGTTCAGACAGAAACAATAAGCAGTGAGGGCACCTTGCACCTCTGGAATGGCCCTGAAGGAAGATCACTAGAATAGGGGAATGGGGAGTTCTTCTCAATCACATGTTCAGAGAATGCCCTGATATGCGTGCTCACATCCAAGACCACAGGCCCCACATCCATCCTTAGGTGCCTGAGGACTTTGACCAATGTCTTCATGCCTTCCTGAATGAGCTGGTGACTAGAAGGTAGACATGAGACCTGGAACAGCACATCAAGGAGCACCCTCCCGTGTTTTTTCAGCTGTACACACAGGAGACATTACACACTGATCAGTGCTTACACTTCTCACTTCTGGGCTTTCCCATTCATGGAGCATTCAGGATTTCATCTGATCCAGCCACCCTGGCTACATTCCAGGGTGTCTTAGAGACCCCAAGGTTCCCACTTCTGCACCATAATGACACCAGTTAAACCCCACCAACTACAGAGACACTAAGGGTGTCAGAGAGCACAACTGGATGGAATTCAGGTTCTACACCCTTTCAGCCCTGGCTCCCAGCAAGAGACTATTGTCTGGTCATGCCCACCTTGCGCCCACCCCCGTGCTGCTGGCGGCAGCACAGGTGGACTAGAGCCAAGTGTGGTGTGAGTGCAGGCTGCTCACTGAGGTCTCAGGGCTCCCTGCCTTGCTGCCTTTCCCCCAGGAGACCTGTGCTGGCCACGTGACCCCTGCCCACCTGGCAACAGCAGGGGGCACAACTCCATGCCGCTGCTGCTGCCCCCACCACTACTGGGTGGGCAGGGGGTGCCTCACCATGGCAGCGTGGCCAGTGCAGGGCCTACTGAAGCAGAGCAACAGGGTGGGGAGCCTCGAGCCTGCAGCTGCCCATGCCCCCTGCCCCCTGGACAAGCTGCCCATGGCTCCATTCCACACCATGTCCCAGCCCCATGTACTGCCCTGGCTGTACAGCACTCCCAGCACCTGTCCCACTCCCTTATTATGCCTTCTGCTCCTCCCATACCCTCTCCCCGATCCATAGACTTACCTGCAGGGAGCTGCTCTCCAGGCTGCTTGGCAATGTTACTGCCCATGTGCCTGCGTATGAGCGTGCACATGCACATGGCACCCCCTTCCTCCAACTACTAGCAGCCCCTTGCAGGCTGGAACACTGCCAACCTGCAAGGGGAAACCTAGTGTTTCCCACAGATCCCTGCATGATGGTGTGAATCCAGAACAAATGCTGTCCCGGAGTTATGCAGCCTGGGACCAGGACTTGAGGTTCACATTCCAGGAGTGTCCCACCCAATTAGGGATGGGTGGTCACCCTTGCTGCCGATACACTTTGCCCCCAAAGCAGGAATTGCAGGTGACCAAGTAGCTATGCCAGCAGTAATAGCAGCTCGGCCCTGACAATCACAAGAGACCCAGAGCTCTCAGAACCCTAGCACTGGGGCTTTGTTTTAGACGCGCACCACCTCGGAGAGGCCTCATCATGAGTCCTCCATCATCAATAACTGCGGCAGAGAGAGCTGCCGTGCCACCCTGTGCCATGGAAGTCAGGTGGGGTTTGTGACTGACAGGAACTGGGGCTGCATCAGACCTGAGGGAATCTCTCAATCCCTAAAGTGGGTGGGCAGGAGGCCTCAGAGGGAAGGGAGTTCTGGATTCTGCTCTCTGCTCCTGGGTGTTCTCATGCATTTGGCCATAATGAGCCCCCTGCAAAGCTGTGCATGGGAAGGGAGATGGCCCTAGCTCCTGTGCTTTGGGCTGAAGCTGAAGCTCCCAGCAGACATTCGGCTTGTTGTGAGTGCACCTGCTGGGCTCAAACAGCTGAGGGTGCTGAGATGCTCAGCTCAGCCACAGTGGTAGCACTTGTGGACTAGACCTGCCCTGGTGCAGAGCCATAGGCTCCTCTGGACATTTCCCAGTAAACATAGGTTCCATTGGGCTCTCTGGACCCTCAAAAGGGAGGCAGGTATGTGTGTACATGTGCTGCCACTTGCATGCATGCATGCATGCATTCATGCACGTGTGCACATGTGTGAATGCATGCATGCATGCATGCATTCATGCACGTGTGCACATGTGTGAGCAAGCACACATGTGCATGGGGATTAGGTGCTTAGAGCTGGTTATATTGTCCAGTCAATAAAGGGAGTGAAACAGTCCCTCCCTGCAGTTCCATCTGGCTCAGTGAAGACAGGAGGGAACCAAAGAAAATACCTTTGATTGGGAAAACAGAACAGAAAACCACAAGCGCCAGAAAGAAGCCCTATGCAGTTTCCTACCAGAGCCCCATGAAGAAGATGCAGAAACCCTGGCATTGCCAAGACTAAGCACCTTCTCTGGGGAGGGGCTGGTGTAGCTGGCCACCTGCTGCTGCAGCTCCAAGCTCAGCTGTCATTATCGATGGTCTCCAGAGTCATTCCCAGGAACTGAGTACACAAGGGAAGGGGAAGCAAAGGATTGGGTGCATGAGCTAAGTTTGCATCCTCCTCTGCTGTTACCTTTCTGACACGCAAGTCTCACAGGGAGAGGACTTCTTCAGAGAACTCTACAGAAGGACAACTCCTGCACCCTGATGTCCCCCTCTTCATGCCTGCCTCAAGATCCCTTACAATCTCTGACCTTCATGGACAAAAATCTGGAGAAGGAAATTGTGCCAAGAAACCTGTCTGTGGGGGAGAGATTGTGCAGAGTAGAGTATGACTCAAGTCAGGGAGGGATCATAGGCCCCACATTGGCACGTTTGTATTTTGTGTTTAAGTAACTGGATGACTGGACTGTGGCTGGAGGCTGGTGTGGAGGCCACACATGGGGGTGCCTGAGAAACACCACTTGGTGTTTTAGCCCTGCGTAGTAGGGCTGTGTGAAATTTTGCTGGCTGTTTCGATTTGACACTGTTTCGACTCATTTCAAGCTCAAAACAGTGAAATCGAATCGAAATGAAGGGCTTCAGAACAGCCTTGAAACAAAATGAGGCTAGTCAAAATGTTTCAAAAGTTTCGAAACGTTTCAGGTTTTGAAGCAGCCAGCAGCGAGGTGGCGACAGACATGGGAGAGCCAGGGCTGCACTCCCGGCTGCTGCCGGGCTGCGGGAAGCCGATAACAGTGCAGAGGAAGGGAACTCCCCTCCCCAGTGCTGCGATTGAGCTGGGGAAAGGAACTGAGCCCAGCGGACTCCACGCCCCCAGCCTGATCTAGCAAAACTTTGAAACAGGGTCGAAACAGCCTCACTGTTTCAACGAAGCAAAATGGAACAGCTGTTTTGAATCTAAATGAAATTCAGAACAGAACACTATTCCGTCGAAACCTCAAAACTCAAGGCGAAATGAAACGGTGCCGTTTCACACAGCCCTGCTGCTTAGGCCAGGGGGACCAGAGGACAGAGACAGTACGGGGGCCTGCGGCTGGGGTGAGCTGGGAAGGGCTAAGGTCTGGGGAGAGGGAAGGAAGCCCAGTGAGAGTGAGAAAGGTGGACATTGGGGAGGGGCAGAAGGCCAGATCAGTGAGAAGGGGCCAGGTCCTCAAGCTGAGAAGGCAGACAGAGGTGTGCTCAGGCTAGGTGTCAGGATTCAGGCAGCCTGATGATGAGCAGTCTGGAACAAAGTACCAACAACCAAACTCTGATTCTGTGGGGCCTGCAAACTGGTGAACTGGAGTAGAGAACGGGGCTGGTGGGACCACCAAGGAACACAATAGTTATCTCTAGAGGTGCACACTGTTACACTACCCCCTGGTCGTGGAAAGAGAGGTCTCCAGGCCAGATGGGACTTTAAGGTTCACCTAATCTGCAGGACCTAGGCCACCATCCCATCCTGTTTTCAGCATCCTTTGCCAGCATGAGTACAGACCCTCTGGTGAGGGCTGCTATAGCAGTAGCCAGGATTGCCTGCTAGACAAAGGATTCTCATTGGCATGAGAAGCACCGACTTCAGATGTCATTAACAGGAAAGCAGGGACATTCAGTCCACATTTCCAGACAGCATCCACAAATGCTCCTTGCAGAACTCTGTTAGCCAAGTATCTGCAGGCTGAGCCACTGGATTTGCAGCTGCCTGCCAAAAAAACATGGAAGGAAAATACATGGCCCTGGATGCTGTCCTTTTTATGTCAGATAGGAATGCAGTGACTGCATGAGCCCAGGAGAAGTTATGAGCCCTCTCTACGAGTCAGGAGTCATTGCCTTTGTCAGCTTCCTATTGTTTTTTTGACACTGTTCCCTGTCTATTTTTCTGCAATGCTAGCAATCCAACCAGATCTCAGACAGAATATGGTATGTTTACAAAGGGAATAGAATGATGTGGTCACCCGTGTAGAAGGGAACTGGACTTGCTGGCCTCAGACCTCCCTACCAAGACCTGTCCTGTGTTCTCCTGACTTCCTCCTCCCTCTCCTGCCCTGCAAAGCTGAAAGTGGACTTGAGCATAATGTTGTGACTTCACAGGATGGAAACTGCAGGAGACTTTCAAGATGGCTCATGCTGACACCCAGCAGGCCTTGTGCACATTCTGCCTTACAAAGGAACACTGGCTTTCCTTAGCACAGGATGATCTAATCAAAATTATGATCTTGTGAAAGTGTTGGACAGCTGCATCTCCCATGAAATTCTTCTTTGCAGTCTAGGTGACCCTCTGCCCCACACTGACTCTTGCACAGTGTTGGCTTTTCTAGGTGAGACCCTGCCATAGAATACTTAAGATATAAGACAACTTTCTAAAAGTAGTTCTTTGTTCACTGGGCTTAGGCAGCAGCAGAAGACATGAGTAAAAGGCCTGGGCATCAACCTTGAAGCCATAAGTCCATGGGTTGTACCACTGACTTATCCAACCCTCTGGCTGTCTGGATGCAGATGATCTCCATCAGAATCACAGACACTAGAAACTGAGAAAAGGCAAGAACCTCTCCACATTTTCTGTCTGCCATTGGACTAAGCCTTTGCTCCATTTGGTCTAGTTTTTACTGTTCCTGGGGGTGGATTTTCCCCTGTCCCCTTGGGGCACCTCATCTACCATCACATGGCTCTCATCTCTGCTGAGGCCCCAGAAAAGTTCTCCTTCTTCTTCAGATAATGTTATGCTTTGGCAACCTGAGCACTGTTTGAAGAGCTGGCTCCAAATGAGTGCTCTGGAAGAAACTAGATGCAGGCACTGAAGTTGGATTCATCTGTGGTTGCACTTGGATCCAGCCCATTTCTCCTCTCATGTTCTGTCCTTTCCCTCCTTGTCCCTTCCCTAGATCCAATGGTACCCAGGAAGACTTCCTGTCCCAGAGCTAACACCTCCTGAAGAGCTCCCAGTGTCCTGTGATGGGCAGCCAACATGATCATAGGTACAGAGAAAAAGCCAGGATCTTTGTGGACAGAGTCCATCAACAACCTTTCCCAGCTTCTCCTCTCCTCACTTGGGACTTCCATAGAAACACAAGAAGCCATTGATAGCCCTTTAATACCACCTACCCAATAAGAACGCCTGAAGCCCCCACAAGAGGGTATTCTTATAATAACTGCTACTGCTACTGATAATAACTGCTTCAAGGCTCACATTTGTGAGAGACTGGCAGGGCAAATTATGCTGAGGGGAAACCAGCACGGGTTCGTGGCAGGCAGATCGTGCCTGACCAATCTAGTCTCTTTCTATGACCAGGTTACGAAACGCCTGGACACAGGAGGAGGGGTGGATGTCGTATACTTAGACTTCAGGAAGGCCTTCGATACGGTATCCCACCCCATACTGGTGAACAAGTTAAGAGGCTGTGACTTGGATGACTACACAGTCCAGTGGGTGGTGAATTGGCTGGAGGGTCGCACCCAAAGAGTCGTGGTAGATGGGTCGGTCTCGACCTGGAAGGGTGTGGGCAGTGGGGTCCCGCAGGGCTCGGTCCTTGGACCGATACTCTTTAATGTCTTCATCAGTGACTTGGACGAGGGAGTCGAATGTACTCTGTCCAAGTTTGCAGATGACACAAAGCTATGGGGAGAAGTGGACACGCAGGAGGGCAGGGAACAGCTGCAGGCAGACCTGGATAGGTTGGACAAGTGGGCAGAAAACAACAGGATGCAGTTCAACAAGGAGAAATGCAAAGTGCTGCACCTAGGGAGGAAAAATGTCCAGCACACCTACAGCCTAGGAAATGACCTGCTGGGTGGCACAGAGGTGGAAAGGGATCTTGGAGTCCTAGTGGACTCCAAGATGAACATGAGTCGGCAGTGTGACGAAGCCATCAGAAAAGCCAATGGCACTTTATCGTGCATCAGCAGATGCATGACAAATAGGTCCAAGGAGGTGATACTTCCCCTCTATCGGGCGCTGGTCAGACCGCAGTTGGAGTACTGCGTGCAATTCTGGGCGCCACACTTCAAGAAGGATGCGGATAACCTGGAGAGGGTCCAGAGAAGGGCAACTTGTATGGTCAAGGGCCTGCAGACCAAGCCCTACGAGGAGAGACTAGAGAAACTGGACCTTTTCAGCCTCCGCAAGAGAAGGTTGAGAGGCGACCTTGTGGCTGCCTATAAGTTCATCATGGGGGCACAGAAGGGAATTGGTGAGTATTTATTCACCAAGGCGCCCCCGGGGGTTACAAGAAATAATGGCCACAAGCTAGCAGAGAGCAGATTTAGATTGGACATTAGGAAGAACTTCTTCACAGTTCGAGTGGCCAAGGTCTGGAACGGGCTCCCAAGGGAGGTGGTGCTCTCCCCTACCCTGGGGGTCTTGAAGAGGAGGTTAGATGAGTATCTAGCTGGGGTCATCTAGACCCAGCACTCTTTCCTGCTTATGCAGGGGGTCGGACTCGATGATCTATTGAGGTCCCTTCCAACCCTAACATCTATGAATCTATGGATAATAACAATATTAGAATTCTGTTACTAAGTTACAGTCAATTATTTATTAAGCACATTTTGTTTTTCTTCCTGTGACCACATGACTGAATTACTTAACATTTTTTTAATTTAAAAGCATCCAACACCTCTTTCTTGGCCTGCAGATGGTGCAACAGCATATATAGCAGCTTGTGGGGCAACTTGATGACTTGAAGGCTGGTGTGAAAGCTCTGCAGTGTAGTGACGCTCCAGCACTGGAGCAGAAGTGTTGAACAGCAAAGGGAGGCTAATCTTTGTCATTCTTTCTGGGGTTCACCGTCTGCCACATGGACACCAGCTGCGTGAATGAAGATCTTTCCACCTCGCTCAGTGGTATGTGAGGCTAAGAACCATGCAAATATGTATGGGTGCATGCAAGTATTATTATAATTGTTATTGTTATGGATTCCAGCCAAATGCCATGCTTCCGAAGATGACACAACACACATGAAACCACAGTACAAACAAGTTTGAACAAAGTAACCGTGTAGCAGAAAGCCCCCTTTTCCTCCTGCCTGCAGTTGCTCTCCCTTCCTTGGAAATGTTTTTCCTCTTCTACCTCCTCTTCCTTCCTCTTTCGTTCGCTTTAAGATAAGGAATTGTGTTTTAAAGTTTGTATGTGTGCATTTTGTATCTCCCCTTGTATTTTGGTATTTTTATCTATTTGTGTGCCATGGCATTACTCTTGTAGCTTATATTTTATACTCCTCACCTTTTAACTAAATGTGTTTAGTTTCAGAAGTAAGTTATACATTGTAACAATGTTAACAAGGGCAGGAATCAAACTGCCGCTTCCTTGTATCAGGCGGGCCCCTGAACGAGCCGAGTGCATCAGTGATTGAATGCGTAACACAGTAGCAGGCGGCGATTAACACCTAGGGAAACCGCAGATCAACCAACTGAAGAAATCAATAGGAGACAATGTAGCAACTGGGAATTCTCTCAACTTCACTGTTCAAGGGCTAGAAGTCCTGGTCTGAGTTAATCAATGCCGGGGACCAACTTTTGGGCTGAATATCTCCAGATCAACTGCTCCCAGAGCCCTATTCAAAATTCATCAATGGAATCCCAAACCTGCACGTACGTGCGGACAACCCCTGGGGCTGACAGATGCCATCCAGTAGCCACTGAGGGGGAAGTCCCACGAGGGTCAACGACCCCTGGATTGGGCAAACCTGAAAACTGGGGAGTCACCAAAGTCTGCCAAGGACAGATAAAAAGCAGTGAAAAGTGACCCTCAGCGGCACCCTCTTGATCTCCAACTTGACCAGCACCCGACCTGTCCAGCCAGAAGAACCAGCCGGTGACCCCCTTCTGGAGGATAACACCACGCTGAAAGAAGCCTCGACTGGCCATCGACGGCAGACTCCAGCGCCTGTGGGATAGGTATATCTAACTCTTGTAGCTCGCTACTGCATGTGTGTGTGGGGGGGGGGGGGACCAGCCCCAAGGTTTAAGATTTGACTTCATTACAGTGTTTCAATCTGTCTAATAAACCAGAATTTTAAGGATCCCGAGCTGGACATTTGTAGCCAACAACCGAACCACAAATACCACACTAAAAATAGAGCCCATTAACATAAAAACATTATTAATATAAATATAGTAGTAAATCAAGACGTGAATCTATAATATTGGTGCACAATTACGGTCTATGACTTCTTCCTTTGAGCGCTCAGAGCTATGTTAAGCAACCTTGAACCCTCTGTCCAAAGTACCGCTTCTGTCTCCAAACAGCAAGTAACCCAAAGCTGCTAGAACCTGTCTGTGCCCCATGGCCCATGCTTCCTGAGGCAATGATTCAGGTGCCTGACCAGCCAGAACAAAGAGGAACTTCTGTAGGAGGACTGCCCCTTCAAAAGAAAGAGATGGCTGGACCACCACGATTCAATGAGCTAGTGAGACTTTGGCTGGAAGAAGTATGACTATAACAAGAGTGCTTACATGGGGCAACTGTGCCTCTGGCCTGCACTGAAAAGTGGGCAAAAAAGAAAGAGAAAAAACACTCCATATTCTCTGAGGGACAACTCATCTCAGCACCTGTGCACTGGAAAAAGCCAGCAGCCTTCCTCGTAGGGTCAGAGAGAAATGAGCTAGTAGGCGTTCTGGCTAAAAGAGCATTCCCACCAACATTTCCCTGGATAGCATTTTTCTCTAGAGTTGACTCTATGGGCATCCATATATGTGCTCTGATGCATTCTGATTCAATCACATCAATTAATTGACTCTGATCCCATTCTAATTAGAACATTTTAACATTGGTGCAGCATCATGTGTATAAGCCCCTGGGAAAGGCAATAATAACCCCTCCCCCCCAGCACCCCGAGCATGTGTATAGGCATCTTGTGATTCTAAGCATTTCCCAAAGGCATCTTTCCCCAGCAGAGGCACATATTTAGGGTGTAATCTAGCAGGTAAGTTTTAAGAACAATTCTATTTTTGTATCATTTGTAATGTTATTTTAAGAGCCACTAAAGGAGGGTTGTAGCTTCCTCTGTCCTGTGTCTCTTGGGCGAAGTGGACAAATGGCAAAGAAAGACAACTCAGCACAATGGGGCTCAAAGGCAAATACCTCTGTACAAAAGCTGCTCAGGTGCCATCCTCAGGGCATAGATTCATAGATGTTAGGGCCGGAAGGGACCTCAATAGATAATCGAGTCCGACCCCCTGCATAGGCAGGAAAGAGTGCTGGGTCTAGATGACCCCAGCTAGATACTCATCTAACCTCCTCTTGAAGACCCCCAGGGTAGGGGAAAGCACCACCTCCCTTGGGAGCCCGTTCCAGACCTTGGCCACTTGAACTGTGAAGAAGTTCTTCCTAATGTCCAATCTAAATCTGCTCTCTGCTAGCTTGTGGCCATTATTTCTTGTAACCCCTGGGGGCGCCTTGGTGAATAAATACTCACCAATTCCCTTCTGGCTTCGTCACACTGCCGTCTCATGTTCATCTTGGAGTCCACTAGGACTCCAAGATCCCTTAGGACTCCAAGATCCCTTTCCACTTCCATGCCACCCAGCAGGTCATTTCCTAGGCTGTAGGTGTGCTGGACATTCTTCCTCCCTAGGTGCAGCACTTTGCATTTTGCATTTCAAGGCATGCCAAGGTACAAAGGAAATGTCCACATTGCACCCTGGCAAGGACCCCTTCCTGCTCTTATCATGCCCTAACCTTGCTCCCGCTACCATGCCAAACCTAGCAGTGCAGCCAGGAAGCTTCTCCAAGCCTGTCCCAGCAGCTGCTCTCCACAGCACCAGAGACTGTGGGGAAGAAGAGAATCCCTGGAGCAAACTGACTGCCACATTTCTGGGTTTGACACATGCTAAGGTGCAGGGTACGTGCTCAGGACTGTCCCTGCCAGGACACACTAGCCATATAGCATCGATGTAGCCAAAGAGACTGGTATCCACAAAGCAGCAAGCCTCATCCTAACAGCAGAACACCTGCAGCATTGAACAACAGGGAGTGCTGGGAACTGCTCTCGACCCTTCCATCTCAGTGACTTCCACGCACTTGCACAATGGGTATGAATCCATTTTCACCTCTCTTACCCCAGGAGACAGCAAATATGATCATCTCTGTTCTGAAAAGGGGAAATGGACACAGCGAAGACAAACACTCAGACCTGTCCACTAACTCTGGTGCCTCCATGTTTAGGTGCCATGGCCCCATAGCTCCTACCAAAAGCAATGAGGAGTTGCTGGGTGGCCAGCACCTCTGATGATAAGCCCCAGGGCATCTTGGGTTCAGCACCCAAACAATAAGGTGTGACAGTTGAAAATTATGTGTGATAAAAATGCTTGCTGAAGGCTCTATGAAGATTAGACCAAGTGTTTTTCTGTCATTTGTTCAGATATTAAGCTATATGTTGTTGTTAAGAGCCTAATTCAAGTCTAAGACGTAGTGAGGCCTTGTATATAGTATAAGGCCTAGTAAATTTAGCAAAGTCTTATAGAAGTGATGGTAGGCCCTGTGGCGTAGTTAAAATTAACCTTATCAAAAGAATGCAAGTCTTGTACTGCTATTGGTCAGTCTAAGGACAGTTAAAGTAAAAAGAATCTAAATGGCTGTAAGTTATCAGCATAGCTCAGAAGTTATAAATTGACTGGCATATCCGGCAATCATTTAAAAGGAAGATACAGCTCTGTAAAAGGAACTACTAATTAGCTGTTGACCTGGATCAGTCGCAGGGCTCAAGTGCCTATATACTAATGCTAAGAGCATGGGAAACAAGCAGGATGAACTAGTGCTCCTGCTTGCACTAAACACCTATGACTTAGTGGGGCTAACTGAAACCTGGTGGGATTCATCCCACGACTGGGCAGTACATATTGAGGGCTATAGATTGTACAGAAAGGACAGGGTGGGGAAGAAAGGGGGAGGGGTTGCGCTCTATGTCAGTGAGCAATATACATCAACCCCCATCAAGACAGAATCCAAGGATGAGGAAGTAGAAGGATTGTGGGTTAGGCTACATGGGGGACAAGGAGAAAGGGATTTGGTGGTAGGGGTCTGCTACAGACCCCCACATCAAGGGGAAGAAAGAGATTCGGGGCTCCTGAGGCAACTCTCGGAGACCATAAAAGCTAAAGAGGCGGTAGTCATGGGGGACCTAAACTACCCGGACATCTGCTGGGAGTCACAGACAGCAAAGTCCCACTGCTCACGCAGGTTTCTAACCTGTGTACAGGACCTCCACCTGACACAGGAGGTACACGGTCCCACTAGGGGGAATGCCATACTGGATCTGGTATTGGCAACGGGGGATGACATGGTAGGGGACCTCCAGATCGGTAGCCATTTGGGGGACAGTGATCACCTAATAATAGAATTCACCATAAGACGTCGAGTGGGTAAGGTAACTAGTAGGGTGAAAGTGCTAGACTTTAGGAAAGCTGATCTCAATGAACTCGGGCGATTAGTCAAGGACGCACTGCAGAGTAGGAGTTTTGAAGGGATGGGAGCCCAAGAAGGGTGGCTGTGCCTTAAGGAAACAATCCTTCGGGCACAAAGCAAGACGATCCCCGAGCGAGGCAAAAGAGGGAAAGGGGCCAGGAGGCTTCCCTGGATGACCACAGAAATCCAGGGCAGCCTAAGGGCCAAAAGGGGAGCACATAAAAAGTGGAAACAGGGAGAGATCACCAAAGATGAATATACCTCCTCTGCTCGTGTTTGTAGGGAGGCAGTTAGACGGGTCAAAGCTACCATGGAGCTGAGGATGGCAACCCAAGTAAAAGACAACAAGAAATTGTTTTTTAGATATATAGGGAGTAAAAGGAAGACCCAGGGAGGAATAGGACCCCTGCTAAATGGGCAGAAACAATTGGTGACGGACAGGGGGGACAAGGCTGAACTCCTCAACGATTTCTTTGCCTCAGTGTTCCTAAACGAGGGACACGACAAGTCTCTCACTGGGGTTGTAGAGAGGCAGCAGCAAGGCGCCAGACTTCCATGCGCACACCCTGAGATGGTGCAGAGGCACTTGGAAGAACTGGATGCCTTTAAGTCGGCAGGCCCGGATGAGCTCCATCCGAGGGTGCTGAAGGCACTGGCTGACATCATTGCAGAGCCACTGACGGGAATATTCGAACGCTCGTGGAGCACGGGCCAAGTCCCGGAGGACTGGAAAAGGGCCAACGTGGTCCCCATTTTCAAAAAGGGGAGGAAGGAGGACCCGGGCAACTATAGGCCAGTCAGTCTCACCTCCATCCTTGGCAAAGTCTTTGAAAAAATTATCAAGGCTCACACTTGTGAGAGCCCAGCAGGACAAATTACGCTGAGGGGGAACCAGCACGGGTTCGTGGCAGGCAGATCGTGCCTGACCAATCTAGTCTCTTTTTATGACCAGGTTACAAAACGCCTGGACACAGGAGGAGGGGTGGATGTCGTATACTTAGACTTCAGGAAGGCCTTCGATACGGTATCCCACCCCATACTGGTGAACAAGTTAAGAGGCTGTGACTTGGATGACTGCACAGTCCAGTGGGTGGTGAATTGGCTGGAGGGTCGCACCCAGAGAGTCGTGGTAGATGGGTCGGTTTCGACCTGGAAGGGTGTGGGCAGTGGGGTCCCGCAGGGCTCGGTCCTTGGACCGATACTCTTTAATGTCTTCATCAGTGACTTGGACGAGGGAGTCAAATGTACTCTGTCCAAGTTTGCAGATGACACAAAGATATGGGGAGATGTGGACACGCTGGAGGGCAGGGAACAGCTGCAGGCAGACCTGGACAGGTTGGACAAGTGGGCAGAAAACAACAGAATGCAGTTCAACAAGGAGAAATGCAAAGTGCTGCACCTAGAGAGGAAAAATGTCTAGCACACCTACAGCCTAGGAAATGACCTGCTGGGTGGCACAGAGGTGGAAAGGAATCTTGGAGTCCTAGTGGACTCCAAGATGAACATGAGTCAGCAGTGTGACAAAGCCATCAAAAAAGCCAATGGCACTTTATCGTGCATCAGCAGATGCATGACGAATAGGTCCAAGGAGGTGATACTTCCCCTCTATCGGGCACTGGTCAGACCGCAGTTGGAGTACTGCGTGCAATTCTGGGTGCCACACGTCAAGAAGGATGCGGATAACCTGGAGAGGGTCCAGAGAAGGGCCACTTGTATGGTTAAGGGCCTGCAGACCAAGCCCTACGAGGAGAGACTAGAGAAACTGGACCTTTTCAGCCTCCGCAAGAGAAGGTTGAGAGGCGACCTTGTGGCTGCCTATAAGTTCATCACGGGGGCACAGAAGGGAATTGGTGAGTATTTATTCACCAAGGCGCCCCGGGGGGTTACAAGAAACAATGGCCACAAGCTAGCAGAGAGCAGATTTAGATTGGACATTAGGAAGAACTTCTTCACAGTTCGAGTGGCCAAGGTCTGGAACGGGCTCCCAAGGGAGGTGGTGCTCTCCCTACCCTGGGGGTCTTGAAAAGGAGGTTAGATGAGTATCTAGCTGGGGTCATCTAGACCCAGCACTCTTTCCTGCTTATGCAGGGGGTCGGACTCGATGATCTGTTGAGGTCCCTTCCGACCCTAACACCTATGAATCTATGAATCTATGGATCAGTGGGCCTGTGGATCTCAAGGAGCCCAAAGACTGAATACCAGGGTCCTTCCCGGTACCTCTCAGACAGCACTGATCGGGGATGCTTGACTTCACTGAGCTTTGTAGAAAGAAAAACTTGTCGTACATCAGGCATCGGAGGGAACAGCCAATAAGTTGCCGACACAAATTATTATTGTCTGTCATTATCTGTCTTAGTATACTACGCGTAGTCGTGTTTTTGTTAAGTCAATAAACCTTTCTTACCTTTCTACCCCCCAACCACACTCTCAATCAATCCAAAACCCTCCGCTGGCGGCTAGGACACAAGGCACCAACATTCAAAGCCACTTTTGAAAACTTGGAAGTCACCTCAAGATCTGGCAGAGGCGGCAGCTTTCACTGCCCCATTGCCTAGAGTCCCACTTGGGATGCCTGTCACCTGAGCCCTGAACAGAAACAGCACTGTTTTTCAGTTCTCAGCTGTTGAGCTCTCAAGTGCTTTGGCTTTAGATCACTTTGTTCTTCCCTTAAATTCTCTTGGACATCACTGCTTCCCTAGTGAACAAAACAAATGACACTGAAATGTCTCAGGCTTGGCCTCTTATTTCTTCCTATCATTTCCTCCCAAACTTGATTGTCTTGGTTTTTGTGTAACACAGAAACCAGTAGGGAAATGGCACTGACACCAAGCATGAAACAGAGCCATGACACAGGAATCAAAGCAGAAAAGCAACACTCCCTTGGTAAATGAACATAGCTTTTCCTGTAGGGTTATGCTGTGATTTCTTCCCAGTAACTGACATTTTTCCTCTTGTGTCTGTACAACCCCAGACATCCCTCTCCCTCAGGCACGTACTCCTGTTAGCAGCAGAAATTCAGTTCAGAAATTAATTTGCCCTTGGGTGAAGTTTCTTCCTTAAAGGCTTAAAATAGCAAAAAAAAAAATTCAAAACAGACATAAAAAACAGGTAATATATTGTACAGGACCATCAAGCTCCTCATGGAGATGTCCACTTGGCTTCTGCAGCTGTCCTGGGAATGCTGCCATTCAGTATGTCCCACCTGTTTGCTCCTTCATACACAAGCTTGGAGACAAGGCTGCAAAGCCACTTGGAGGACATGGTTTGCCATGGCTCTGAAGACCTGTCTCCAGCCCAGTTGAGAGCAGTGCCTCAAAGTGGAGCCTCAGGGTGGAACTGCATCAGAGGTAGAGTGGTCAACATAGAGGACAGTCTGGTTGTCCTCTGTCCTGTATTGATACAAAACTGGAAGCCTTTATGTCCTCTATTTTCCCCTTGGAGAGAAAAATAGTGGACATAAAGGTGTCGGGTTTCCTATCAATAGAGGACAGAGAACAGAGTAGCAGAAAAACGGAATATCCTCTGTGATGGCCACCCTAATCAGAGGGCTGTCACCACCTTACTTCTGGGCTGGGGTGTGTGAGGTGGGAGCAGGCAGGCAGGACACTACATCCTGTTGGCACAGTGCTTCGTAGTTAAGCTCTCTTCTCAGCCACCTCCAGACTCAACCAAAGTTAGTGAGGCTGTGATTTCAGATGCATCATTGGGTCCCACCACATGCTTGTCACAAGACACCGGGGTTTTGTTTTTTCCTGATATCTTTTACTGGACCAATTTGTGCCCAAAATATGCCCAAAAGCTTGTCTAACCTCTCCTGATTAAACAGTGGGTCCAGTAAAATATATCACAAAAATCCCTCACCTTTTGTACATCACCTGGACCCTCACAACTACAGCACCACTGCAACCAAGCCGCCCTAAGATGCACACTTCTGGTGACATTTAAGGCCATTGGAAGGATCGGCACTACATCTATCCTGAGTTGAATGAGACATTTAATTTCTCTTAAGCGAGCCACCTTCCCTGGGCATGTGTTCACAGACAGGCGCCCTGCCAACACAGCCTCAGATTCCTGTACTTGCTCTTTGATGCTTTGTAAACTGTTAAGATCACAAGCAAGTGTCATGCAGCCACACTGCTGTAAAGAAACAACAAGAGTCTCAAATACTTCCTGGTTTTCGAACGTACTGTTTATGGCATGCATCCAGCAGCAAGACTGCTGAATGTCTGGTATTTACTAATGGTGCATTAAAAGAAAAAGAGCAACAGCATCCTGGTAATGAATCCGGTAATGCAGCTGGTAGGAGCTGTCTGTAAGCAAACACATTGCCTTTGTGTTGCACAGCCAGATCTCGATGCTCATATGTGGAGCCAGCTGAAGGACTGCTACTTCAGCCTGTTCTTTGGAGGATCCTCCTCCCCAAACTTTCTTGGTCCTTGGAGTATCTCCAAGTTCCCCTTGTGTCTCTTATGCCAGTCATTTCTAAGTCCCAGCTGTCACAGAAAAGGAAGAAAGGCTCACTCTACCCCTTTTCAGAGGGGAAGGGCAAAGTTCTTCCTTGGGACTTCCCCAATAAGCAGCCTTATTCAGACACCACTTGTTCCCTGATCTTCCCTCCTTAACCCCTCCCCCCCCAAACCCAACTTACCTTAGGTCAGGTGGCCATTTTTAACTTGATCTAACCTCCCTCTAACCTCCTGGAGTGTCTGTACATACCCTCAGAGCCCTTCCTTTCCACCTTATTCTAGTGAAATGCTAGCCTGACACTCCTGAGGATGAAAATCTTCTATTACAACACTACAATATGCATAGGGTAAATACACCAACTGCTGCAGCTTCCTTAGCCTGATGAAGGGTTTTTGAACCCAAAAGCTTGCTTAATAACTATTCTCCAACCATTTGGGTTGGTCTAATAAAAGATATCAAATTCACCCAAGGAACCTTGTCTGCCTAGGGTAAATACAAGCTTTTCCACACTGCCCTGCTAAAGTGCCACAACCTTGATGTGGAACAAATGCATCTAAGGGCTCTTATACACATGTAGGGTGGCTGCTCCAAAGCGCTGTCATTCCAACACATCAGAGTAGATTCAATTAATCGAGTCTGCTGAAGTGTGGTAATTATTGTACTCCAGCAAACTACAGCATCATGTGTATCAGCGTCCCTGCACTGAAAAATGGTGGTGCTTTAAACTAAAACTCATTCAATGAGCTCATTCAATGAGCCATTTCTCAGTGTGGTGATGCTGCTGCATGTGATGCTCTGGGCATTTTTAATTAGCACAGCTCTTGGAGCTGCACTAATTAAAGCACCTCCCTCCCACTACCTCCTGGAGCACGTGTATAAATGCTCTGTGTTAAGATGGTTATTCATTTCTTTTCTTGCAGAAGGCTGCCAGCAAGGTTAACTATTATGGTAATAATAGCCAGCTTATAAAAATGTAAATGATTACATAATACAGACTTACACATCTATGATAAATACTGGGTCATATTTTTTAAATTAGTTATCAAAAATTGATTGAAGCCAAATTTTTAAACGGTAGGTGCTTTGTGTTTGGTTCTTAAATCTGTTAAATTTTGGCCTGTGGTGGGATTTTCAAAAGCATCTTAAATCAGCATCTTATATCACCTAGATGCTGCTTTAAAATCCTACCCTCGATATACAGATGTGGAGTACCTCTTGCTCCTATTGAAGTAAATGGGAACTACAGATGTAAAGCACCTTTTAAAAAATCAGGCCAATTCTGCTTGAGCTCCTACTAATCTGACATTTAAGTACCCAATTATAGGTATCTAGGTTTAAAACATTTGGCCTGAATTCCAAAAGCCTCCCAGTTTTTACTGTTTTTTTTCCTTTTCTGTTACACAGATGTTGGGTTTAAAGAGAAATTAGCCTTGAGCTCCATTAAGGCCGCTTTGCAAGAAGTGCAGTCTACGGGCATCCCTCCTTTGGCTCCAAGTCTGGAGAGTCATGATAGAACTTGTCACTGTAAAGATGATCACAAAGCAGCACAAGACTAAGATGCAGCCTCCTGCCTGTGGCTGGGTGGTGAGCTCCCCCTTGTGCATGTGAAGTGCATCCACTCTCAGAAGTGCCAGTAACCATGGCTAGGTTTTGACCCGTTGAGGCCGTCACAAGCTGGCTGGAGGCAGTTTACACAAGCCATCAGGCAAAGAAAACTGACTTGAAAGAAAATTTGTGGCCAGTGCTGAAAGAAGCACTGAGGACCCCTGAAAACCTATGTCCACCTTCGCAAAGTAAATTTTAAAGAGGGTTTATTTAAAAGGAGGCATGGAAGCAAAAAATATTGTGTTCATTCTTTGTAAATGGGATGGAAAGACATTTGGGATAAAGAACAGGTTTACTTAGGTCTAGACTTTCTTGGCTATACTGCTGCTTATTATGAATGACATGCTCCCTCCTTGCTCCCCTTCCCCAGTTTTCCTGTGGTTCCATTTCTGAACTACATACTATAGGAAGCAACTCCTACACTTTTAATACCATATTTACTTGAACACAAAGCAGGGTTTTTTTCTCCAATCAACGTGGAGGGAAAAGCCCGCCATCTTATATTTGCTTACAAAGAACCCTCATTAAATACACTGTCTATCATTAAATTGCTGCCAAAAGCAGCATGTGCTCAGTAATGGAAATCAGCTATGAAGCTGATTAAATGCAGCCAACATTAAACATGACTATAAAATCCATGGCCCATATTGGGCAGACATACTGAATGGGAACCTTTTCATTTTATTACAAATGTTATTAAAAACACACTTATCACTTTAGACTTACAAAGCTTCACATATTGAGCATCCTTATATTACCAAGATTTCATATTACAAAATAACTACTTATAAATATACAACTACATAATTTCCCACCAAAAAAAGCCTTACAGAACTCTGGTTCTTCATACAGAACCTCATGAATATCAATTAACCTTCCTCTAATTAACCTCTCCTCTTGTCTGATCTCTTCCTTGTCCTGATTGATGCAGTATTTCAGTTCATGCAGCCCACTTAAAAAACCCAGAGGTTTCTTACTTTCCATTTACTGGTTTTAACACTTGCTAACAGTGCCCTTAATATTGTTTCCTCTGACCCCTTTGGTATGAACCTATACAATACCAACTCTTGTGTTAAGGACTGGCTTCTTTTTATAACACTCAAAAAACAACGTACCTTCCCACACAACCTTTGGATACATACTCTCCCAAAACGTGTCCCACCATTTCTTCATCCACACAACTCTCCTTTGGACACTTTGCTGTTCTCGCCAAGCTCCATCTATGTTATACCTCCCTCACCCAGGCCCAAATGAATGCATAGGCAAACTAGACACCTGCCTAGGGCCCTGAGTTGCAGGGGGGCCCCAGTCCTTCCCTCTGTGGTGGCAGTGCAAATGGCCCCATCTGCCTCCCTTCCCTTCCCTTGCCCTCCCCTCTGCTAGCCTCACTGCTGCAGCAGCAGCTTCCTAGCAGCGGCTCCGAGCTCCGCTCCCAGTGGACATCAACACTGGGGTGGGAAGGAAGGTCTTGACCAGCCCGAGGCCCACAAGTTTGTTTGCCTAGGGCCCACTAAAGCGTTAATCCAGCCCTGCCCTCACTGGCAAGATATTTTGTATGATCAGTCATGCTAGATCAGCATGCTCCCCTTTCTGTCATTCGTCAGCCACCTCCATCCACACTTTTTTCACTAATCCTTCTGTAAGGTCCCCTATTGTTGTCATCCTCTCTCTCGCTCTCTCTCTCTTTCTCTTTCACAGTTTTTGTCAATTGCTTGTGATCTTTCAGGACCTGCCCCACCTCCCACCTCTCCTCTTTTTTACATCCTTATAAAATATTCCATTCTTATGTAATGAATGGGAGGTTGCCATGCCTATGGCTTCTTCCAAGAACTCCCAAACGTTCTCCTTCTTCTCAAGATCATACCTGCCAAAAATCAGCTAAAGCATGCTGCTTTCCTTTCCCCCTCTGTTGCTGCTTTACACATTGCACCTACATAGAACAAACCTATGTGCAGCATCCCCCATCACCCCCATCTCTCTTGTTTTATACAGTTCTGTTCGGGCTAGCCTTTCTCTTTTCGCTTTCCAAAAGAACACACATATTTCCCTTTGCATTTTCACTAACTGCTGCCATGATGGCGGAAACACAATTCTGTAGGACTGTGCAAAGCTTCGGGTGCTGATTCTATTCGGAGAAGATTAGGCCTGATTCAGCGGCTGAAACTCCGAATCCAAATCAATCAAGAGACCAATGAAAAGGTCCAAATCCATTTGAAGCTCTCCAAATTGATTCTGAAATGAGTCGGAGAGCTTCAGAGATTTGGGCAGTGCCCACTCGCTGCCGCAGGGGGCTGGACCTGGACTCCATGCTGGTAAGTAGGGGGTGGGGAGGGGGGGGCTGGAGGAGAGAGGAAGGGACCATGTGGGGACCCCCACCAGGCCCCATCCCCTGCTTGCTCCCCCAGCCCCCCCGAGCACCCCCAGCCCCCCCCACCCCTCCCATGGCTGCTGTGCCCGGCCCCAGTTCCTGACTCTTTAAAAAAAAAGCCCCCACACACACTGCTTTTTAAAGAGCTGGGAGCTGGGCCAGGCACAGCAGCCATGGGGACGGGGGCTGAGAGAGTGGGCAGGGGTTGGGGGTGTCATCAGATGTATGCTTTCATCTGAACCCTCATGTAATGAGGGTTCAGATTTGTGCAAGATCATGCCCTTTTAAAGTGTTCTGCAGCTGTTCGCTTGTGTTTGGTTACAGCTGTAGAGCACTTTCAGGGGCCAAATCAGGCGAAAATTGTCACTTCTGTCTATGCCTTTAGTGTGCATTCACACCCTGCTACAGGTGAAAGACAGAAATCAGAAAAAGCAAGGATTTTCAAATGATCCCATTTTTGAAAGAGGAAAAGCAAGCAGTGGAAAGATGTCATTTCCAATGTTTGTTACTTTTTTATTTAAAGGGTGAGTAAAAGATTAAATTACTAACGTTTGGCTTTTGATCTTGTAATTACACGCCTAGTTATTCTGGGCATTCAACACACATATGTTTAATGAGGCTAGATCTTTTCAACTGCTTTACTGCTGGTATTCAGTGATTTCACTGCATTTTCATCTAGGCTTAAACACTATCACTTCACGAGGAATGTAATGGAATGGCCTTAAAGAACCAAGCAGCACTAGCAGTGCAGTTTGTCATGTCTGGCATTTTAATAACAGGAACAAAATCAAAAGCCCAATATTTGGGTATCATTTTGTGTACACACATAATTTCACAGAATCTTAATATTTTCTAGAAACTTTTCAATTCTCCTTTAGAACTTTCCCTAATAGCATAAGCTAGCTTTTTTGTCCTTTTGTAACCTACATAGAGCGAGTCCCACAATGCTTTTATGCAATGGAGAAACAGGGAATGGAATGATATGGAAGTGCCCAGCAGCCAACCTCCATTCTTTGCACTTTTATTATTGTATAGTGCTTAGGTTATATCATTGGATTCATACACGGTGTAGATCCAGTGGCTACAATTTCTTCATAGGGTAGTATGGCCACTTATGACCACCTATGGGCTGCTATTATGCTTTTTCCAGCTAGTGTGTAGACCTAACTCTCTGTTTCAATATTGTTATTGTTAATATTGATGTACTGGTAAAGTTATGTGTGTGTGTGGTTATGGCCAACCTAAGAAACTCCTAGAAGGATTGAATTTATGGATTGTTAACCTACTTAGGAGTGAGAAGCATGTGCAGGTGTGTTTGTGAAATTGACAGGAAGGCATAAAGAGGAGTAAGGTAAATGCAAGAGACCGTTTTGAATGACAGGAATGTATCAAGGTAAGAATGAAAGTGATTGGTGATGTATAGGATGAACAGGCAGTGACCCAGGATGATTGGCTAGGCAAAGGTGGTGTGATGAGAGATGCAGAAGATAGACAAGACAGCTGTTGTGGTTGTGTCGGGGGTGGGGCGGGGGTTGCTTTCAGGATTTCTTTGTTTGGTTTGGTTCATCAGCTCATTCATTCCTGCCTTTCTTTGGTTCCTGGTTCTTGTGGCTTCATCTTTTGCCTTTAAAGGTCCTAAGACGGTGAGGAGAAGAGCTCCTGTCTTCTTTGTCCCGTTCAAAGCTGCCAGACCTGTTGAGTGCTCCATTGTGTGGGTGAGTGAATGATTCTTGTGTGTCTGTGCTTGCTTGAGTGTGTGAACTGAGACACAGCTGCTGCACTAGATTAAAGGAGTCTGATCTAGTATAAAGCTGTGGTGTGGAAGCATATTGGTGCCTGGTAATGCATATTCATTGCCTGGTAATACATTGAATATATTGTCCTTGTTCATCTGAAACTGTGTTAAAACTCACTGTTATTACTTTTTCCAATTCTTTCTTTAATAATTCTTTCTTTTAATTCTTTAATTTCTTTATTATTAATAATTTTTTTAATTAACCTCTTTAAATCTCATTATTATTTCATCCAACACACCGGAAAACCCAAGTTGGGCCTCCTAACCAGCACTGCTGGTTGACTTGGCTAAACTTACCCTTTTGACCACCCCTTTTAGGGCTGAAAAAATGGGATCTAATCTCTTCTTAGCTTTGGACCTCAACTGGTGGAGTGCATCTTGGAAGTAACCTGCATGTCTCAATTTATAAACTACAGAGATAGCCAGCCAGCAAAAAAACGTATTTGGATTTTGCCTCAGTAAATTTCACAACTAGCAAAAGCCTCTCTGGTCTTGTCCAGATTAGCATTGCTAATCTGGATGAGACTAAATGTGCAGGGTTGGCTAACCCATGTTTGAAAAGTTAACAATGTCAAATGCATCTGGCACAACAATGGCTGGGTTCATATGGAAAAATGCAGTAATGTGCCAATGGCCTGGAAAAAGTGCAACAGAGATATGTAACTTACTCTAGTATTGCTGTATGAATCCAGTGAGAAGTAGTTAGCCATCTTAGTTTGAAATTAGACAGAAGCCAGGGTAGATTTGCACCTTGTAGACTAACTAAATTAGCAATGTATAACATCAGCTTTCATAAGCAGAGGCTTATTTCATCAAATGCTGTGAAGGGACTGCAGGACCTGGATTAGCTTTTATAACCCCTAAGTACCTCAATGGGAAAATGCTTTTTCCTCCTCCTACCCTCCTTGCCTATCAGCAGTGCCCCTCTTTTTCCCAATCCCTACCCTTTGTATTCCAATCACTGCTTTTTATTTAGAAACTGTTTCCTGAAGTCCCTTCATAGCCTCTGATGAAGTAAGCCCTCTGCTTACAAAAGCTTATACTATACATAAAGTACATGAACTGTCGCTCCTGCTGCATTTGACATCATTGACCTTTCAGCTAGAGGGCAGATGTGACAAATCAGTGCAGAAATCTTAGTTCCTTTGCACACACTTGAAAAATCTTGTCTGAATAAACCACATTGTCCTAAGCACTTCTTAAATTCATCACATAGCTAGACGAGCATATTTATCTGCATGCAATTTCCATGAGTAGTTAGCTGTGTTAGTCTGAAGTTAGACAGAAAGTGTGGCAGGGTGGCACTATGGATTAACTCATTTAGAGAAGCATGAACTTTTGTAAACTACTTCTGTTGGATGCTATGGAATTTCAGAGAGCAGGGTCACTAATTAGAAAGGAATAAAGTCACTTAAATATAAAAAATAGGAAAAGAGGAAGGAAAGGTGGGGGTACCGCTGAAAGTGGGGAGGTGAGTTGAAGAGATCAAAAGGGATAAACAAAGCAGTTAACTCAGTGAGGGTTTATAAGGATATACGGGTTATAAAAGCTAGTACAGGTAACAGGATAAGAATCCAGAATCTCTGTGGAGACTTCAGTCTGGGGATGATTTCTAGTTCCTCAATTTTGCATGCAGGATAATGGATCACAAGCCCTAAAATACATTATCTCTGACAGTAACACTGCTTCTATTGCCATCATGATCTCCTGCTTTCTCCTCGCACACAACTATTTCAGATTAGGAAACTCCCTAACCCTACAAAGAAATGGTACTGCCATGGGCACATGCAAGGTCGCCTACTATGCCAATATATTCTGATGAGTTCAGCAGCTAGACCAGGCACGCTATCTCTAAGCAGTGTCTATGCTGTGATGTGCTGAGCTTGGAGCTGCGGCAGAGAAGTGTCACACCTACTTTTTCCTGCTCAGTGCCCAATAACTCTTGGACTGAATCCACATGTGCAGACATGGATGGTTTGTGGCACCACAGGTCTGTGGCAGGCAGTGCCTTAGCATGGGGGCTCCACCTGTCCACTGAGGGGCCCCCCACACTGTGAGTCCCCACGCTGCGGCACGCCAAGACAGGAGCAGCTAGCCCAGGGCTGCCTGCTCCCTTGTCCTCAAGTGCTGCTCCCCAGCTGGCCAGGGCACCAGATGCCTCAGTATGGGGGCTGCCTGCCAGCTAGCCTGAGTCAACCCCACCCCACCCCGCAGCACAAGCAACAGTGGGGCAATGTTCCCCACTGTAAAGTGTATGGGTAGGGGCGTGCACTATGGCACAAAGTAGTGATACAAATTGTGCCGCTACTATTTGTGCTGCTGCAAACGCACATCCCTGCTCATGTAGAACTCCTGCAGTGCAGCCTTGAGCACATGCCATGAAGCAAACCTAAGAGAGCACCTGAGTGTCCAGGAAAAAAAAGGAGCCACAAGCAGCCAAAAAAGGCCCCACTTTTACCTGCCACTGCGATGCTCAGCCTCAGAAATGCTATGCAAGCCTACTGGCTTCTTTTTTGCTAGGGCCTGAATGGTCTCAGCTGCCCCAAAATTTAAAAAAAGGGGGGAAAAAAAGAAGAATTTCAGCCAGGACAGCTTGCAGATCCTCAGAGACACTGCCAGGGCTCTAATCAAAGCATAGACTACAATCTGAGGCTTGGCATGGCAAATTCTGGGGCAATCCCACCCCTGCATGTGTTGGGGAGCAGGGAAAAGTCAAGAGTCCTCAAGCATTATTTTTTCAGACTGAACTTGAAAAGCCCCCACCCAGTTAAGAACTCATAACTTTTTGTGCAACACTTGAAAGCCCAGCACCTTGAGCCACAGGACAGGCTTGTAAGCCTGCTTGCCTGCCTCACATCTGAGGGGCTAAATACCCCCATACCAAGATAAACACACACACATGCATACTTACACGCACACGCGCACACACACACAAAATTAGAACCTGTGACAGGGCCCCATGTCCAGCCAAAAAGGGGCCATAAGTAGCTAAACCCCCCCCCCCCCCTTTACCTACCAGCCTGGTGCTCAGCCTCAGAGATGCCACGCAAGGCTGTGGGGTGGTTGGCTTCTTTTCTGCTAGAGTCTGAATAGTCTTGGCTGCCCTAAAACTGAAAAAGAAAAAAAACTGTTAGTGGCTGCATCAACTTTCCCATCTTCAAAGGCATTCCCCAGGCTCCCACTAAAACACGCAGCTAGAATCTGGGGCTTGGTGTGGCATGCCAAAACCAGAAGGGGTTTCAGCATCCCATGCCAAAGCCTTCATTTTTGCAAGCCAGAGCCCTAGCAACAGTCAGGTGGGCTCTGAGGCCCATCTCAACTTGGCATGTGTCATAAGTTCTCAAGCCTGTAAGGGGCGCTCTTGAAGACCAAAGATCAGGTACTTGCACCCAGAACTAAAACTCACACCCTTTCAGGTCTGAGATCAGCACCTTGGCCCCTGGGCCACACAACAAGCTTGTACATTTGCCTCCCTGTAGACTGAGGACTCAAACTACCACCACCCAAAAACAGGCACAGACACCCTTCATAACAACATCATCATTAAAAGAATTTTTAAAAAATTAAAAAATAAAGTTTACAGGCCAAGTGAGAGGGCCCATGACTTGGCAGCAGCTGTAGAAGGTATATTATCCTTAAGTAAAGAACCTGTTGACTTTCTGGTCAGGGCAGTGGTGGGGATGAAAATATGTGACCACAAAGATATGGAAGAAGAGGCCAGCTAGGTTAATAATAAACACCGGTTGTTATTATGTGGATAGCATGGATGTATCTTTCTGCCAAAAAAAGAGGATTCTTACTTTATGCAAAATGTTTGATTTATCTTTATGTATTAGCAATAGTGATAATATCACCCTTTTTCCTGTGGAATAAATGAGCAGCATTCGGCGATAAGCTAGGAGGGCAGTCTAACCCAGATCCCCTTGAGTGGAGAAGCTCTGCAGGGAGTGGTATACAGTAAGAGATGTTTGTTTCTGTTTTGGGGGGCGGGGGTTGTTTTTTCCAAGAGGTTTGGGATGAGTTAAAGGAGAGAAGGAGGCCACAGGTGGGGTGCCTCAGAGGCATTCAGTGTTAAAAGAGTGACCTAGTTGGCTGTGAGGGGATAAAGCCTGGGGAGAGGGGCTAAAGCCAGTGGGCCAAGTGAGAGCAAAGCAGGTGAACTCTTGGGAGGCACTGGAGCCCAAGCAGGACTAGGGGGCCCAGGTGAGAGACAGAGACTCCTTGGCCCTTGCTGGGTTAGGTCTCCCTCTCTGGGCCCTCTTGGCCTTTGCAGTATTCATTCTCTTCCTTTCTGGTTCTCTGGCCTTAGTGTTTAAACTTGTAGGGTGCTTTAAGGCCACTCCTGGTCCTCTGGTCATTACTGTCCTAATTGCAACAAAACAGCCCTTCCAGGTACACACACAACTCCCCCCCTTCCATATGAACTCAAATCTTCACCCCTCTGGGCCAACGTACCCCTCAGAAAAGAGGGGTTCTTTACCCTTGTCCACACTGGCTCCCCTTCTTGCGACTCTAACATCCATGGGAGCACTTCATCTTTTCCCAGATAGATTGAACTCTTCTGGCCTGAGGGCAAACCTTTTATGATAGTAAATCCCTTCTTGTCTGGCCCTTCGCTCCGCCTAAACACAGAGGGCGCTTGTATACATGACGGAGGGGTTTCTCATTAGCAGCCCTTTCAGTCCTGCCAGCTGCTTCTCTTTTGCTGCAGTCTCTGCTTAGTTCCAACTTACCTGTGGTGGGACCGCTGGCAGCTGCAGGTACCCCGTCTCTTCCCTTTGCTGCCCGCCACATCAGGCTTCTCCCTAGTGGCAGTTTTGTCTGTCCTCTGAGCTGGCATTTCATTTCCTGAGCTCTTATTCTTTCAGGCCACAAAAACCTGCCGGTTTTGTTTACTCTGCACTTTTTCCAGTAACAGGGCAAGGGTTCCCTCTCACAGTAAGGAGAAAATATTGTGTAACAAATAATAGTAAAAAAGGGAGGATAAGAACAAGATGGCATCATTGACCTGTTTCCATACATAGCTTGGTGATTTGAAATAGACTATGAGACGATACTAACCTCCCTTAAAACTTCCATGCATATTTTTTATTACTATTCAAAACCCACTCTTTTCCTAATACATGAGCAGAATAGTTTGATTACTTTCTGCAGAAAGATCTGTTTTAGCTTCAACGTATGTAAAGCAGAGAAACCTAATTTTCCACAGAATATGAGCCTGCTCCAATCTGCCCCTATTTGGACCTCCTTCACCAATTTGCATACCAAGAATCGAGTATTAACATTTCCTTCAGTTTCTCAACGTGTTATGTTTCCAGTGTGTGATCAAATAAATAACTTGGTAGTGCCACAAGATGGCACTTTTGAGCAAATATTTTCTTTTCTTTTAATTATCACTGAAGATCTTTCTGATAGTGGGTTTGTTTCTTTATTTGTTTTTTTTTTGTGTATTAAATGGTTCTTTCAGCTTCAGACATCTAACTAGTTCAGGAATACCGCTTGTACAGGCAACCCCCACGTAGTGCTTTTAATTGATTCCTGAAAAATTGAGCGTTAAGTGAAACTGAAAGTATATGACGACCCAAGATGGCGATCCTGAGCGTTATAATGAAACTCGCCGAGCTCTAAGTGAAATCAAGTATCAATTTCAAATGAACATTATACTGAAATAGCGCCAAGTGAAACAGTATTAAGCAGGGGTTGCCTGTATATGTAACAGGCTGTAACAGAAGGGATACTTACCTGGAGGGGGTGTCCCTCATGTGAGGGCCCAGAGGGAGTGAACAACCAGGGAAATAGACCCACCAGCCCTGTCTGAGGGGCAGGAAGGGGTGTCGTGGGGAGGAGGTTGTTTATGTATTACAGGAAGCGGAGCACGGGCACCAACCTTTAGCAGGAGCAGATCCCCAGTGCCATCGAGGGAGCTCCCATCACACCCACACCTGACTGATTATGCTTGCCTGAATTACGGTAATGTCAAGACAACAGTAGTCAACCGAAAGAGTGTTCTTATGGGTGTCTATATCAGACTTAGCGGGAGTTTCTTTCTGGTTTCGGATGCACATAAGGTTGCCTTACTGTATGGGGAGTAGACGTACTGCCTCTTCACCAGGGGTGAGATCACTTACCTATGTGTGTACATATGCTGTTACCAAGCTATAGCTATAAGCATTGAGTTCATAAGTATTATTCCATAAGTTACTTGAGTTATGAATTAAAACTTAGAACAGATAGCAATGTATATATATATATATATATATATATATATATACAATAAATATTGTAAATAGTTACCTATTTTGTCAGAGTATTGTTACAGGAGGTATCTCTGTACCGGGATCCTGAGGTTAGCCCAAAGGAACCAAAAGGACGGGTCTATCTGGTGCCCCAGGGGTCCACAAATTGCCACTGGCAGTGGTTAACACCCTGCAGCAGGGTGTTATATATAAAAATGTGCTCATTCATATTGGTAGAATCTTTACTGTGAAACCAGAATTCCTTAGAGCAGTAATAATACTTCAAGTGTCACAAATTCCTTTAAATCCCATAAGCCCATTGGTGTAAATATCTTTAATTGGACTAGGTAATATATATATTTAGATATGAATCTCTACATCTAGATATCGAGATCAAGATCTAGATATATATAAATCTAGAGCTAGAGATCTATCTAGATATATATATCTAGATAGATGTGTGTGTGGTAAATCTTATTTTTAACAATAACAAAAAGTAGTAAAATGTGTCTATATACAGTATGTGCATAATATATAACTTCTAATATATACTATTTGTCATTTTATTTCTGACTTAATATGATTTTATCCAGAATATATGACTCAGATGGACATAGAAGACTGATAAAACCTGAGATAACAAATTGTGTGATGTTTCCTTACTGTTTTAGCTTCCAACACTTCTACTCGGGGCCTTAGCAGCAGCATCTCTTACCTTAAACAGCACTGCCATATATTAATAATTTGCATACTTGACCCTGCTGACAAACACAGTCCACAATGTTTTGTCAGAACCTAAGAACAAAAGCAAATAGCCAGACCCTGATTTTGGCATTCTGGCCAAGCTTGCTATACAAAAGACAATTTAATTTGAAGGCAGGCAAATGGGTTAGAGGTGCTCAGAATAAATTGCAGTAAATTTATTCCTCCAAAAATCCATCCAGTTGCTCTGGCTATGCTTCTTTCTGTTTCCAGTCCACCCTTCCTGCTCTGACACCATTACCAGAGATGTGTATGGGAAGTGGCTAAAGCCAGACTACCTCCCAGCCCAAAATGGGCTCCTGCAAATGTGATGTCTCCTTTATTGGAGCACACTCAAGAGAAGCACTTCCTACTCCAGGGGTGGGCAATTATTTGGACCCGAGGCAACATAAGGAGTTTTGATGAGCTGTCACAGGCCAAGTCAACACCCTCCTCTCTATAGACTTTCCTGCAGGGGGCTGCTCTCCACGTTGCCTAGCTGTGTTCTCAGCCATGTGTATGTATGCAAGTGCACACATGCATATGGTGCCCCCCGCATCCTGCTCCCAGCAGCCCCAAGCAGCCTGCAATGGGGAACCCACTGCTTTCCAAACTTGGATCCTTGCATGACACTGTGAATCTGGGACAAATGCTGTTCTGGAGTCGTACAGCCCAGGACTGAGACTTGAAGTTCCCATTCCTGCCCAATTAGGGATGGGTGGTCATCCTAGGCCAGGCTGGTAGGTGTGGGCAGTCAGAAGTGTGGTGCAGGCTGCCCTGGATGGGGCTTGGCCCCATGCGAAGCACCATGGGGGCAGTAACGGACCGTACCACCTGGGCGACCTCTACTGCACGTGCCCCCTGCCCCACCCTCCCTCTGGCCCCTTAGTCAGCTCCCAGGACCTAGTGCCCAGCATGGGTGACTGCTGCCTTGAGTTGGAGGGAGGGGGGGATGTGCCTCCCGGACACCAGTCAGCAACCGGAGGTCGGGGGGGGGGGGGTCCTTGATGGCTGAATGCACTGACCAGAGGAGGGGGGTGGCCCCCGGCAGCTGATCTCACTGACCGGGGGGGCATCCCCCCGCAGCCGATCTCACTCACTTTTGCTGGCGGCCCCTCTCCCCAGCCGGCACTCAGTGGGGGCACTGGCACTCCTGCCTGCCCCCCTGCCTGTTGGCTAAACAGGGAGCATGGCCTGATGGGGGGTGCACCAGCGCTTTCAGGGGGAGCACATGCCCCCCTTACACATTGCCACTGGTGCCCAGGAAGCGCCCCTACCACCCCCTCCCCACAAACTGCCTCCACAGGCCAGGGGCATGCAGGGAGTGGATTGCTGCTTGGCCCTGGGCCCTAGCCACACGCTGTCACTGCCCCATAACCTGGCCCTGTGATCTGGGCCTCGCCTTCCTGTCCTGCTCTCAAACACTTCTCCCTGCCTGCCTGCAGCCCCATCCGACATATGGAGCTTTAGTGAGTTGTTGTGTGGGGTGGAAGGAGGGGCAATGAGGTGATGCCAACTGCAATTAGCATGACTTGATTCATGAAGGCTGAAGCAAAAAGGTATTAAATATTACAGCCTTTATGCATCATCTGTGACTTGATTGCCTTCTGCATATAGTATGGGACCTACACTTCTAACATGCTTGTAGAATCACTTTTATTAGTGCCTTTTAGAACTCTTGCCAGTTACATCTCTCATCATCCCTTGGCTTTCCCGATTTTTTTTTTTTTTTTCCCCTGCCTGCACACCCATGCAACACCCTTTACAGGCAACCCCCACTTAGCGCTCTTAATTGGTTCCAGAAAAATGGAGCACTAAGCGAAACAGCATTAAGTGAAACCCATTTCTCCATAGGATTTAATGTAAATAAATATAATTGATTCCACACATCCTGCTGGCCCAGACCCCATGCTCCTGCTGCCCTGCCCTGCCCTGGGCCCCACCGCCACCGCTGGATTGCTGCAGGCTCAGGACGGTGTCTATGCCCCGCAGGTGAGTGCATGACTGGAACAGGACACGGGCTGCAGCCTGGGGGCAGGGGGGCTGCAGCCTGGGGGCAGGGGGACTGCAGCCCGGGGGCTGGGGGAGCTCCGCAGGCTCGGCTCCGCTGCGACCTGGGGCGGGGGACAACGTGCACGTGTCCTGCCACCCCGGGCCCTGCGCTCCTGCCACCCTGCCAGCCCGGACCCCACACTCATGTTCCCTGCCCATTCTTGCTGCCACCACCACTCTTCCCCACCTGTCTGCCTGCTGCCTTAGTCCTGGGCACCAGCCCAGGCTCCACGGTCATGTGTCCCCCTTCTCACCACCCCCACTCCTCCCCGCCAATTCCAGCACTATGTACAGGAGCAAACCCCGCTCTCCTGCTGCCCCACCCTGGGCCCCTGCTGGCTGTCGCTCACCACCACTGCTGTTGCTGCTTCTCCCCAGCCCCGTGCTGAGCATTATAATGATATGCTCTGTGTGCTAAGTGAAACCAGGTACATATTTTAAATGAGTGCTATAACGAAACCGCGGTAAGCGAAACCGCGTTAAGCGGGGGTTGCCTGTACTCCTCCCTAGAATATGACCAAATTTCCACATTTTGTAGCATAGGTTCTGAGTCCATCTGACCCATGGCAAGGCTTTAGGGATGAAGGTAGAAGGGCTTTGCATGCCAGGTCATGCATTCTGGCTCATGCTTCATTATGAGCATTGGGAACATCAGTGGGGAGTGGTCAAGACCCATTCTGTCCATACCACGAAAGGAGGCTGAGGCAGAAGGCTGCCCAGCCAAGCTGCTCCATGTGTGTTGGGATGCGTTTTGTACTCATGAGGGGAAAGGCCCTGAGTGCAGGGCTACCCACAGCCTGTTCTGGCTGGGCAGAAGCACCCATTCTCAAAGGGCCAAAGCTTCTTTCCCCCACCCATCAGTCCACCCCTATGCAAACGTAGCTCGGGTGGGCTCCTGAGCCTACTGGACCAGTGGCAAGGCTCTAAGGTGCAAAGTTGCAGGGGTTGGCTGGCTATGTCATGGATGCTCAGGCCTCAAACAGGAAATATGTAATTAAGGTGTTATTTAGGCTTATTACCATGGTTGACTTAACCTTAACAGAAGGTGGCAGGGCTTCAGGTTGGAAAGTTGAGGGGCCAGGTATATTAGGTCATGAATTATGTTCTCAGCACAAAACACGCTGTGGCTGAGACACAGAGCAGAGCCCCATTCCCTGGCAAGGCTGCCAGCCACTGAGGAGAGGAGTATGAAGTAGCTAGCAAAGCTTCCTCCTGTATCTTATTGGTTAATGTGCTGCCCTTGTCAGCCTGAGTTCAAAACCTGTCTTGATTTGTTGGCCTTTGAAGAAGTTTGTCTGTTCTCTTTTCCTGTGGAGAAGGGGAGGGGCTGAGATGCCCAACATCCAACCCACATAGAGACAGGAACAGAAGCCTGCCCTGCCAAGCTGCTCCATGTGTGCAGGGATGAATATTCTACTTGGGAGGGGAAAGGCTGTGAGTACAGGGCTGCTCATGGCCAGTTCTGGCTGGGCAGAGGTGCGCCTTCTCATGGGGTCAAGGCTTTTTTCCCCACCTGCCCCAATGTAAGCATAACTCAGACTGGATCTTGAGCCCACCAGTGGTCAGGCTTTGGGGTGCAGTCACAGGACACAGATGGCCATGTTGTGGGTGCCCAGGCCAGAAATTGTAAATGTATAAGTAACGTGTTATAAATGCTTATTACCATGATTAAATTAACTTTAATGGAGGTTCTGAGTGGAAGCTCTTCTTCCAGTCCATAGCATAGTTCCTGAGCCCATCAGACCCAAGGTAGGGCTCCAGGATGAAAAGTTAAAGGGCTGGGCATGCTGAGTCCTGCATTCCTGCTCATGCTTGATTCTGAGCATTGTGAATGTCAGTGAGGATGCGTCTTTGCAAACTGTGCCTGGGGCATAGAGCAGTGCCCAAGGCCTGGCCCCATTCCCCTGCAATTGTGCCAGACACCAAGGAAGGGCCCCCACCGATGCAACTTTTTGCATGACAGTTCAGAACCCATTGCCCTGAGCCATGGGACAGGCCTGCAACACTTCCTGCCTCCAGCCTGAAGGGCAAAATAGCCCCATGCCAACCTATACACAAAACCCACAAAAAAAAATAAAAATTCAGAACTGGTGAGAGGGCCCTGTATCCAACAAAAAAGGGGCCACAAGCAGCCAAAAATGGCCCCACTTTTACCTGCCAGACTCATGTTCAGCCTCAGAGATGCTATACAAACCTGCCGGGCTGCAAGGGCCATCCCTACGCGGGGGGGAGGGGGGAATCAGGATGACCACCCTGGGCCCCGTGGAGCTGGGCAGAGTGGCGGTGGTGACTCCACACTGCTGCCACTGCTGGCTTCACTTCCAGCTGCTCACTACCCCCCGCTGCTGATGACGCTGCTGTTGATGGTGGCGACAGCTTCTTTGGGTCCGAAGCACGTGGGATCAGAGCAGGGGCAGGGCCCCACATGGGCTGATTTGCCCTGGTCCCCGCACCCTGCTCAGGTTGGCTCTGCGGGCTGCTGGCTTTTTTTTTTTTTGCTAGGGCCTGAATGGTCTCAGCTGCCCCAAAATTTAAAAAAAACCCAACACATTTGGTCAGACCAACTCGCCCATCTTCAGAGAGACTGCCAGGGCTCCAATTGAAACACGGGCCAGAATCTGGGGCCTGGCACTGGTCATAGCTGGGGGGAGCACCCTACGAGTCCTGCTGCTGGATCTCACAATTACTTCCTTAGCTGTGGGCTCCATCAGTTGTGGGACTCCCAGCTGCAGCAGCTCATGGGGCTCCCACTGAACTGACGTAAGGCGTAATTGGATCTGATGCTGGGTCCCACAATCATGCCTGCTGCCTTGCATGTGTGGCATGGCAGGAGGTGTGATTATGTGGATGGCACAACAGATCCTATCACACATGTATGGCTGGATCAGGGTCAGGCCACTCTACCTTACCCTCTAATGGCTGGATCAGGCCCAGGCTCCTGCTGCTTTTTCTCTCGATGCTGGATCAGGACAACCTGCTGGGTCTGGGCTGCAGACAGACTGGTTACTGCCCATCCGGCTCACCAGCGAAAAAGATTGAGCACCACTGTCTTAAAGCATGGTGTTGTTGGAGACAGAATCCTGGGTTAGTTGGACAATATGTGCTGCTGCTGCTTGTCCCCAGGGAACACCCATGCATATGCACTCTGGCACGCAGCATGCTGCCCCAGGTGGGGTAGGGGAGGCTGGGGCTGATGGCTGTGAAATTTAAAAATGCAAGACAGTGGCTGAGGCAAGACTGGGTTGTAGTAACAAGTCTGCCACAACGAAAATCAAACTCCGCTAATGGCTGCAACGCATTAGGCATAAAGAAAGTGGAGCTTGCGGTACCCAATACTAGACCCATGCCATAAGATGATCGCAGTCATGCTAATAGTCCTCAACCTTCTACCACAACCGAGCCTATAAATAAGCGTGATGGTTCCTCTAAAAGGAAAATTTTTGGCAGAGACCTGACACACTCATCACATGTATATATCCAAGCTATGAGAGAGAGGCTGAGCTAGAGAAGGCAAGGAAACTACATATACATTTCAATTGAACTAGCAACTAAAGAAGATTAAATATACATTTCAAGCAAAACCTGTAAAAGGTGCACTGAATACAGGAAAGGTGTCCTGTATGTGACAAAAAAAAATGCATAAACACATGCTCATATTTCTCAAAACATGCATTCAATATCTAAGGTGTTACAAAAGTCTCAATTGTTCAATGTCTGTCTGGAGTTTTGTAAATAGACCATAACCACCAGTACAAGCTATTGCAAATTTGTCCCATTGTTAAACAAATACCCAAAGACAGATCCGGTAAGCAATGCCTCTAGGTATCCTGTTTAGCTATTCAGGACCCATCACATTTAACTGATGAGCTAGTCAGTAGCTGCAAGAAACACAAGTCTTCACACCTGGACAAATCCAAAAACAGGAGCCAGGCAATTTAATAATTGTAATGTGATTGTTCCCCCTTTTCCTCCCCGTTTTGTTTGGTCTTTAATTGACCAACCATCAAAGAAAAATGCTTAGAAGCTATACAATTAAAACAGTATAAAAAGAAAGACAGAACTGCCAGCAAGGTGTGCAGTCCAGGGAAGATCAAGAATGAGGCCGCAGCTAGAATACTGCGTTCAGTTTTGGGCTCCACAATTCAAAAAGGATGTGGAGAAGCTTGAGAGAGTCTGGAGGAGGGCCACGCACATGATCAAAGGTCAGGAAAACAGACCTTACAATGACAGGCTGAGAGCTATGGGACTCTTCAGCCTGGAAAAGTGCAGGCTCAGGGGCGATCTGATGGTCACCTATAAGTTTATAAGGAGTGTCCACCAGGATCTGGGGGAAGGTTTGTTCACCAGAGCACCCCAAGGGATGACAAGGTCTAACGGTTATAAACTCCTGCAGGACTGTTTCAGGCTGGACATAAGGAAGAATTTTTTTTACTGTTTGAGCCCCCAAGGTCTGGAACAGCCTGCCATCGGAGGTGGTTCAAGCACCTACTCTGAATGCCTTCAAGAGAAATGTGGATGTTTATCTTGCTGAGATCCTATGACCCCAGCTGACTTCCTGTCCCTGGGGCAGGAGGCTGGACTCGATGATCTTCCGAGGTCCCTTCCAGCCCTAATGTCTATGAAATCTATAAGAAGCCATCCTGCACCCAGTCCACAAATGAAGGACCCAAGCTCTGTGAAAACTGTAAGGATAAGAACCGCTTCCTGCCTGCTTGGGTAAAAGTCTCTTGCAGCTAAAATAGTACAAGGACTGTAATAGTTCATGTACTGAATATTAAGAAAGAGTCTTTTTCTGTCATTCAGTTTTATAGCTTGTTTGTAGTTATTCAAGCAAGCCTTTCTGCTATTAATCAACCAAGTGTTGTGTCAGTTCTTAAAGCACTAGGCTCGAAATCTGGTTTGTGAGCGCAACGGGGGCCAGCATCTGAGCTGGCCCCAGCAGCTGTACCTGGGGTCTTGGGAGGCCTCCGGGGGCTGCAGCCACAGCAATCCAGCAGCACGGAGCCTGGCTGGCAGCCGGAGTGTGGCTCTGGCTGGCCAGGCTCTGGTTTTGGGCACCCCATGTTGCCACCACATATGCCACCCTACTTTTTTTAGGCTGGGTCCCACAAAGTTTTTTTGACACAAGGATCTCCAAGTGTCAAAAAGCCCTCCTATGCCGCAAATTGGCTGTGTGGGGAATGCCTGCATGTGCAGTGCACACAGTGTGTGGTGCTGGAGATGGGTGTGCGCTCATCTGGATGTGCCTGAGAAGCTAGATCAAAAAAAAAGTATTTAGGTGCCTGTTGACTTCACTGGGAAGTCAATGTTGCTCAAAGAGGATTCTGGCACTTCAGTGCCTTTCTGGATCTTCTTGGCTGTGTTAATCTCTTTTAAGCCTGGCTCCTGACAATCACAGCTTTCCGTATTTTTCTCTAAGCCCTGGCTCTTGAAGCCTCTTCATATCAGAGACTCTTAACCTCATCTGTTTTCCATTTCTAGTCCTCTTGATTTGACAATCAAACAACACGACTCACCAAATATTATATGAAAATATTATATATACTTTAATATCATATTATATATTATAGAATCACAGTGCACCTATATGAGGTATTATATATTTATTTAAATATATTTTTAATATTAAAGCAGTATTTAATATTTAATACGTTATAATCTCAAAATATTATAATTGTTATTGTTTTGTTACAATCTTGTCATTATGGGTGGGCTGTGTTATTCTTTTGTGTTGTTCTTTTTAATCTATTAAGGCAATGTGTTGTTTTACTTGTTGAGGGGGAGGGGGTCCTGAGTTGACCGCGGCGATTCCTCCTCCTCAGGTCCCAAGCCTTTCCAGTTTGCTAATTGCTCATTTGCTAATTCCTTTTTTTTTTTTACCCCCGCCCCCCCTTTGCTAATTCTACCAGGGGATGGGATGGAGGGGCGGGGCAGCAACTGGAGTTTAACAGCACAGTGTGCGTCTGCCAGTAGCAGCAGCTGCAGCTGTTGGGTAGCTCGTGCTGCTCCCGCCGCGGCGATCCTCGGTACCTGAAGCAGCGCGCTCCAGACCAGCTGAGCTCCCGGGACCAAGAGTTCGAGCCTTGCCACCACCGGTGACGTCAAGCCGGTTCGAACACTTCAGTTCCCGGTTGCCCCACGCGTGATAAACGTGCTTTCCCAGGCGAGGCGGGGCGGAGCCAGAGTGACGCGGCAGTTTAACGTTCCAGCTCGCCCCGCCCCTTTCCTCGCGCCTGGCCCTGCCAGCTCACGCGTCTTCCCAGCCCATAGCCAACCGGGAAGCGCTCAGCGCGCAGGCGCACTCGGCTTCTGCCCCGGCCCTCCGGGAAGAGCTGTGGGAGCTTCTTTTCCCTGCCCCCGCGCCAGTTCTCGCGAGAGCTGGGAGCCGGCTCGGGTGCTGGTTGGTGGGCGCGGGTCCGGAGCGAGCCGGGACGGGGGCAGCGCGCGGGGTCTGAGCGGCGGCGGACACTGTTCCCCTTCCCTCCCTCCCTCACCCCACGCGGCCGGCCGGGAAGCGCCCTCCCCCGCGTCGGCATCATGTCCGCCGGGCAGCACGAGCCGCCGCCGCCCAAGGACGAGAGCCTGCCTCCTGCCGCGGCTCCAGCTCCGGCTCCGGCCAGCGGCGAGGCAGTGGTGGTGGGGGCCGCTCCCCTCAGCGCGGGGGCGGCCGTTGGCGTCGCCGACATGGAGGTGAGGGAGGGCACCCCCGGCCCGGCCCGACGCCGCGTGGGGCGCAGACAATAGAGCGGGAGGAGGCGCCTGGGCCGCGGCCGCGTGTGCGAGCGGAGCCGGGGGTGGGCGCGGGGGGCTGGCCGGGGGCAGGGCAGCCCCGGCGGACTGGCAGGCGGCGAGCACGTGGAAGCGGCGGGGCTGGAGCTTTGCTCCCTTGCAGCTGTGTCCTGCCGCCCTGGGAGCCCCCCCCCCCACAGCGGGGGCAGCCGCCCGGGACCCGCGTCCCCGAGCTCTTCGCCGGGAGCGTCAGCCTGGCTCAGCCGGGGTTGTGGCTCGCGATTTGGGGAAATGAGTCCATCCTGCTTCTAACGCCTGAGTCTGCCCAGCCGGCTTCAGAGGACTGGCTTGGACAGCTTTATTTGTTTATCTTTAAAGCTTCTTTAGAGGAGTGAAAGCTGGGGGGGGGAGGCAAAGGGCCACCGGAGAAGAGGTCCATGTCTTCTTGTGTGTGATGGGTGGTGCTTTGGAGTCCTTTGAAGACTTAGGGTCCTGTCTTCCAGTGGAAGCAGTGTGCTGCGTTGGCCTCAGTACCGATTTTTGTTGCCTCCTTTTGTTCCCCACCCAGTGTGCTGATCGTAGCTGTAAATGTGCTGCTCTCTTTCTCTAGCTGGACCGTTGACTGTCGCCTCAACTAAAAAGGCGTTCTTTCTGAAGCGTTAGCCTCTTTGCTTGCATGCTGTCACCCAGAGGTAGCCTTTTGAGCTAGTTAATGAAAGTGGCAGGAAATGCAAGAGAGATGAGAGCAGCTGGGGCTTTGTTTGTGCTGACACTTCTGATCTTCCTTCCTTGTTGGTGGTAGGATTTCTGAGGATGGTGGCCTTAATTGGACCAACTACATAGCTGGGATCAAGGTAGACAAGCTCTTGAGTGTAGGACACGCTTTGTGGACTATCACAGCTATTGCATCACTCATACGCCATCGTTGCCAGTGTAACTCCTGTGATGGTAGCAGTGCACAGACCGCTTGTGAACACTAAACTGTTGATGTGCATGTAGGACACAGAGAGACACAGTGATGAAATCTCCCTCCAGTAGCAGTACTTTTAGGAGATTGAGAAATATGCCATAATTAGGTAGGGGATTGAGAAACATGCCATTATGCACTGAAATGGAGCAATATGCATTTGACAATCATTATCTGTCCTTTGTATTCAAGAGAGAGTTCTGCCAAATATTAATGGAAAGAAATCTACATTCCTAAAGAAGAGTCCACTTGACTTATTTGCAAGGAGATTCAAGAATGATTTAAATTGTAATCTTGGTAAAAAAGTGCTCGGATAATTACCATGCTCTTCTGTTTTCCAAATCTTATTGCCAGGGACTTTACAGGCTCTGCTGGCCCTTTAACAAGTGGTGTTATTCTTTTAATAAGCATTTTTTTGTGAAAGATATTTCATGGTAAGTTGAACTCGTAAACAAGGGCCACAGCCCTGCAGTCCTTCTCACTGTTAAGCAAGGTTGTCGCGTATCAGATCAGTCCAGTCTGGATAGGCAGGATGCTCTAGCAGGGCTAAAGGGACTGAGGACCACTGTGTTAATGCACTGATTTCTAAACTGGAACTGCACCTTTCATATTTGGGTATGCTCTTGTGCTTTGTCCTTTCACACAGTGACCATGCTTTCTCGCTCTCTCTCTGGTTTTTTTTGTCTATTCTATTCGGGGTTTTTTTCCTTGTTAATTGTTTTTGCATGTGTTCTCCTTTGTTTTAGCATATCTTTTCTGCTCCCAGCTGCTGTCAGGGAATTAATTCAGCTAACTTTTCATGTGGGTCACCTAAACAGATGGGTGATGAGACACCTGGAGAGTTTCTATTTACTCTCTTTACAGACTACCCTGAAAAAAAGAGTAAGATGCAGCTTCAGCACAAATAGTCTAGAGCAGGACTTTGCCTGTAATGTTACAGCACATATTGTTTCTGGTGTGAGGATCCAAAGCAGAGTGAAGTTTATAAATGCTTGGTAAAGAAGTAAAAATGTGATATTGATAGTAGAGTTGAAAGGTGGTTACTGATGCGGAGTAAGGACCAAATAAATCCCAGTTTGACTGGGTAATCAAAGAAAAGGATCCTTCTAAAGGATAAAGGGGAGTAGAAAGCAAATTAATATATAGATAGAATTTGTCAGTAGAAAAACAATCTAGTCATCATCTCTACCAAAATTGGTTTGGTACAAAAAACCAAACAGCTATGTTTTTCAAACCTGTCACCCTGCCCTTAGGAGTAAACTGAATATTAAAAATCTACAACCTGGGTAAGTAAATCTTTTAATGTGTCAAGATTTGAAAGAGAGAAGTCATCCACTACGGGTAGAAAATGTGTGCAGAAAATAATTTCTGAATAAGGCTGAGTCATTTTTTTCACAAAGTTACAACTTTAATTTGCCTCTTCCCCCTTTTAGGAAACTTTTGATGATGCATCGCCAGGAAAACAGAAAGAAATTCAAGAATTGGATCCCACATATGAAGAGAAAATGGTATGTAACTTTGGATATGTATACAGTATGTTACTGGTGGCCAGTAGTGATGCAGTTACTTAAAATGAAAAAAAAAATGTTACTGATCTGCACTTTGAGGCCCTTTCACTTGATTCCTGGCACTTTGACCAGGTATTTCTGGGAGAAAATGAGATTACCAGGTTCTTTCCCTGTCACATTTTGTACTTCATCGTTTGCCAGTTCTTTTTCTTGGCAGTGTCATATGTGGGTAGAAATCCTAGAAGCTTCTACAATATTTAGTAAAGTGAAAAGTAGTTTTAGGATTTCTGGGATTTCATGTATATGGGAAGAGTCAAGTTCTGAGCGCACAGCATTTGTTCTAATGTTGAAAGTGCAGTAGTAGTGAAAAATCCAACTCTAGCTAGGAGGAGGTATTTAATATGTTACCTTCTACCTGATTCAGAAACTGTGCCAAGGTCTCCAGGGAAAAGGTTTCTAGGGGATTAGAGACCCCTGAGAGTAAGAAAATAGATACACATCCTCTAAATTAGAAAGTTCCAACTGACTTAATGTAGAGTTTATTAGTATAGTATCTTAAATTAAAAGCCCATAAAATTAATGGGATCTTTTTGGTATGTGGGATAAATTGAAGTCGGATAACCACATCCTTCATTTTTCTGAGTGAAGAAAAGTTTGCTTGTCCTGTATTTGAAGTACCAAAGCAGTCATTTTACATGTTAAATGCAGATTACTTCTATTGGGAGGAAAGATGGGGAGAAGCTGTTTGATAAAGGCTCTACCTATGTAGGTGGTTAAAGTCCTTTGTATTTGCCTTGTTCTCCTGAAGTGGCATGATTTCAGAGGACTAAATACAAAACCAGGAGGCAGGAAAGTGAGTTTATAATCATTGCTGTCACTGATTCCCAAGTTGTGATGGGCTAGCAATTTAACCCCAGGGCTTGCAAAATGTACCAGACACCAAAAGGTAATAGAATTGATGCGAGTTCTAGCAGCAACTCAAATGGGAAGCCTTGTTCTTCTTTCTTGTCTGCATAAGCTGTAGAAGGATTGTTATTAGTTTAGTGAATAACGTTTAGTCATGCTCTGGCTATGAGGTATCCTAGATTCATAGATGTTAGGGTTGGAAGGGACCTCAATAGATCATTGAGTCCACCCCCTGCATAGGCAGGAAAGAGTGCTGGGTTTAGATGACCCCAGCTAGATGCCTATCTAACCTCCTCTTGAAGATCCCCAGGGTAGGGGAGAGCACCACCTCCCTTGGGAGCCCATTCCAGACTTTGGCCACTCGAACTGGGAAGAAGTTCTTCCTAATGTCTAGTCTAAATCTGCTCTCTGTTAGCTTGTGGCCATTATTTCTTGTAACCCCCAGGGGCGCCTTGGTGAGTAAAGCCTCACCAATTCCCTTCTGTGCTCCTGTGATGAACTTATAGGCAGCTACAAGGTTACCTCTCAACCTTCTCTTGCGGAAGCTGAAGAGGTCCAGGTGCCCTAGTCTTTCCTCATAGGGCTTGGCCTGCAAGCCCTTAACCATACGAGTGGCCCTTCTCTGGACCCTCTCCAGGTTATCCACATCCCTCTTGAAGTGCAGCGCCCAAAATTGCATGTAGTATTCCAACTGTGGTCTGACCAGCACCTGATAGAGGGGAATTATCACCTCCTTGGTTCTGTTTGTCATGCATCTGCTGATGCACGATAAAGTGCCATTAGCTTTTCTGATGGCTTCGTCACACTGCCGACTCATGTTCATCTTGGAGTCCACTAGGACTCCAAGACCCCTTTCCGCTTCCGTGCCACCAAGCAGGTCATTTCCTAGGCAGTAGGTATGCTGGACATTTTTCCTCCCTAGGTGCAGCACTTTGCATTTCTCCTTGTTAAATCGCATTCTGTTGTTTTCTGCCCATTTGTCCAACCTGCCCAGGTCTGCCTGTAGTTGTTCCCTGCCCTCTGGTGTGTCCACTTCTCCCCACAGTTTTGTATCATCTGCAAACTTGGACAGAGTACACTTCACTCCCTCGTCCAAGTTGCTGATGAAGACATTGAAGAGTATCGGTCCAAGGACCGAGCCCTGCGGGACCCCACTGCCCACACCCTTCCAGGTCGATACCGACCCATCCGCTATGACTCTCTGGGTACGACCCTCTAGCCAATTCGCCACCCACCGGACCGTGTAGTCATCCAAGTCACAGCCTCTTAACTTGTTCACCAGTATGGTGTGGGATACTGTATAGAAGGCCTTCCTGAAGTCTAAGTAAATGATGTCAACCCCTACTCCTATGTCCAGGTGTTTTGTAACCTGGTCATAACCTGGTATCAGCAATTTTAAGGTGGTCTAATGCAGTGGTTCTCAGTCTTTTTGTACCAGGACCCATTTGTAAACATTGATAGCCAGTCCTGACCTAGATGGGATTGCCAGTAAATAGTTTAAGTAGAAAACAGCTCCCTGGCCCTGCTGGTGCCCCTCACTTCCAGCCTGTAGTGTGTGGACCCACAGCAGACACATGGCTGCAGCCTGGCTGGACTGGCACAGGCAGGAGCCACCTCCTGTGGCCCAGCAGGCGGGACTGGGCATGGGAAGGCAGAACAGGGTGGTGAGACTTGTTGCTGCCACTGCCACCAGAATCCCCACACCAGTTATGTTGCCATTAGCATGTGAAGTAACGGACAGGGGTGGGGCCTGCGCTGCCCTCACTTTCTCTTGCTGCTAGCTGCTCATGCTCCAGGCTGTGGTTCTACCCTGCCACCATGACCCAGTTGTTCCCACTGTTCCCCTCAGGCCACGGCTCTTTCCCAGAGAGGAGGTAGGGTGGCAGAAAGTGTTGCCTGTGCCCCTCTCCCCCACCTCCCTGACATTTCTTCTATGCTTCTCCTAGACTTAGCTGTGGGAGCTACTCTCCATGCTGCCCAGTTGCCATGTGCATGCACCGTGCACATGGCCGCCCCCCCCCCCAGTCACCAGTGATCTGGGTTTTCCGTTTCCCACAGAAAAACAGAAAACCACAGATTCCCTGCTTTATTGGAGAAAACACAGATTTCCCTTTTTAGCAGAGAAATCCATGGATTCTCCACTTTTGCAAAGAGCTCTTGCAGGCGGGGCCTCAGCCTTTGAGTCATGCAAGGCTGGGCTCAGACTCAGGCTCCCCTTTAGCCTGTGGAGCTTGGGGGTTATAGGGCGGGGTGGCTGGGGTGCCCCTCACCTCAGCATGCTCCCAGAAGCAGGGCCAGGGTGTGAGAGCAGGGGTGCCCCTCTGTGGACCGCACACGTGCAGGCCTACCTGGGGGTTTGCGCATGGCAGCCTCCACTGTACCCAACAGTGCCTTCCTGCGGCTGGCCGCACGGCTTTGCGGGTAAGCGGGGTGTGGTGGCAGCTGCCGCATATGGGCCACACGTGTACTGCGTGGTTGGCGGGGAGGCTCACCAGTGGTGGCTGCCACTGCACCGCCATTTGTGCGCCACAGCCATCCGCACAGCTCCGTGGGCATGGCTCTGCGGCGGTGTGAGATGATGGCTGCAGTGGCTATGTGCTGGGTGGGGGAGGGCTCATACACCATAGTTGCCACTGCTGTTATTTGCCTGTGGAACTGTGCAGCTGGCCGTGGGGCACAAGCAGTGGTGTGGTGGCAGCTGCTGTGTGTGAGCCCCACCGTCCATGGGCATAGCTCTGAAGACAAGCGGCAGTGGTGGTGCGACGTGGTGGTGGCTACTGTATGTGAAACCTCCCTGCCCCTGTCGACCAGTTAGGCAGTATGCAGCCGCCACCACCACCATCCCATGCTGCTGCTACCGCTCGTCTAAGGAGCCGTGCCCATGGATAGGGGGGCTGGCGTGTAGCAGCCATGGCTGCCACTACACTGCCACTCTTGTCCCACGGCCGGCCGCACAGCTCTGTGGGCACGGCTCCACAGGCAAGCAGCCATGATGGTGACCGCCATATGTGAGCTCCCCCTGCTCCCATGCCCCAGCTGGCATGCAGCTGCCACAGCCACCACCCTGCACTGCCATGGAGCTGTGCCCATGGAGCCATTCAGCTGGTTACGGGGCACAAGTGACAGTGCACTTGAGCCTCCTGCTCCCTCCCCTGCTGGCCAGGCAGCACATGTGCAGCTTGCACGTGGTGGCTGCCTCCGTGGCCACATTGCTTCGCCCACAAAGCCATATAGCCAGCCACGGGAAGGCAGTGCAAGGCACAGTGGCAGAGTTGTGGTGGTGGCCACTGTGTGCAAACTCCCCCATCAGGCTGGCTGCTGTGTGTGCAACCTGCAGAGGGACACCCCTGCCCTCAGCTCCTGGCCCTGCTCCTGGGAGCGGGCACAGGGGCACGCTCCCCCCACCCTTCCCCTGTTCTTGATCTGCTGCCGTGCGCCCCGTGTCCCCCTCCCCCCCCCGCTTACCTGCTGGGGTGGATGACAGTGTTTGTGCTTGCAAGTGTGATCCCTGCTGATCACTGTCCTCTTGCTCCTCCCAGCCGCAAGTAGCCCCTTCATGATTTGCCACATTTTTTTCCTTTAAAGGAGAATCCATTTTTATGATTTGTTGATCCATTTTTTAAAATTTGTTCATGACCCTTTCATATACTTTTGCAACTCCTGGGTTGAGAAACACTGGTCCTAGTGGCTGGACAGGAAAAGCAACTTATCTTCTACTGGGTATTGTGGATAAGGGATGGGGTCCTCCTTTCTACCCACCGTGTTTTCTTTCCTATTTATTGTTCCTACTAATTTTGAAAGTGACTATATGCTAGCTTTACATTTGGGGAAGAGTGAACCTGATGTGAATCTTGTCAGTTCACTGATGTCTATGAATTTGAATCACCAGCCTTAAAAATTAACTGGTCTTTATGTTCTGCTGCTTCCTGGTAAAGCAATGGGCTTCAGTGGTACTCTAGTTGTCTTCACAAGTCTGAAACAAACACCATTCTGATTAGTTACCTACACAAGAGGCTTAGGTTTGTTGACGATGTTCAAGCAGTGAGTTATATTTATATATAACTAGTCCTTGTCCCCATCTATATAAAGAGGTGATACTTGCTAATCTGAGGAATAGTTAGGCAGTTAATATTTTTGTCGTGCACAGAAAATGTTGACTATAATTTATGCTTTCAGCATTCAAAGTCACAAAAAATTCTAATTAACTTTAAAATTTTATAATCGCAGAATTAATGCAATGCAGCTGGTTCTCTCGTGTCTTTGAGTTTTCATTCAACTAGTTAAACAATCAGTTAAAGCCAAAGAGGTAGGTATTCTTATTTGAATAGCTGAATAGATTAAGGTCCCAAACTATTCTTCAGCAACTGTACTGTCAGCTTTGGAAAGGCATAATCTGTGACTTTCGGTTATCATGGTTGCCCTTCTAAATAACTTTAAAAAAATGCCCATGTTATCTAGGCAGGAAGATTTATTCTAGGGTTTGTAGCACATCTGTTGTCAGTCAGTTGGGGCACAATTAAATTTGACTCTTGTGAACAGTGTAGCTAGAATGTTTCAGGCAGCAGTGTGTATAGGATTAACTATTTGTCCATTTTGCATGCATAAAGCACCTCTCCATACTGACCCCCTCTTAATATATAATATGATAGAACTGGTTCTCTGGAGCAGTTTGAGCCATATTGAGATAATGTGGCTATTTTAATAGGCTGGACTTCGTTCCTTTTTAGTAAGTGAGCTGATTTCCTGTTGTTATATAAATTGCTAACTGCTGTGATGTGGCAGCTACTAAGATGTCAGATGCCTTATTATTGTAGTTGTTACTTAAAGAAAAGGTAGCATTGCTTTTAACCTGTCGGCCCTGCAGACTTAGTCCTCACTTTGTTCAGATTTTGGAAGACAGACGTGCGGCTCCACATGTAGACTGTTTTAAAGGAAATACAAACCTTTAGACACATTGGGTGCAACAGTCTGTAATATTTCCTCCCATACACTCTGTATAGTAGACACAACTACTTATCTAAGGATCCCTGACTCAAAGTTAGGTTTCGGTTAGATGGGTGACTGGCTGTGGTCTAAACTTACATAAGTTAGCCTTGTTGGGACACAGTGGGCATGTCTGCATGAGATGCTTAACTGCACAATAGCGTAGTTTACTGTGTAGTAAAAACCCCTAATCACAAGTAAATTTGATACCTGCAAATGCAGATATGAAATTTACACATGATTAGTTAATGAGCAGTAATGCACATGTAGATGCAACCTGGGAGCAAATTTGCTCCTAGGTCAGCCCTGTCACTAGGAGGCTGGCCTCAGGCTAGCCCCAGGGCTCTGGGCTGGGAGCATCTCCTGCCCCAAGGCTGGTTTGCCTCTATAGCAGCCTCTGTCTCAGGCCTTTAAAAGCATGCAGGCATTTTGAGCTATGGGGCATACCAGCAAGGAGCCTGAGGCCACTCTAGGCCCCTGCGTCCTACTGGGCCGGCGGCAGGCCAGGTGTCCCAGCCTGCCTGCACCCTGGCATCTCTGCCTGGCACTGTAGTGCTGCGTTGCTAACAAGTCTGCAGGCTGCTGCAAGTTCCAGCCAGGCCTGCCAACCCCCAGGCCCAGCTACAGGCAGCTTCTGGGGCACGATCCACCTGCCTGCAGCCCACTCCAAGCAGCTGGCTCTGAGCTTGCAGGTGCTGTGGGGCATTGCCTCTGCTGTGCAGCTGCTAGTCCCATGCCAGGCCTCTGTGCTGGGTGCTGCAGGTACCTGCTCAGGTTTGGCAGCACAGGGACAGCTGTGCAGCGGCTCAGAGAGCTGTTGTGGGATCCATAATGATCATGTGCTTTCTGAGGTCCATGTCCACACCTGTGCCAGCTACCTGGGGCCCCAGCTGGTTGCAGAAGGAGACTGGTGGCCTTGTGGTACTGTGGGGTGAGGCAGAGGTGTATTGCCATTTCCAGTGGGGCAGGCACTCCAATGCCCATGTCTATGAGGGGCTGTCAGCCTGGATTCGGGAGTGTGGACACAACCAGTTGGTATGACAGTGTTGAATAAAGGTGAAGGCCTTGCAGGCACGGTGGGTGGCCATCACTGACTGCAAGTGTCAGTTGGGGAGTGCCTGTAAGTCCATGTTGTTTGTATGACAACTGATGGACATTCTTGTGCTCTGGGACCTGGGCTGCATTTGTGTTGCCTACAGCAGCATGGGCAGCCTGCCTGAGTCCCCTCCCCAGGCTGGCACCATGGTGATACATCACCAGGAGAAGGCCCCTTGAGCATCCAGCAGTCCGTCCTGCCAAGTTCCCCAAATGCATGCTCTACCAGCAGCTTGGGGAGCGCAGGCCAGTGCCAGCTGCGCCAGATCTGCAGCCCCTGCCATGAGGTGCGGCCAGCTACCAGTTGCCAGCAGTGTCAGCTTCTCCCCCCGGGGGAGGAGGCCCCACCTGGGCACCCACCTGTCGTGCCATGCCTTGCCATCTGAGGACACTGCCCGGAGTCGCACGCCGTTGCTGACAGCCAGGACCATGCAGAGTCACCATTCATGCCAGCCCTGGCCATGTGGTAAGGCCCACATTGTGGGGAGGGTACTCCCCGGCTCCTGGCCTTCCTGCACTCCCCTAGCCCTGGGTTTCTCCCCACAGCATGCAGGGAAGTGGGAGACTGCAAGACTTTATTGAGCAGCCAATGTCCCTGCAAGTATGTGGGCGTGGGCCTTGCACGCCCAGGATTGCATTGATGCCAGCGGTGATATCCTCCTCGGCAGTTCAGGGGCAGTGACATGTAGCACAGATACAGGCAGCCACAGAGGTTGCAGGGCAGCCCAGATTTGCCCTCCTGTGCCGTCGTAGCTCAGGACCCTGTGCCCAATGCGGCCAGGGCACCATGGCCATCAGCATCAGGAAGGTGTAGTGAGTCTAGCACCCTTTGGTCTGCGCAGACAGCTCCTTGCATGCCACTCGGGTTGTGCAGCTGGGGCACTCTTGGGTGGGGGTGCTGGCCCTGGGACATCTGGAGAAGACCCCTGCAGGGAAGGCTGGGGCACAGGCAGCTCCTTGTCCCAGTCATTCAGGAGCCCTGTGCCCCCTCGAGCTTGGGTGCTGTGGGTTAGGCGGCAGCACAACAGAGTGGTTGGCGTGCAGGAGGAGATGGGATGGGGCGGTGGGGTCTGGAGATGTGGCATCAGGTGCTGCCAGCAGCTTGGCCTGTCCTACCCTGGGAAGGAGGCTGGGAAGGCAGGCTGTCTGCAGCCAGCATCCAGTGGCCCACCAGCCCTAGGGGAGTGAGTGGGGATGGGTGGCTTGACCGGCGACCACGTGGGCCTGGACCTGCCTGCCCAACTTAATATGGTCCCTGGGCACCTGGGCAGTGCAGGGCCTCTGGTACAGAGCATCTTATCTCTGAACAGTTGTAAACTCACACAAACAGCTTATTTTTCATGGCTTTACCAGGCTTGCAGCTGCATGCAGGGGAGGCTGCACCTGGCAGCTGGAATGCAGCCTTAGGATAGCCACAGTCAAGGCCCTGCAGATGCGCCGGCTCTGCCAGAGGAGGACCCTGCACAGGACCCTTTTCCTGGACCTCCTGGTCACTGCATTGGAGGACCAGCTGGCAGACCCTTGGGCCTGGTGGGCGGAGGATGTTCTGCAAGGAGGCGCTAGACTGGTGTGAGGCGGCGTGGGACTGGGCAGACAGCGAGTTCTGGCCGCAGCTCCTGGCCCTGGAGCACAAGTGGGTGGAGGCCCTGCAGGAACAGAATGCCATCCTGGCCTAAGCAGTGCAGGCCACAGATGACGACCGTAGGGTGCTGGACACTGTTCTGGCACTGGCAGTTGCCTTCTTGCTGCCTGATGCCTGGCCCCCCCGACCTGTCAGCCACCCCCCATCCAGCAGCAGACCCCTGCCTGGGCGCTGAGCCAGAGCTACCTGCAGCAGGGTCAAGACCACTCGCTGGCCCTGCTGGCCTTGGATACTGCCTGCCATAGGGGGAGCCACCTGCGCTGGTGGAGCACTGGCCACCGTTGCCCCTGAGTGCAAGGCCTGTTAGCAGACTGCAGAGCCAGTCGTGCGAGGCAGCACATGCATGGCAGCGGCCCTGGGACAACATGCAGTGGCCTGGCAGGTGGTCGCTGCATTGCAGGGAGCTGAGAGGGGTGAGACAGCCATGTCAGCGCAGTGGGTCTGCAGGACCAGTGCGGCAGCCAGCAGGAGGCCAGTTTGCTGGTTGTCGCTGGCAGGGGCAGGAGCAGCCATGGTGCGGGAAGATGGAGGCAGTGAGGGTTAGAACGCTGCCTCATGCTGTCCCTGTGCTGCGCATGCTGCTCCTGGCCAGTGAAGTGGCTGGCCAGAGAGCAGCTTTCAGGGCTGCCTTTTCAAGAGGGCTGCTGGCAGCTGCAGCCAGAGCCTGGAGCTCTTCCCAGTGGTGGCAGGGGCCATTGTAGGGCCCTGGGAAGCAGGAGGAGATTAGCAGCAAATCTGCGCCCACTTCCCTGCATGTGTAGATGCCTGCCTGGTACCATTTACTCACAAGTTATTTACTTGTGAGTAAAGTGGTGCTGCAGCAAATGCATGTGTAGACGTGTCCAGTGATATTTAATACATTCAGCCAGTCATGTGACTACATGCTTGATATTTTCATGTGCTTGAAAGAATATGGATTTGAATCTGGATTGTTTAGGGGTTTTCAACCCTTTAAGGAGTGTACTCTTGGTGGTAGCAGCTGGATGCAAAATAGGGGGCGTGGCGGCGGCTGGGAATGGGTGGGGGCGGTGGGTGGCGGTCACACATGCTGCTCTGTGGGCTGCTGACAACAGGCCTCACACCTGGCCAATCACGCCACCTGTTGGCAGTCTGCGGAGCCGCATGTGTGACTGGCCGCGGGAAAGCGATGCATGGCAGCGGCACGGGGTGGTGGTTGGTTCCCATAGCTGTCACAAGCTTTGTCCCCCGTGGCCCTCTGGCCGGTGCCCATGTGGCCCACAGAGGGGAGTCGATGCCTTTGCAGCCCCGACCCCTCGGCCCTGCTCCTGGGGAGTGGTGGGTGGCAATGCTTTGTCCCCACCCGCCTGCATGTACCCCTTGGCACCTGTTTAAGTACCCCCTGTTTTAAGCTATCTGTACTATAGGTTGCAGTTTTTAAAAACATAAATATATTGTAATATTGTGCACTTGTTCCTCAAGTGACTTATTTTTTCCTTATCATCAACAGCAAACAGACAGAGCAAACAGATTTGAGTATCTTCTGAAGCAGACTGAGTTATTTGCTCATTTCATTCAGCCTGCTGCTCAAAAAACTCCAACTTCACCTTTGAAAATGAAACCAGGCCGTCCACGAATAAAGAAGGATGAGAAACAGAATCTACTGTCAGTTGGCGAGTGAGTAATAGCTTTCGCACTCGTTTTATTTGCAATGTGATTATGTATTCTGTTGAAGTTTGGGAACTTCCCTTAAAAGCTAAATGATGAAGATCAATACTTTCTTTGTTTTCTGGAAGCTAGCCCTGTTTTGTGTGTGCTTATGACTTTAAAATGGAGTGTGTATTTTTTATTATACATTGTTTATAAATTAAAGTTTATTCGTAGTCCTATGAACTGAGTAATTCCAAAATACTGTTATGACATAAAATTAGAGAATGAAGCAAGAATTGGCATGTGTGCGGGGGAAATAAAATAATGGCTAGTGGTGTGAAATAATTTACAGCAGAAGTAGGCAACTTTTTCTGGCTGCAGGATGGGCAGGTACCTTACCTCGGAGATGGGCAGGCACTGGACCCAGCCAGTGTTGCTTGTCTCTGTGGTGGCATGGGGAGAGCACCTGTGAATGGCACCCCCTTTCTTTGAATGCTGCCAAAGCCCTGTATCCATGGGCTGGATCCAAAGTTTCCGTGGGTCAGATCTGGCCTGCTGACTGTAAGTTGTCAACCCCTGGTTTATGGGAATTAGGTGTGCTGAGTTTTTGTAGGTGAACCACAAAATGAACGGATTTAATTTTGCCTTTGGAAGTGATGATCTATAAAGTTGGATGTTTTTGTTGATCTTAAAAGAACCTGGTGGAAATGCTGAAGTGTTACTAGGCATGAATTAACTTTTCAAAATAGAATCTCCCACTCTTTTGAAGGTTTGTATGGGTATCCTTACCACTTGTAGACTTCATATATGGCGTTTTTCCAAACATTTCCTAACCTCGTAGTGGATCTGTGGGAGTAACAGGAAAGAGAAGGCTTGCCTTGAGCTGGTAAATTCAACTTAAAGTTTAGTTGTCAGCTTATTGTTAAAATATTTAAAAGGCTATAAAGCAACAAATGTGGACACTGAATAGTAGATGTGCTTGAAATAGGAAGTGTGGCTGTGTTCAGCATAACAGTTTACCCAGGACAGTTTTATCCAGGACACAAGTCTACAAGTTTATCCAGGACAGTTACTTATAAATGTTTCAGGGGTTTAGGTTGTAGCCGTGTTGGTCTAAGGACATAGGCAGACAAGGTTCCTTGGGTGAATTTGATATCTTTTGTTAGACCAACCCAAATAGTTGGAGAATAGTTATTAAGCAAGCTTTCGGGTTCAAAAACCCTTCATCAGGCTAAGGAAGTTTCAGCAATTGGTGTGTGCTCTTTCTGGATGGAATGAAAAGTAAAGAAGCTGGGGAGTCAGTTGCCAGACAGATTATAATGTATCAAAAATCCAGTGTCTATGTTTAGTCCATGATCTCTAGTATCCAGGAGGTTGATGAAATGGAGCTCATAGGCTTGTCTCTGGGAAGTGTTGTGTAAGTTTCCCTTGAGGATCAGGATTGAGAGATTGGAGAGAGTGGCCCTCCTGTGAGAAATGTGCCCCGACCTAGGGGGGGGGTGTTCTTCTGTACTGTAGCAGTTCTTCACGTGGTATCTGGGTGGCTCTTTCAAACATGTGATCTACCTCTCTTGGTGAGTGTCCTTGTTGGGTGAAAACCTTTTTAAGATTGGTGAGGTGGCAATCCCGGGTGTTCTCTTCAGTACAAATGCGGTGGTATCTGAGGGCTTGGCTGTATATCACAAGCTTTTTTGGTGTGTTTAGGGTGATTGCTGGTTCTGTGCAGATATGTATGTTGGTCTGTGGGTTTCTTGTAAATGTTTGTCATTCATACTGAAATTATATCTAGATTTTATTTTGGAAATCTAGTGACTTCTGAATCCATTTCTAATATTGTACTTTTTATCTTTCAGTTATCGCCATCGTAGAACAGAGCAGGAAGAAGATGAGGAGCTATTGACAGAAAGTTCCAAGGCAACTAATGTATGCACTCGATTTGAAGAATCTCCATCATGTATGTTTGTGTTTCAGTCTCACTTTTTTTTTTTTACCTGATAGTTTAATATGCCCCAAAATTCTAGATAAACTGAAGCTTAATCTCAGCCTCCCTATGGAAAATAATTTTTTTCAAGATGCTTCCAAGAAGTCATCATACTTATCTTACCAAAGGATTAAAATGACTAGCAAGAGGGAGGGCAATTGTCAGCAGGTTCCAAGACTTTTTAGAGATCCAGTTGCATTTTTCCTTTCTTGGATGCTGGGAAAAAAATTGTCCCTGGACTCATTTCATGAAGGCCTTGCTTCATAATTTTGGTCCTTTACCTCCTGCCCTTGGGAGAAGAATACTATTCTTATGTTTCTGTACTTATAGAAACATAGGGAAGTGGAGCTGGAAGGGACCTTGCAAGGTCAACTAGTCCAGCCCCTTGCTCAAGGCAGAATCATCCCTGACTAAATCATCCCAGCCAAGTGCATCTAACCTGCTTATAAAAATTTCCAAGGATGGAGATTGCGTAACTTCACTAGGTAGCCTGTTCCAAGGCTTGACAATGCCCATAGTCAGAAAGTTCCTTCTGACCTTCCTTCAACCTAAATTTCCTCTGCTGCAGTTTGAGGCCATTGCTTCTAATCGTGTCCCTTATAGCCACAGGGAAAGCCTATCTTTGTCCTCTGTTATTGCCCTTCGGGTATTTAAAGACTGTTATTGCATGCCTTCAGTCTTTTCTCTAAAGTAATAAATGACTTAGTTCTTTCAGCCTTTCTTCATAAGTCTTGCTTCCCAGGCTTGTAATCTCTGCTCTATGTTGGACTTTTTCCGTTCTGTCCACACCCTTCTTGGATGGATACGCAGTACTCCAAGGTGAGGCTTCACCAGTGCTGAATAGAGAGGATTGATTTGCAAGTGACATTCCTGTTGATACAGTCCAGAATGGTTTTGGCCTTTTTTGCAACTGGAGCACGTTGTTGGCTCATATTCATGTTATTCTCTACTGTATGTCCCAGGTCCTTCACTGCAGTACTGCAGCCTAGACAGTCATTCCCCAGTCTATATTTATCTATGCAATTATTCTCTCCCAAGCTCAGGACTTTGCACTTGTTCTTACTGAATTTCATCTGGCTTATTGCAGACTTTTTCCAGTCTATCCTGGTCATTCTGGATTCTAGCCTTGCCCTCCACACTATCTGCAACTCCACTAACTCAGTGCTGTTCACAGATTTGCTAAGTGTGCACTCTATTCCATTGTCCAAATCGTTGATGAAGACATGAATACTGGACCTAGGACATATCCTTGGAGGACCCCACTTTATACCTCATCCCAAATAGACATTAAGCCATTGAGGACTAGTTTTTGAGCACACTGTTCCAAGCAGTTTCATATCCATCATACAATTCTTTTGTCTAGTCTGTGTTTCCTTAAATTTTAAATGAAAATATTGTAGGATGTGGTGTCAGAAGCCTCCACTGCTCTTCCCACATCTTCCAAACCTGTCATCTTATTATAGAAGGAAATCATGTTTGTCAGATCTGACTTGCTCTTGGTGAATCCGTGCTGTTTGTTCCTGATCACCTGATTAAATCAGCTATTATATAAAAGCACGCAAAAGCCCTGCTGAAGCACCTGAGCTACACAGATGCTGGGTGAGCTGGGTCAAACTGACGTGATTCCTTTTCTTGTAAAGCACCGTTTTTGTTTTCTTCTAAGTCTATCAGCACCCTATATTTGCCCTTTTCCAGTCATCTGGGACCTTACCTGACCTCCGTGAGCTCTTGAAGAGGATAGCCAATGGCTCTGAAATTACTTCAGCCAATTTTTTCAGAACCCCTGGGTGTGCATCCCATTTGACTCTGCCAACTTGAAACCATCTAGCTGGTCCTTGTTAACTGCTCTACTTTTACTCCTTGCTTTTGTAGTCAAGCAAGCTTCACAAAAATCTAGCCAATTTTTTTCCCTTTGGTTTTTAATTTATGATTTTTAAGCAGTACTTTTGCAGTGCTGTTTGCTGGAGAGCTATGAATATTACCAGAAGGCTGCAAAGGCAGGTAGTATTCCACCTCAAATATTTCTCCAGTGTTTTTGTAAGAAAGTTGCAAAAATCCTTGACTTTTTTTTTTAAAGGAAACTTCTAAAATGATGCATGGAAGTTTCCTGCTTGCATTCTCATTGAACATTTCTAAAGAAAAGTAGAGTAAAAATAGTCCTCTTTCCCCTAAAAATGAAACATCCTTAGCTTCCCACTCCTTTCTGAAAGTCATTATTAAGCTGCAATTCTGCACGCTCTTCCCCACCCCTCAGAAAAAATTCCCTGTAGCAATTTTGTTTGCAGCCCTAGTTCTGTGGAATGCCATGTCCAACAAATGGAAATTAAAACCTGTTTAAGAATTATGGTTGTTTCTAGTATGTTCAGCAATGAAATAATTAATATGAACATTAATATTGTTGTTAAATTTCAGAGTTTTTTAGGTAGGGGTAAAAAGGCTCAGGTAAAAAACATGTTTTGCACGGTTGCTCTAGAGAGAGCAGGAATTTTCCTTGAAGACAGTCAAGGCACAGGACATCTGAGTGGCTGTATGCTGGCATCTACTCTGAGCTTACTGTAATGGCTACAAATGCTATAGCTGTGCTTCTTTGGGAGTTTGTTAATCCTCTCTCCATACTTCTGATCCACCCTGGGCTCAACTGTTCCATAGGCAGTTATGTAGGGGCTGTCTGCACTGCCTTTGTAGTTTTACTGCCTTTCTTTAGTTTGTGTTTTGCATCCATAAGGAGGAATGGGGCTTTCCAGTTGATGCTGTTGTTTTAGTCTGACAGACTCAGAATCACTGCATCATGTGTGTAGTATCTTACCTTTGCAGTTGGATGGAAATACCTCTGTTTAAATTGAGAATTTAGTTTCATCATGGAGAACAATCAGTTTCTGCACTACAGTGTAGGATTTCTGCTTTATTTTAATACTAGGAACTCTTGTTATGAACAGTAGACGCAGAACTTGTTTTTTCTGTTTGGTGAAGAGAAATGGGACTCTTCTGTCTTCTTCATAATTCCTCCAGAGTATTTTGAGTATTTGATAAGACCTACCAGTAGCTTTGCTGGTGGTAGCACAGTGAAACTTAACTGTAATTTAGGCCCCATCTAGGTGTTACAGGTACTGTGCAGCTAACTGGTTCATTCCTCAGTTACCTTCAGACCAGCTACATGTGTAAAGTAGCTATCACAAAATAAAAAGCTCCAACCAGCTATATAGTTAGACATCAAAATGCATATTAACTTTACAAGTTTGTTGCTATTGACCTTTAATTTGCACGTGTAGCAGGGTCTTGCCTGCTGCTGGGGGCATTGTCAGCTGACTGGGCTCCCAGCTGCAGGGATGCACCATGCCCAGTGTGAAACACCGGAGCCTTGGGGATTTCAGCTGCCATCATCTCGAAGACTCGGGGGTGTATGCACACCCACACAGGGCTCCCAGTCCCCACTGTGCCTCACTCACAGATGGGGCCAAGAGCCCCACAACTGACTGGGCTCCTGGTCCCAGCTGCATCTCGTGCAGGCAGGACCCAGAGACCCCACAACTGATGGGACTCTTGGCCTCAGCTGCCCCTCATGCTTGGAACAGATCAAGAGCCCCTGCAACTGATGAGGTGCAGACAGGACCGGGAGTCCTGTCAGTTGTGGGGCCTCGGTCATGGTTGCGTAAAGCACAGATGGGGCCAAGAGCCCCACGGTTGCAGGGCTGGGAGCCTCCTCAGCAAAGGGAGCTCCTTAATGCGGGAGCCTGCTTGCCAGTGCAGGGAGTAGCCCAAGATTGGGCAGTAGCTGCGTGGGCAATAAGCAATTGATCTAATGTGCAATCCCCAAATCGCAACTCCTGCCATGCACGTGTGGATCATGCATTAGATTCAATTGCACCTTTACTTGAACGTGTAGAACAGGCCTTAGTTCATAGATTTCATAGACGTTAGGGCTGGAAGGGACCTTGGAAGATCATCGAGTCCAGCCCCTTGCCTCAGGGGCAGGAAGTCAGCTGGGGTCATAGGATCCCAGCAAGATATAAGCATCCATATTTCTCTTGAAGGCGTTCAATGTAGATGCTTGAGCCACCTCCAGAGGCAGGCTATTCCAGAACTTGGGAGCTCGGACAGTGAAGTTCTTCCTTATGTCCAGCCTGAAACGGTCTTGTAGGAGTTTATAACTGCTAGACCTTGTTATCCCTTGGGGCGCTCTGGTGTACAATCGTTCCCCCAGATCCTGGTGGTCACCCCTGATAAACTTATAGGTGGCCATCAGATCGCCCATGAGCCTGCACTTTTCCAGGCTAAAGAGTCCCATAGCTCTCAGCCTGTTGTTGTAAGGTCTGTTTTCCTGACCTCTGATCATGCGCGTGGCTCTTCTCTGGACTCTCTCAAGCTTCTCCACATCCTTTTTGAATTGTGGAGCCCAAAACTGGACGCAGTACTCCAGCTGCAGCCTCACCAAGGCCGAGTACAAGGGGAGAATGTTGTCCTGGGATTTGCTTGAGAAGCATCTATGGATGCAAGCCAGCATTTTGCTCGCTTTACTAGCCGCAGCATCACATTGAAGGCTCATGTTCATCTTGTGGTCAGTCATGACCCCCAAGCCCCTTTCATCTGTAGTGCTAACCAGTGTAGCACTTCCAAGCCTATAAGGATGCCGCAGGTTTTTCCTCCCAAGGTGGAGAACCTTGCATTTTTCGGTGTTAAACACCATCAGGTTCTCATCCGCCCATTTCCTGAGCCTGTTAAGGTCAGCCTGGATCACCCTCCTGTCCTCAGGCATGGATGCTTTACCCCAGAGTTTGGTGTCATTGGTGAACTTGGCCAGTCTGCTTCTGACTCCAGTGTCCACATCATTAATGAAGATGTTGAACAATATGGGTCCAAGTACAGACCCTTGGGGGACCCCACCGGTCACAGGGCACCATGACAGTTGACTTCCGTCAACCACAACCCTCTGGGTCTGACCACGGAGCCAATTCCCCAGCCAGCAGATCGTGGTGGACCTGAGGCCTCAGTTGGCCAGGTTTGCCAAGAGGTGATCATGGGATACCAGATCAAAGGCTTTTTTGAAGTCAAGATATATGACGTCAATCTTCTCTCCCTTGTCTAGGTGATAGGTCACCTGGTCGTAAAAGGAAATAAGATTGGTCAAGCAAGACCTACCCGCAGCAAACCCATGCTGGCTATCTATCCCTCAGGATGTTGGCGTTTGCCAGTCCATTAAGAATGGCCTCTTTAATAATCTTTTCTAAGACCTTCCCCGGGATAGAGGTCAGGCTGATGGGCCTAGATTTTGCCAGGTCTACTTTCCTCCCTTTCTTGAAGATAGGCACCACAGTGGCCTTCTTCCAATCTTCAGGCACTAGTTTTTTCTGTTCGGATGGCTTCAGACAACAGTTGGGATGAAATTGGTTGATTAGGTATCTGTAGATTTTATGTTGCAAAATAGTTTTTAGTGGTGAAGCTTTGTCTTTCAAGTTATGCTTATATGAGGTATCAGTGTAATTTGACTTGCTGTAGATTTAATCTCTGTCTACTCATAAATTGTAAGAAGACATTGTACTATACTTTAGCCTGATACTGCTTAGTGTTTTATCTTAGTTTTGAGTCTTGAATTGTGATTAGTTAGATTAGAATTTGGATACATTTCATGATGCTGATGGAAACGATACTGCTTTAGGAGCAACCTGGTTTTTCACTCTAAGCTCATACTGTATGCCTGCCCTGCTATTTGAGGTTGATCACGAGTCATTCTCCACTAGTCTGAGCTCATGCGAGTCCCTCCCCCTCCCTTCCCTGCCCATATCCTCCTACCACAAAATTCATGTAGTTTCTTGTTCTGGTGACAAAGCCCTTCTAGGAATTGGTCAGTAAAGGGCTAGCTGTTCCTTCTGTGCTTGAGACTCTGTATTTATTGGCAATGTGGTGCAGAAAGGGTGATGTTGGGAGCAGGAATTCATGGTTTCTTGCTGGAATACTTTCTATGCTTGTGGCCTGCAGTGCCTGGGTGAGCTCTTAACATGCTGCAGATAGGATCTGCCACCTGGTTTGCCCCTGAAGTTGGACAGTTTCCAGGATCAGGCTGGACTGCCAGGATGTGCAGGAAACTTAAGGATTTTCAGTGTAGTCAGTTGATGGGTTAAACGGCTTGGGTAGTTAAAAGGTCAACCCTAACTAGCAGTGTAAATATAATCAAGGAAGCCAAGTGTGATAAATGATGCAACCTGTGATGGGGCCATGCTTGGATTACCTATTGAAAGATACTGCTTTAGTGTCCTCCTACCGTTAGATGATCACAGTGTCAGTTAGCAATAAGGGGTGCTGCAAAGGCTTCAGATACGTTTTAACAGATCTTTTTAATCAGCTTTTGTACACTTTTTCAGATGTAAAATGGGGCAAGCTTCGTGATTATCAGGTCCGAGGACTGAACTGGCTCATCTCGTTGTATGAGAATGGCATCAATGGTATTCTAGCAGATGAAATGGTACGTAGGTCTTTATGACGAGGGAACATGAAAGCAAGAGACATTATGTAATTTTTGGCTTATTTCAACCACCGCTTCAGACTTTTTCAAAATACTAAGTGCCAGTGTGATTTACTGCGTTTGAATTATTATTATTATTATTTTTTTTTAAGATTGTAGTTAAGGCAAAATCATAACACATCTTTGTTAAAGCTACATGGGTAACATTACTCTAAAAGCTGTCAGTCCAAATGAACTATGCTAGCAAGCCTTTATGGAATTGAATTGCTCTGATGTGCTTACCTGACTGAAGGAAATCCAGGCTAAAAAAAAGTTTGTCACAACAGTGCACTTTTTTTTAAAGCTGCAACTATTTTAGTTGGGACAATGTTAATAATAAAGCAGCTATGGCAAAGAGCTTTGCAGAACTAAGAAATTTCCTGCGAAAAAAATGTCAGTATTTACATAGTCAGAAAGTACTGCTAAAAGCCTCATTCACTCACCATTGCCACGTCAGGGAACTGGAAGTGAATCATTACCACAGGACCCTCTTTGCTTCCTTTTTTTAAAATGTTCCTATCCCCAAAGATGGAGAGTGGAGGAAAAAGAGAACAGATTTGGATAAATCTCTCCCATGCCAAGTGAAACTGATAGCCTGGAGATTTATGAGACTTCTGTCCACTCAGTGGTTGCCTTTAGCTGTTTTAAAGGAAATTAAACCAGAATAACAAAATTCTCATTGCAGTTCTTTGTGTTCTTATGTGGTTTATGGGCATTTCTTTGCAATTGATTTTAAATTAGACATTCAGAATTTAACAGTTTATAGCACGTGTAGAACAGGATCCTTCAGCTTAGGATAGTAGGATCAAGCAATGAGTGGGGGTGGTGATCAGGTGGGAGCCCCTTCCTGGCCACCAGTTGAACAGCCCTGGTGTGGTGTATCTTGGAAAATTCTCATTGGGAGATGTGGGAAAAAAAAAAATTTCAAAACCCTTTTTCTTTGAATTTACCGTTTGAGTTTGCTTAGGGTACTTCTTAAAGACCATTCAAAATTAACAAATTTTAACCTCCCTTAACAGGGTCTTGGGAAGACGCTGCAAACAATTTCTCTTCTTGGGTATATGAAACACTACAGAAATATTCCAGGTCCTCACATGGTATTAGTTCCTAAATCCACTTTACACAACTGGATGAGTGAGTTCAAAAGATGGGTTCCAACACTTCGAGCAGTATGTTTGATAGGCGACAAAGACCAAAGAGTAAGTTTGCATGTTCTGCTTCTTATTTTTATTTTCTTGTTGGTATTGTCATTCATGGTGGACTCAGACTAACAGTTTTTCCATCCTTCATGCTTTCTATAGAGTAAGCAGCTATATGGTTCCAGAAATTGGTCTTACAGCAATACCATTTATATGTCATGAACTTTTGGATAGTGGTATAAGAATGGCTTTGATTTCTTTCACTTCAACACTTCCTGGACTTGAGGTCCATCTGCTGATTTGTCATTTTGCTGTCTCAAATTCCTGTTTAAATGTTGGCGCTCTGATTGTGTTGAGGGGATCTGCCACAAGCCTTCAGAAACTGATAGTATTTTTAAAGAGAGTGAAATTCTTTGGGTCAAACTTACGTTGAATGTGTAAAGCAGTAGTTTGGAAAGCAACACAAGCTCTGGTTTTTGGGTTTTGTTTTTTTTTACTGATCTTTGGCATTGCTTATAAAATTGGGTTGTAGCTTTTTACAAGTGTGGAATCTTCCTTCACGCAAATTTTTCACTGCTCTGACACTAATTCTGTTGGTTCAAAGTGTGGTCTTAATCTAAAGGTGACTAAAATGGTGCCCCTCTCTTTGTTTAAGAAGTCTGTTCCCTTTTCTTGTCCTTGTCTAAGCAAAATGCAGTGTTGTCCACCTTAATGTGGACAAACATTTTGTTCAGGTTGTTCTCTTAGAAAACAACAAAACCTGGGTTTGTTCAATATTTTTATTAATACTGCAGAAAAAAACGGGTGTATTAGAAAGTGCAAAGATTAAATATAAAGGTGCATCTATTAAATTATTTACTAATATCCAGTCAATTATAGTTGTGCAATCCCATTAGAGAAAATAGAATATAATGCGTGTAACTGGAGTATTAGTTTGCCCTGCAGCATTTTTAGTACATGGGATGGGTGTGTGGAGAAAACACGCAGATTGATTTGCAGAATTATCAGGGCTACTAGTTTAACAGAATCATACAAGTAATAAATTCAGTCTGGAAATGGTTGAATCACAGCCATGATAGTCCAAAATAGTAGTTTCAGACTTGTTCCTTAGTGTCTGCAGATTCCTTTACATATGTAATTCTTTTTCTCTTTTCTCTCTCCTTGTTCAGTTGAGTCAAAGTCTTGATACCTACACATTTTTTTTTTTTTTTTTAATATGAATTCTTCCATTGCATTCCCAAGATGAGAGCACTCTGTACCTCAGTTTCTGTTAATTGGCATAAGTCACACCTGGGGTTTAACTATTTAAAATCAAATAATCCCAATGTGCTCCAAGAGCAGTTCAAATACTTGTGTTTTTTAATTTTATAGTTTAACCATTCAGAAACTAAATGTACTTAGCTTACCTCAGTTTTTACAGTAAGGGATTTTTTTTCTATTTTCCCCAAGCCTTTTGTCATCCTTACTTTAAAAAAAGAGAGAGAGAGAGTGTGGTTCAGTTGATTCCAAAGACTAGAGTGGATGTCCATTATATTGAGGCTGTAATGATATTATTTTTAGCTGCTAATTCAACAACAACTTTGTTCTAAACATTAGGCATACATTTTTGTTTGTATCTATTAGCGTGAGGTTTTGTTTCTTGTTTGGGACTTTTTTATTATAAAAATGATAATTATCAGGAATTAACTTCCATTATTTTCTTTTCTATCCAGGCTGCCTTTGTCCGTGATGTATTGTTACCAGGAGAATGGGATGTCTGTGTTACATCTTATGAAATGCTTATTAAAGAGAAATCTGTCTTCAAAAAATTTAACTGGAGATACTTGGTTATAGATGAAGCCCACAGGATCAAAAATGAAAAGTCAAAGGTAATTTAGACTTAAGTTAAAGCAGATGTGAATGGATTTCATCAGCACTTTTATAATGTATTCTGTTAATAACTGTCCTGTTATTTCAGTTGTCAGAAATTGTGAGAGAATTTAAGACTACAAATCGACTGCTATTAACTGGAACTCCACTTCAGAACAACTTACATGAACTCTGGGCACTTCTAAACTTCCTTTTGCCAGATGTTTTTAACTCATCTGAAGTAAGTCTTATTTTTTTCGTCCTTCCTTTAACAAAGTTGAACTAAGGAAGTGCAACTGTCCTTTTTTTGAAAGCTATAATAGGTGGAGCAAATTGTCCTGTATAATGTCCCCTGAGCAGGCTGTTTTAAAGTGCGCTGTGCATGTAATGGACATAATGCAGGTTAGCAACTTGGTGAAACTCCGAAAGACTAAATAACATGTTGAACTGCTAGTTCAGCTGTAAAATGTTCATTCCAGAAGGCATGTTTGAATTAACCTGTCATGTTTTAAGCTTAATTTGAGAGAGATCTTTCCTGCAGACTTGTCTCTTTTAAAGCTTCTGCTAAACTGATACTTCTGGATAGAAACATCATTCAGTGGCATGTTATATGTTGACTGGTGACTTTTAACCAGGTGCCATGGCACCTTGTAGTGCCTTGAAATGCTTTCAAGGGTGCTGCAGGGTCCCATGCGATGATGGCACCTTTATTTTGTGAAAAACATTTGCATAGCCAAACCTAGAAATTTCAAATAGAAATCCATACTGTTGAAAACATTTTGACCTGCTGTGGTCTTTCTCAGTTCTTTGCAACAGAAGACTTGCTCTTATTTTTTCTTTAGTCAAAAAAACAAATGAAAATTAAGAGCTGGTATTTTCTGAAAGAAACCTTGGCTGCGTCCAGATGAGCGTGGCTGTGTGGTATGCACATTCAGCTGTTCTCCATGCTGCAAGGGAGCAGTACGGTTTTTTATTTTGGGGGTTGTTTTTTTTTAAACTCCTGGATGTTGAGGGGTCAAAAAAACCTGTGCAAAAAAAAAAAAAGTGGAGCGGCGCACATGGGGGCAGTGCGCACTCCTCAAAACCACAGTCTGGGTGGCTGAGCCATGTTCCAGCTGCCAGCCAGGCTCCAAGTGGGAGGATCTCCAATGCTGCAGGCCCAGGAAGCCCTTTGGGCCCCAGGTAAGGCTGCTGGGGCCAGTCCAGTGCTGGCCCCAGCTTCTCCTACCCCACCTGGCATAAGCTACCACATGCCAGAGGGTGCATAGCACAGGTATTCCCCAGGGCCAACTAGCAGCAGCACAAGCTGCTCCTTGTTGTTCCCAGGGAATCAAATGTCCATGCTTGTGTGGATGTTGCTCTTGAATCTAACAAGGTTAAGGACCACTGTTGTAGGTAAAGCTGGAAGGTAAGTTGTAATACTGTAATAATACTGTAGTATTGTAATACTGGAAGATAAGTTGTTACTTGGGTTGGTATAAGCACTTTTTTAATGGTGAGATATTTTGTTTGTTGCCATAAATTAACTTTGTTTTCTAGGTACAATGAAGCAATTCTTATATATATCAAATTTTTTTTTTCCCATATAGGACTTTGATTCATGGTTTGATACAAACAACTGTCTTGGAGATCAAAAACTAGTAGAGCGTCTCCATATGGTAAGCCTATTCTATTTTAGTATAAGTGGCATATCCATATAACTAAGGTAGTCTAGATTAATGTCTAACTTGAAATATTTTGTGATTTTTTTTTTTAATGTACAATCAATGTTCTGTAATGAAAAATGTTAGTAGAAAATACAATTTTCTATCAATAGCTTCAATAGGAATATTCAGTCAGCACTAGTCATGCAAGTTTATCAGACACTGGAAAATGAAACTTATTGTTAGCAAAATGAAACAGGTTAATCTAAATTTTTGTTCAAGTTGAATCAAATACACTGAAAGTACTACAAATTGTATCTTTAAGAAGGGAGCTTGAAATGAAAGTAGAAGTTTGAGGAGGGCTGGCACAGCCATCTGGATTGGCAGAGAACTCTTGCCAGTATACTGGTGGGAAGAAAGGTGGAGCGGTACTTTTGGGATGCTATGTTTATCACATCGTGGCTGGTGCTTGACACTGATCATTTTCCCCATCTAAAAACTTTTCACATCTACATTGGCATTTTACTCTTTGAAACATTTTCATGCAGCATGGCCATCTCTAGTTTCCTGCTGTGTGTCAAGAAAGGCACGATGATATTTTCTCCCTTTTAAAAGTGGCACATAGCTTTGAGATAGTTGGGATGAATCTTTGAGCCCTTAGAGAAAATTCAAGTACGTTCTCTTGGAAAATGAGTGGTCTATATTTATCAGTTTTGTTTTTTTTCAGAGGACCTGGTGCCATGTTTCAGATTGTCATGAGGGGGGAAAAAAATACCAGGAGTGTGAATGGATTAGCTTCCATAAATATATTCTGAGAGTCAACTACTAGGTTGGGATCTCTATGAAACTAAGAGTGAAAGTTGCATTTCTTTCCTTAATTGAAACTCAGCCTCAAAATTCAATCTTTCCCAGGTGCTGCGGCCTTTCCTTTTACGTCGTATAAAGGCTGATGTGGAAAAGAGTTTGCCTCCCAAGAAGGAAGTTAAGATTTATGTTGGTCTCAGCAAGATGCAACGGGAATGGTAATCTAGACACTTACTTGTATTACTGTTAAAATTTGGAAATCTACTTCTATAGAAAAAAGCTGCAATTTTTTGTAGATCTTGTTATAATTTTCTGATACATTTCATTATTCCCAGCTAGCCATGTATTTCCTCGTGGGTTTTTTATATAGAGATCGAATTGGAGTTTATACTTATTAGCAAGCTTTTCCCATGAAGCAGAAAAAAGTTGGTGTCTTAGTTCTGTGTACAGCAGCACTAGGCCTTCCCATAATTTCATTATCACTTTTGATACAGGTATACGCGAATCCTAATGAAGGATATAGATATATTGAATTCTGCTGGGAAACTGGACAAAATGAGATTATTGAACATCTTGATGCAATTGCGAAAATGTTGCAATCATCCTTACCTTTTTGATGGAGCAGAACCTGGTCCACCTTACACAACAGATATGCATTTGGTTACCAACAGTGGCAAAATGGTAGTTTTAGACAAGTTGTTACCGAAATTGAAAGAGCAAGGTATGTATCTTCTTTTTATTTTCTTGACTATTCTTTGATTTGTCAAAGTTTAGATTAGTTTCTTTCCTTTCTTTGATTTGAGGGCTGCCTGATTGGACTCAGTTGATGGAATTTAAATTTTCAGGAGCTGCTTTTTATTTTAATCTCTTCTGAGGGCGCACAGGAGAATGTTGTAGTATTATTGCTGGCTTTCAGTATAACACCTACTAGTCAAACCTGGATAATTCTAACTTTTTTTTTTGTAGTTTATTGATGTTAAAGAGAACTCATGGAGGCTACAGGGTGGCCTTGTAAGTAATCCCGTCTTTCACTTAAATGAGGCTCACTAACACATCAGTCAATTTTGAATTCAGTAGCTTGTTTTCTCAGCAATATCAGCTGAGAAAAATGCGGGTTAAAGTTTCTGCCAAAAGTATATGGCTGCGATGTTCTGCTTACTGCACTGGCTTCCCATAAAATACCAAGTTATAGTCAAAGCCTTGGTTATAACCATCAAACTTCTCCATGGAAATTTGCAAAATATCTTGGAGAACACTGCTCATTCAGTGGCTGTATTCCTGGAGATTCATAAAAATGTAATTTTGAAGCGGAAGCTCATGGAAGTGGAGAAACTGCTTTTTGGCAATAAGGACCAAAGTCTTGGAATGCACTACTACAAGAAATTGGATTTACCACAAACTGTACTCAAAATAAATTTGAAATTCACTTCTTCAACAGTATATTTTCAAGCATAACTTAACATAAAAGAGAAGGAGTAAAAATCAGGAGGGGAGACTGCCATAAAGAAAAAAGCAGCTGTTGACCATAGACGTGTAACTTAGAATTAGTATCCTGGTGTCTTCCAAGAAACTGAAAACAAGGGTTTTGCCATGAGATCCTATATAAATCAAAGTTATGAAATGTTAAGAGTTGTTTTGCTTGAGACATAGCTGCATGCACTGCATCTGTTGTAGGTGTTTCATGTGGCACTTGTCTTTCAGTACTAGGTAAAATTGATGTGTATTAAACTAAAAAATATATATAATATTATGTCCTTGCCTTCTGCACTGGAAAGTATCATGATGAGTTGCAAATAGAAAAATCCATTGGGACTAAGTTTGCTAGCATTAGACGCTTGAAGCAAGTCAGGTATGCGTACTTCTGTTTGTGATTGCATTGTAGCAGAACGTATTTGATTACTGGGTTTAGTGGACATTTAAAAAACCATGGTTCTTAAAAACTATATTAAACTCAGCAGTCTTGTAAAATGCTTTCGACAAACTTTATTTTTAAAATAATACATTAGCTTTTAATGTTTGAAAAAGACTGTAGAACCGTGATTTTAAGTGACATTTTAATGAAAAGTTGGAGAGAGAAAAAATTGCCAGTGGTGAATGTAACCAATTTAAAATCTGGCATATATAGGAGCATATTTCTATAATTCACCGAAGTTTCATGTTTAAAAGAGAGTTTGAATAGTTTATATTGTTTACATTTCTAATTCTTATGTTCCTAGTCTAGATTAGGGAGGTTGGAACAGAGGGTAATAATTAAAATTGAACTGAAAATATATTGTTTTCCTTATACTTATATTTCAAAAGAGAGACATTTTGAAAGAGATAATAGAGACATTGCTTTCAGCCCCCTTCAGTTCTACTCTACTCTACTCTTTCAAGTTTTATGGTAAATCAGTTTATTTTAATCTGTAAAGTTTTATAGTTAAAGTAAACTGTTCATTTTGTACAATTCTTTTCCATTCATTTGTTTAAATCTTGCATTTTTCCACCAACAGGTTCACGAGTCTTAATCTTCAGTCAGATGACTAGAGTACTAGACATACTGGAAGATTACTGCATGTGGAGAAATTATGAATATTGTAGATTGGATGGACAGACGCCTCATGATGAGAGACAAGTGAGCACTTTAAAACTTAGGATATGTTTGTATAGTCTTAAAATACAGACACATGCATTGATTTGTTTGTTGTTTTTGTAGGCTTCCATAAATGCATATAATGAGCCTGGTAGCTCAAAGTTTGTGTTCATGTTGAGTACACGTGCTGGTGGTCTTGGAATAAATTTGGCAACTGCTGATGTTGTAATTCTTTATGATTCAGACTGGAATCCACAAGTAGATCTTCAAGCTATGGTAAGACTTCATAGACAGATACATACTCCATGCAAACTAACTTTTCTTACAGAACTGCTGTACTAATTTGTTTTATTGTATTTCATATTTGATTCTATATCTATTTAAATGCCTTTAAGATTAAGATTGCCTAATGTGTTCCTGAAGTACCATATTTACTCAAAAATAAGATGAGGTTTGTCCCCAATCAGCATGGCAGGGAAAAAGCTCTGTCTTGCATTCACATACAACAAAACCTCATTAAATGCATTGTCTGTCATTAAGCTGCTGCCAAAAGCAGCGTATGATCACTAATGGAAACCAGCTACAAAGTTGATTAAACGTAGCCAACACTAAGCATGATTATAAAACACATGGCCCATACTGGGTAAACATCCTGATGGGAACCCACTGCCAGGATAGCTTAGTGCAGCCCACCTGAATAAAATGTATAATGGAGACCATTGCTTTCAGCCCCCTTCAGTTCTGACTCGTTCAAGTTATGGTAAGTCACTACACTTGAATACATTTCAACTTCCTCTTCACTCCCTCAGCTGAGCTGTGCCTTTCTTTTCTATCTAATGATTCCTTATAGTTTCATAGCAGCTAGGGTCAGGAGGGACCTGAACAGATCATCTAGCCTGACCCCCTGCCACAGGCAGGAACGAATGCTGGGTTCACAATACCCCAGACAGGTGATCATCCAACCTCCTCTTGAATTTGCCCAAGGTAGGGGAGAGGACCACTTCCCTGTGCTGCCAAATCTGAGCAGGTGCCTGCAGCAAGATCTTCCCGAGCACTGAGGTGAGGCTTACAGGCCTATAGTTACTTGGGTCCTCCTTCCTCCCCTTCTTGAAAATTGGGACCACAGTTTCCAATCCCCCGGCACCTGGCCAGATGACCACAAATGTTCATAGAGTCGGGCCAAGGGCTCCACGATGACCCCTGCCAGCTCCCTCAACACCCTTGAGTGGAGGACATCTGGACCTGCAGATTTAAAAATGTCTAGCCCTTCCAGAAGATCCCTAACTACATCTGCGCTGACTGAAGGCTTGATCAGTAGCCTTATTCCTGTTTGATCAGTAGCCTTATGTCTGGCAAATAGAGCCCTAAACAGTTCACCTAGAATCTTTCTGTTGCCCCTCTCTTAGCCTATTGCATATGATTAGTGTGGCCCTGCTCCTACGAGGTGAAGCTGGACGAGATTGCCCTATGCCTCATCTGCATATAAACTTTTAGAGGATCCCAGGACTTGTGACAAGAACACCTGGTTCCAGTAATGAGTGGGGGCTAATTAGCACGTGGAACACACACACATACTGAGCAGTGCTGACCTATGCGGTCATCATGGTGTGAAATGCTGTTGATTCTCTTGTGGGGCCTAGCCCAGTGAACTTTATAGTAAATCATTAGTCTTTTGGCTTTGGACTAATCATGCATGGTTTGTACTATGTGTAAGTAGGTATAAAAGTGCTGCTTTAAAAGTGTTTTATAGAGTACCTGTGCTAAAACTTGTCAGAACTTTAAAAATGGTAAACTGCATCAATTCTGGCTGAACTAAATCTGTGGGTATCCATACTAATTTGCCTATATGTTTATTTCAGAATCAGTGTTCTCAAATTTGCCCTTCACTTCCTTGTGCAGGGAGAGCAGGTTCTTTAAAGTAAGGGAGAGAGGCAGAAGGAGCTGCAGGGGGAAGACGACTGCTGCTGTAGCAGCAGGAGGGAGTCAAATTCAAGGCAAATCTCCAATAATTAGATTCTATATCTGGAAAACTATAAGAAATTTATAAATTTCCCATATATAGAATCTAATTATTAGAGGCTCGTTATATATTCAGGGTCATCTTATATGTAAGTAAATATGGTAGTTCATGTTTAAAGAGACAGTAGGAGCGAACTTGGCCTAAAACTTGAAGCTTTTGTTTTGTTTTGTTTTTAAAGTTATGGTATATATTATATTTGTAATAGCAGCTAAGTTTTGAAACAGCCATTTTTTAAATAAATATGCACTTGGTGAGTTTGCAACCCTGAACGTGCTGAACATGATGCTTGCTCCTAAGCAGAACACTATTCCAGCCGAGGAAATCCAAAAAGGAAATGAATTAATAATGAAAGGCAATTAAATGTTAAAACTTTTTTTTAGTTAATAAGATGGCAGCATTATAATGCAATTAACTGTTAACAAATAGGTACGTCTTAAATCTGTGTAAAAAGACATGGGTTAGGATATATCATTTCAGAGTTATTGCTTGAGTCAGTTTTCTTTTTTCTAAGTTTGAGTGTAAAGGTGCACCTAATCCTAAACATTTTTTTTTTTTAAATCCACTTAGTCTTTGATTTTGTTACATGTAGAGAGCAGCATATTGACTTGTATAAAACAATAATGCTTTTTAGAAACCTCTTGTGTTAAAGGTCTGTATAACAATATACATACATGGAAACTAGAGCTCTGAATGTAGATTGGCACACATTAAATTTTGAGTGTTCCAGCTGGGTTGCAGATACTTTCAGATAGGCTTGTTGCAGTGTTTTTAGAAGAGTGGCATGGCAAATCTTTAGTTTGGACCAGTTCATGCAAGTTAGTCAGACAAATTCCCATTAAAAATAAAGGTACACACATTGTATAGACGTGATTGGAACGAGCAATTGAAAAAAGTGCTGGATTCTCCATTTCTCAGTGTTGCTATGACTCTGGAAGATGCTTTAATCCAACACAAGTAGTTGGGTTTAATTCAGGGATACCTGGCTAATTTTTCTAACCTGTGTCATACAGGAGCTCAATCTGATGCTTCTAATAGTACACTTCTGACTTCTATTACATGTAAAATCTGAGATTTAAAAAATTGTACCTTAATTTTTGGTATGAATTTTAAGCTACTTTGCATACAAGCTTTGACCTTTATACAAATAAATGCACTGTTTTGAGTGGTCATGTTAACAGGGTTTCTGCAAGGGCTTTGACCTGAAAAGCATAATATTTAAGTTAACAAATGAATATGGAAACCCTCTTAAAATTCACTTAAATTTGAGCACTAATTTTATATAGCCGTGCTTGAATGCAAGCATCAGATTTACTGTGTTAAAGTAAATGGTGTGAGGCTTTTACTTGATTCTTTTCCTAGGATCGTGCACATAGAATTGGCCAGACAAAGACTGTTAGAGTGTTCAGGTTTATAACGGACAATACAGTGGAGGAGAGAATCGTTGAACGAGCAGAAATGAAGCTCCGGTTGGATTCTATTGTCATTCAACAGGGTAAGTATATTGAATCAGCTTTTCTTCTCATGCACTTCATTGTTTTTCTTCTTTGCCTCCCTCTTTTCATTAATTTGTAATCAAAATTACAATTAGTTGATGGTTGGATGTTTTATTTATTTATTTATTTCCTTTTGACTTCAGCGGTGCCAATAATTTATACCCTCTCTCTTCAGATAATGGAGTGGATGGTGTTTTTTCATTTTCTGAAATGAAGTGGTTTTTTGATATGATTGAATTTCTCATTGCATCACTGTGGAGGGCCGGCCCTCAACTCCCTAGAAATGGGTGTAATTACAATAAACAGAAGAAGATTGGTTGGCAAGGGCAGTTTTAAGCCTTCTGTTTCTTTATGGGCATGTCTACATGAGATGCATTAATACACATTAGCCTAATTTAATGGTCATTAAGGGCATGTGTCTGTATGTGCAACCCCTTAATACACGTTAAAAATGGCGAATTTAGGCTAATCAGGCCTAAATTTGGTAGTTGCATTTGCAGGTATCAAATTTAGGCGCGATTAGTTAGAGCATATTAACGCATGTATAGACACAACCTGGCACTAACTTTAGTGCTGGGTCTGCCCAGCCACTAGGGGTACATGGCAGGGCTACAGGTACTTGGCACTACTAACTTTAGCGCCAAGCCCTGCACCTGTAGGCATCTGCCAAAAATCACTTAACGCGCATTAAATTTAGTCGTGCTTAAATGCATGTGCAGATGCACTCTCTATGAGTAGTTTTAGAGTAGTGAAGTACAGATGACTGAGCAAGGAAAAATGGTGATAACATAATTGCTTTGGTTTAACCTGAAATTGACTACTTGCTAACTTGAAAAAAATACTTTTGTCACATTAACATGATGATTTTCACTTGAAAATAGAGCCCAGGAACTAAACGCTAGATGAAATGTCATGTCCACTGGTGGCACCATATAGGCTTTTTGTTTATTATTATGAGGGAAGGAAATATTTATATAAAAACAATGGAAATTGTTCGTATGACTGAATTCTGGGTATACAGAAATTATTAAGCATGGAAGCATGGAGGGGTTAGCAAGTAGTCTTTTCATTTTTGATATTTCCAAATCATTGGTGTAAAGTCATACTTTGTCTCAAACTAATGTAAACTCTTCGGTAAATTATTGTGTCTCTTGCTTTTTTTTTCTCTCTCCTTATTTTCAGGGAGACTGGTGGATCAGAACCTGAATAAACTAGGGAAAGATGAAATGTTGCAAATGATTAGACATGGAGCCACACATGTGTTTGCCTCAAAGGAGAGTGAGATTACCGATGAAGATATTGATCATATTCTGGAAAGAGGTGCAAAGAAGGTGAGGTGTAGTTTAAAGAAACTGGCGATGTTCAAATTATCCTCGTAGATTAGGGTTACAAATATAATCAAAACTGTCTCAGGCTCAAACTTAAATATTACATCAGAAGTAGCTTATAATAGAAGATTTCTACTAGTAAAAACCCAAAGACTCTCATCCTGAATTCTTAGTACATAACTATAAACTGATTTAAAAAAAAACCCATCTGATTGCTTTTTCAGACTGCAGAAATGAATGAAAAACTTTCAAATATGGGTGAAAGTTCACTGAGAAATTTTACTATGGATACAGAGTCCAGTGTATACAATTTTGAAGGAGAAGATTACAGAGAGAAGCAAAAGGTAATATCTGTATCTTCCTTGGACAAATTCCTGCTTTTTGGTAGTTGAACCATAACTCGTTTGCTGCTTGCTGTTGGCTTGAACATGATGCATATTATCAAGATGAGCTTAAAAGTTAAATGTATAAAGAGTAATTATTAAAGGTACTGTGACATTGTGTAAAATGCTGCAGAATTGTAGGTCTCATTTATTTCGTTATAGATGGCATTCACAGAGTGGATTGAGCCACCCAAACGAGAAAGAAAAGCCAACTATGCTGTTGATGCTTACTTCAGAGAAGCTCTTCGTGTCAGTGAGCCAAAGGCGCCAAAGGTGAGTTGGCAAATAATTAATATATGGGTAACAGATGGAAGTCCAGAGAAACAAAATTTAACTTCATAAACATTTCCACTTATGAAAATGAATATTATGAATTAGGGGAACATTAAAGATACAAACTGTGGGATGGCCTGCTCAGCATAGAAATTGGAGAGAGAAGAGAAATGAGGCTTTTTAATTTTGAAAGCACTAAACAAGATAAAAGAATTTTAAATAAAATAAGACATTCTAAATACATGACCATTGCATTTTAAGTGACCTGAGATTTTTGCAAGCTTTTTGGTCAATTCTTCAGCCTTCCAGTAATCTTGTTATATAAATCCTACAAATTCAGTAATTAAATAACTTACTAGAAATGAAAGCAGTAAAACAGAGTGCTTCTATCATTATTGTACTGTAGTTTTCATCATGCACTGTTTTCAAGTGGTGTATGCTGGTATATACCCACTGTAGACTTCTTGGTAAGGCTGTTACCATGCTCTCCTGTAACCAAACCTCTAGTTTCTGGGAAGCTCTGAAAATGAGCATTGTTTTAGATGTAAGATGCTTTCTGAAATAAATGCAATTAAAGGTAAGAGGTAACATACTGTGTCAAAAATAAAGTCTGTCGGTCTCTCTTAGGCTCCACGACCTCCAAAACAGCCTAATGTTCAGGACTTCCAGTTCTTTCCACCACGTTTGTTTGAACTACTGGAAAAAGAGATTCTGTATTACAGAAAAACAATTGGGTACAAGGTAATATATTTGCACAATAACTAACTTAGTTCTTTTCTGTCTCCGGACTATATTAACATAACATTGACAATTGCAGTTAAAGGGGGTGACAGTGTATGCTACTGCGTTGTTCAGTTAATTCAAGTGGTGTAAAATTACTTTGTTGGAAAGTAAATTAAAATCATTATCTGAGGAATTTTGGGTTAACTTATGTGAACCTGAAATGGAATTTTATCAGACTTTACATAATCTAAAACTTTTCAGGTACCTCGTAATCCTGACCTGCCAAATGCAGCCCAAGCACAAAAGGAAGAACAGCTTAAAATCGATGAAGCTGAACCTCTTAATGATGAAGAATTAGAAGAAAAAGAGAAATTACTAACCCAGGTATGGTCACTCCCTCAAGAGGATCTCCACTTAACCTCGCTTCTTTTTCTAGTCTGGTATAATGATGCAGGAAAAGCATTCTGACATTGTGAAATTAGGCCACTGGTGGGTGTGGATGTGGGTCAGGTTATGTCTTAAGTGAGACTTGTTTGAATCAGACTGATTCAGGCTGATTTGGAGAATAAATTACAGTGTCCATCTCCCCTCTCATAGATGACTTACAAGACTGCTGTGGTTGAATATGAGCATAGGCAGGCAAGGTTTTTTGGGTAAATCTGGTATCTTTTATTAGACCAACTCAGATAGTTGGAAAAATTCTTCTCAGCAAGCTTTTGGGTATAAATACCCTTTGTCAGGCTGAGAAATATCTGCAGTTGGTGTCTGCTCTTCCTGGATCCATCTGTCCATCCACCATTACATAATTCTCAGTCAACTGAGTCTGAACAGCATCTAGCCACTGTTTCACTCTGATGTTCAATATTAGGGTGCAGATTCCCTCTGTAGCACTCTAGAATTTGGGGTCTCACATTCCAAGTGCTCTAGGGCCTGAGACCAGAGCTGGATCCATGTGTCCCTGTTAATTTAATATGCAGTTTCTCGGACTAGGAATAGTCCGATTCCTTTGAGCAAATAGGTGTCCCACAATAGAAAGCGATGCATGATGCAGCAATGTAATTCTGCCTGCATTTTCTTGAGTTAATTGCACTGGATTCTAGTAAGTTACTCTAGGAGAGCATCTTGCTTGTACTGGTGTAAATATATAGGACATTTGTACACATGCTTACGCCCCAATGCTGGGTGCTTTAAAAAGCACCTGGCGCTGCATCATGTACGTTTATATAAACAACGAAATGTGCATCAGCGCTGAGAAAATGGTGATGGTGCGCTTTTGAACTAAAACACATCGAAGGTATGTTAATTCAGAAGCGCACCGCTGCCACTTTCTCAGTGCTGGGGCACATTTCACCATTTATACAAATGTATGCAATCCAGCGCCCAGCGCGTCAGCTCATGTGCAGAGCAGACTCAATTAATCAAGTCTGCTCCAACGTGCTAGAGAGCCAAGCAAATGTATGTGTATAAATGTTCATAGTTTCCCCCATCTGTTTAATCAGGTAAGCTGTGAAATGATGTGGCTGACTGAATATTTTTATAGTAAAAACAAGAGCCAAATGACAAAAAAAGATTTTTTAATTACTCATCTTTTTTAATAATATCTTTACCCAAGTGAGATGGATCCATCTTAGGGGGACTAGGATATTATTAAATATCTAGATGTTTCTAGTTTAGTTCCTGGTTCACATGTGTCCACATCAAGTGTCATTCCTGTGGATGTTATCTAGCAGCAGTTTAAAGTATGAACTGCAGGAAAGATGCAACAAGGATGCTCCTGGAGAAAAGCAAGTATTCCCATTGAATGATTTTTAATGGGTTTCTGATGTTCTTTCTCTTGATGAACATGTAAAGGCAGTAGAATGTCAGCTTCTGAAGAGGGAGTTGATTCTCCTCTAGGAGTGGCCTTTATAAGAAGAAATAGTGGAAGATTAGGGAAGAGTGGGCATTTGTGATTTAATTAAGGCCTTCAAACTAAAAGGAGGAAGGGGTGGGATGTGAAACTGGGGAAGAGGGCATAAGCGAAATTGGATGAGGACTACACTTTTAGCATAAACCCATTTAATGGCAAAATGTAGTGGCTAGGATTTTGTTGTTGTGGTTATGGTTTATGACATCAGGGCTTTTCAGGGTGTTGTTTTAATAATTAAAATTAATGTTTTGGTGTTTTTTTGTTTGTTTTTTTTTAATGAGCAAAATCTAAAACAGTCAACTGAAAGACTTGTGCATTGTCTACTTCTAATTGCTTTAAAGGGATTTACCAACTGGAATAAAAGAGATTTTAACCAGTTCATCAAAGCAAATGAAAAATGGGGCCGTGATGATATTGAAAATATAGCTCGGGAAGTAGAAGGGAAAACACCAGAAGAAGTAATTGAGTATTCAGGTAATATTTTTCTATTTTTAAATGAGTTTTATTGTATGAATGTATAACTAATTGGTAGTAGATTGTTCCTGGTGTATTTATTTTCCCAGTTTGAAAGTGTAGACATTTTTCATGTTTATACCGGGAATGTGTCTTTATTTTTTGAGAAGTTCACATATAACTTTTTGAAAAATTCAGGCTGGGAGCATATATCTGACTTGGGAATAGAACATGTATTTAGATACAAATAGATCCTCTATAGTTATAGGTGCAGTAAGATGTCCATCAACGTAGCTATTCCAGTCTATTTTCTTTTACAGTCAACTGAGTTTTCAGATTCAACTGTTTAACTTTTCATAAGACACTTTTTTTTTTCTATTTAAAAAACAAAAAAGCCCTTTCTTTTGCAGAAGGAAAAGGTAAGTATGCCATTTGAAATTTAGTTATGATTTTTTCCTTCCTTCTAAGTAAACAGGCCTCCCAACATCTTTACACGCTACACTTTTAGAACATCACTGGGAGAGGGGCTTTTTGTATATGTTGCAATTGATGATAACGTAGTTCTACTTTATTCTTTAACTTAACATTTAAAGAAGGCAAATAGCACTGCTAAAGTCAAATCAGCTACTGCCTCCTTCTGAGACTTTAAGTGGCATTTCCCACTGTAATATCTGCAGGCTTCTGCAGTCAAAGTTTAAGAGTTGTTTACAGATAAACACTAGGCACTCGTGAAAATCCTACTAGCTGCCTGTCTGCATATTAGGTAGCTTGGTACCTTTTGAAAAACTGGCCCTGGTCTCTTTGCCTACAAGCAGACATTGCATTTGTTTTGGGATAAACCACTTTATCCCAGGACAAAGTGCAGTCCATCAGATGTCCATTTCTATTGTCTGGGGGATAAATCCTAAAAAAGGTTAATGCCATAAGAAGTACTGACAGTTTATACTGGGATATGACAAAGTATCTGAATGGTTGTCCCAGGTTTATTTTGTGGAATCAGTGGCAAAAGCAGCAGTGAATTAAGCTGCTCACTTTAAACTCTGATTAGAGGGGTGATATGTATACACATCAGTCCTGGGGCAAATAGGCAGTATCCAGGGACAAATGCAACTAGCCTGACTGCTTAAACTTCTGTTCTTCCTCTATCCTGCTCCACGGATGGAGGGATGGGGGAAAGACTGGGGAGTTTGGTTGCAGAAAAAATGGAAGATACTAACATAGCAATACTGTTTCAACGAAGAATCACCAGGTTGATTTGGTAATGTAGTTCTTAGTACTAGTGCCATGGTGATTTGCTATTATACGTTTGGGATTTACGTATTAAGTAAAGGAAAAGGAAGTGAGCAATATTTTAACAATTTACAATGAAAACCTTACTTTAACTCAACTTGTTCCAATTTGTCAAGTGTATGAGAAGAGGCTAACAAGTGACTTCTGGTTTTTAGCTGTGTTCTGGGAAAGATGCAATGAACTCCAGGACATAGAAAAGATCATGGCTCAGATTGAAAGGGGTGAAGCCAGAATTCAGAGGCGGATTAGTATAAAGAAGGCACTTGACACAAAGGTATTTGTCCTTTTTCAGGGTTTTTTTTCTCCTTTCAGTCTCTTCTTTAAGGCTAAATGGACCTAGCTTACCTGCCTTTGTAGGGATGTGATCTCTGCCAGGCTTAAATCACTCTTTTGGGGCCCAGGGAAAAGGGTGGAGTTCCTTTTTCTCAGTCATTGTTCATAAAGGGTCATCATTTCTCTCCATACTGTGGAAATGTATTTGGAAGCTTGATAACTGCTCCACTGATTTGCTAATTTCTTCCTGTTGTGGATGATACCCACATTCTGCCAATCTGTTTATAAATGACTTAATCAACTGCTAGTTGACACCTCTCTTGTAGTTTGGCAACATGAATTATTCAGCATGTGAAATTCTTAACAGCCTACTATGCTCTTTGGAGCTGGGACAGTCAGAAATGAAATGGTGTCATTCTTCCAGGTATTGGGCCAAAATTATACTATCCAGAGTGTGGTGTCACAGTATTATTAAGTTACAGTACTGTCACCTATTGGGTACAGCATGGGATAAAAGTTCATTGGCATAAGAATATACAAGCCTCCAATTCCTTTAGTGCACAGGAATTACCAAAGACTTCATGAATTTGACAGTATACTGCACTGGAATTGTGACAGTGTTCTAACAATAAGAAATACTTACCTTCCACACCTTGTCTTTCTATAGAGCTCTACTGCTAAGCTACCAGTGGGATTTGAGTGACAGTTTTGTGGGTATGATACTGCTGTTAGGGTGCAAAAATCTGTAGCTGGATCACTGATCGTCTTAACAAACATGTCTGAATCAGCTGTGCGTGTCCCTGTTCAGATATTGAAACGAATAATTTCAGCACGAGATTGTGTCCCTTGGGGAAGAGTGATTTGCATGTATATATATTTTTATTGTTTCTCACCACTGGCTCATATTTATTTAAGAAACCTAGGCTGAAAGTAAAGCACATTGCCTGCTAACACAGGTGTCCAGGTAATAAATGGTAAGATGGAAAGTGTCCATGGGAACATCCTACCAAATGCAAACCACAAATGACTCCGTAGCTCCTTTATAACAATCTAATAGCTAAGGTACACAAGCACAAACTACAGCTTGGCAGAGGAAAAGAACAGGAGGAACTTACTTCCAAAATATTTTTAAATTGTCTCCATGGCTGGTGCACATGAACTATATAACTTGATATAAAAAAATTGCGTATCTAATTATTTCATACCTTTGCTCAAATATTTTTCTTCCTTTTAGATTGGCAGATACAAGGCGCCTTTCCACCAGCTAAGGATATCATACGGGACTAATAAAGGGAAGAATTACACAGAAGAAGAAGATCGCTTCTTGATCTGTATGCTTCACAAGTTAGGATTTGACAAAGAAAATGTTTATGATGAATTGAGACAATGTATTCGGAACTCTCCCCAGTTCAGATTTGACTGGTTCCTCAAGTCCAGAACTGCAATGGTATGAGCTGATTTGGATCTATTTAACTCCTGGATAAATTAGAAATTCTCATCTGAATACTGTTTTGTTCCTGAATATTTTTAAGAACTATCTGTACAAATGCTACCGAGGATGAAGTGGTTTCATAGCAGGTTGTGAGGCAAGGATTTTTGTGGGTGATACCTTTTATTAAACCAACTGTATGGTTGGGATGAAGTTCAAGTGCAAGACATTTTTCTTAGCAGGTTGACATTTAAATGTTTTTTTTTTAATGTTTTAAGTTCTGATGGGAATGTAAGGCATGTAGGCAGCTGAAGGGGTATGATAAATTCATTTGTCCCATGGCTGCATTGCTCATCAATATGCAGATGTGCAAGGTGCATGTGTGCATACAGTACATATTGGTGTGTGTGTGTGTATTTTCATGCAGTTTCAACATTTAACACTGTGTGTGTTTGATGTAATTTTTATGCTTTTGTCTACTATATGGAACTCTTGCAAAAATCTTACTAAACATAAGACAATTTGGAATTCAGAGCTCAGAAAATAGTTACTGCACAATTGTGACCATTCATATAATATATCTATATCTAAAATTACAGCAGTTCATATAGGGCTGATTAATTATAGATGTAGTTTGCATCATAGGAATTTGCTTTTTATAGCCCAAAATTGAAAACTGGCATTAGGGTTTAATTTTTAAACCAGCTAATAGGGATAATTTAGGAATTAATTAAGCTTTTTAGACCATGGTGAAACCTTATTTTGTGGGTTTTACTCAAAACTTATTACTTTTTGTCTTAATGAGGTGAGATTTAATATTAATTTCTAAACTTCTCTATTTAATCATTCTAAAATGTAATAATTTGTCATAAGCAGTAATTATAGCAGCCCTAAGTTTATGAACTTTTAAAAATAAATCTTTAAGAAACCCCACAGGCTCCATTTAATGTAAAGTCTTGTTTGGAGATGGGTATGCTGTCGATTTTGAATAATCAAGTTAATGTGTTGTGTATAATCAGGAGCTGCAAAGGCGATGCAATACTTTAATCACTTTGATTGAAAGAGAAAACATGGAACTGGAAGAAAAGGAGAAGGCAGAGAAGAAGAAACGCGGACCAAAACCTTCTTCGGTGAGGTTTTTTCCAAACGTTGGCATCCTAAATGTCTCTTCAGCTGGTTTGATAACCTACACAGGCTACATCTCTGTTGTTCTAATATGTTAGTGGGTGCGGTATTGGCCGTCTCAGAAATGCTACCTAAGACATCATTCTGTGTCCCATGTGCTTCTGTGTCTCACTTATTAATTTTCTAGTTTAATTGTAGTTTTCAAACTCAAGTGCTTAACTGCAGCTTTCGGAGCCTATCTTCTAGGAAAGTAAATCAGAGTTGTTTAGCTTTTGGAAGCGTAATTTTAGGCACTTGAGCCCAAAATTTTTAGACTTTTAGCTTAAAGCATCATGAATAGCAAAGATTCCACTCTGGACTTTGCCTCATGAATCAATACAGCTATCTGGTGAACCGACTGAGCCCCCATTCCTGTGGGTATATTTATTCATAAATACAAATATTATATCAGTGTTCTTTGCGTGTTAATCATGTTTGCGTTGTTACCAAATTTAATTTAGTAAGCCATCTGTATACATTTAGGATGCAGATGTGTTCTTATGAAAAAAAACTGCTAAAGCTCTTATCAGCAGATACCTAGCATAATGGGACAACCCTATGGTTTAACTAAATTTGCTTAAACACATTAAAGTTATTGGTAAATTCAGGGTGCCGTTTAACAGAACAGCTGACCTCAGTGTTGACTTTCTGTTCTGTGACAGAACCATGACATTTTTGCTGATCTGTTTTATTATTATTATTATTATTGGAGGGCAGGAGGCCCTAATAACACATTTACTGTATTTAAAATAAGTGCTTTCAGGGATACTTTATTAAAGGCCAGTAACTGATTAAGTAGGAGCTTGAATATGGAATTTTTTTTTGGCCTTAGGCTCCAATAAACTCCTGGTCCAAATCCGTTCCATCCTGCTTAAGTCCCTCTAAAAGGTTGCCATTCTTGTGCCTGAGTCTTAAGGCTAACATGAAGGCACAGTATACAAGTGAAAGTGTTAGGGACTCAAGCAGGGTTTGGTGCATCTTAAAAACAAGTATGTGAAGTGTGTGAGCTATCAGCAGTGTTTTCGCAGAGTAGATTTTTTTTTTTTTAAGCTTTATCCTGCCACTAGAGGTTCAGGGGTCTTTTGGGGATTAAAATTGTGGTTAGTAAAATAAGTAAATGGTATCTATTTTTAGCTAGGTTTCAGAACACTTCCTGTTTTTAGAGTAGCTTAACTAATATCCAAGATGTGATATGTAAGTAAAAACATAAAGAGATTGTGCTGTACTGAATGCTTTCTATGCCCTGGTTGCATTAAGGTAGTTGCATTGATGCACCCCAACTATGAGCTGCCTTCTCCACCTGGCAGTTTAATGATGGTATAACATAATATTGTACGTGGTCAAAGGGAAACCACTTATGTAATGGGATTTTTTTTCTCTCTTATAACCTATTAGAACATCCAACACTGGTTTCGAAGTTCCAACCCATAAAATGTGTGTGTGTTGTATATGTGCATATGTATTTATCTAGATTTAGATGTAAAGGCAAGTGGCTTTACAGAACTCAGATTTGTTTCTCTTCGTATCTTCTATTTCCCCTTCACACTTTCTTCCTCCAGTGAAAACAGTATCAACGTGTCAAACCTAAATCACTGGCAGTTATGGGTAGGATAGGCACAGTGCCTGCTGTATTTCACTTCCTGCATCTCCTAGAAGGAAGTGACAGAATACAGGAAGGATTTAACAGATGAATAGCTGATGTAAAATGACTATCAATTTTGTGTGCCTTTAGATAATCTAAATCCCAGGAAACTTTTTACATCGATTTCCTAAAATCCAGAAATGGTGGTTGTTTGTTGCAAGTAATTGAGAGAACGTTTACACACTTCTTCATAAGAAACATTTGGGTATTTTATAATTTGAGCAGAGTGTTTGAACAGGATTATTTTAAATGTGATCTACAATTTAGGCTGGCACAGAGGCATGTTTTGAAAGACAAGGGTTGATTATTATTAGTTTTGAACTGTTCTAGCCAGTTAATCTGAACCCATTTAAAAATATTGTTTAAATATTGGGTTCTTATAATCTGTTTTAATATCCCATGCTAAGAGAATATTATTAATTCTTTACAAAAAAAATTACTAATTTTTATATAAAAATTGTCTTTCAGGCACAGAAGCGTAAAATGGATGGTACTCCTGATGGTCGCGGAAGGAAAAAGAAGCTAAAGCTGTGAATGCTGAATTTTTATAATCACTAAATTTAAAAAGTAGTTCTTTAATTTACGGGTCTTCATAAGATGTACTGTACAATGCTCAACTATTATGTCATTAAAGGACATCGGGTTCATCTGTTTACTGAACTAGAAACATAGTACTTATTGTAGTTTCACTTTTTTAAATGCAACAGCTGTGCTGAATTTTTTTTACCATTAACACTTGAAGTAATAAAATAGGCTTCATTTATTAATACAAGGCTTAGACTTTTTTTTTTAATAGGTCCACTGGAGTGTGTTTAAATGCTTGAGAATCCTGTAATGCACATGCTGTTTACATTGTAATAAGAGGGCTTCCAGGCCACCTTTCTCCCCGACTTGTTCTGGTTCCTAAAAGCATATTTTGCAGTCGGGACTGCTTGGAGAATATTAGGGTGTATTTTGGGTATATTCTCTGTGGTGTCCTTTTTAGACTGGATTGTTTTTTCCTTGTTCATAGGCTCCTTGACCTTCTTCCTACCTACAGGCCATCATTTAACTGCTACTATTTCATGGATCAGAGTATGAGTGATTCCAGTAAGCCAGAGGACTTTTGAGTGAATTGATAACATGTAACTGTACTTAGTGCTTGATTCAAGTGTCAGCAGTTGAACAAAACAAATTTCTTTAGCTTATAGGTCTCATCCTATAGAAAAAGAACTTAAGGTTAATTGCTCATAACCTGCACCTCCCCTGCTCCCCCATCAGCTGGGGAAAACCTGAAGTGTGAATTATGTGCAGGGAAAAGGGATCCCTACAGGTCTAGAAATTTTGGTGGGGAGGGAGGGGGGCGGGGGGGGGGGGAAGAAGAGGTAGAAGCCAACTGCTGTGGCTCTAGGAGCTGCTACTGTTGCTCCCTCCCCTCTCCTGCCCCACCACCAGATTTTCTGTCCCATGGGGTTCCCCTCCCCAGCTGTGCATTGGATCAGACCAACACAGCCATGGTCTCTGGCTCCAGAGCCAGGGTGCAGTCCCAGGCTTGGTGCACTGCCCAGGACCTGGTGCACTGGATTAGCCCATGGGCCCCCTCCAGCATGTGGTGCTGGCAGCAAGCTTGGCTCCCTCGCTGCTACCGCTTACTTTAAACAAAGATCATTTTGGGGTTTTTTCTTCAGGCTCCCCTTCAAAATCCAGGTGCATGTGATATGCAAGAAAATATGGGAACATTTCTGTGTGTTCTGTTTGTCACTGAAATAAATGCTGTCAGTCACACAGTGGGAGTATTGTAAATTTTATTAGCACCTGTTAGGATGTGCTAAGACCTATCCTGCAGTCTCTGACATTTTAACAATGTACTTGCATTTTTAAATTAGACTAACACAAGTCACAGGGCAATCAAAACTAAGTTCAAGTATTTGGGGGTAAGCCCCTCTGCTCAACTGTAGGGTAAGCCCTAAGCATGGGAATTGCGATGGAACAGAGCTGCCCCACTGCAAGCTCACTCAGTCCCTGTTACATGCACTAACTGGTATGGATAAACCATCACAGGCATTTCCCAAAGAGAGATTCAGCGTGTTTCCTGAAGGAGCTGCAAATTAACAACACAAACCAGAACATCTCAGTTTGAATGAAGCATCATTGTACTATACACTGGTCTTTCATCATGCATTAAATTCACCTTTTTAAATCTCCTCCTTAGTGCTCTATAAAGGCAACTGAGTGTGGCCTAAGATGCGAACAAATAAAACAGAGCGTTGTATAAGGTCTCTACAAAAACAGTTATTACACTATATCCCAGGAATTGTACAGTAAGACAACACTTACTGAATTCATACAAGCATGTTCTATGCCCTTTGTATACAACTTGCCTCCAGATGACTATCAATGGGTTAACCATGCTTTAACGGGAGCATACGTTCTAATACTCATTGTTCACATAACACACATCTTTTTGCCTGTTTTTAGAAAGTTGATGCAAGACTAGTGTCAAATCTGTAACAGAAGTCTAAATAGCTCTCTTTGAATGCTGTAGCACCTTGTTAGCCATATAAGAAAAATGGCTTTCAAATATATCTTGTTAAGTACAATGATGGTTTAAACGGTCTCCTGAGCCAGGTACTACAGCAGTTACTAATCTTACTGATTTTTAAAGCCAATTATTTTCCCCAAGCCCTAAAATTGATTCGCCTGCAATGAAAACTGCTGGAAATAGAATTCACACAAGATTAATACAGGCTTGCATTTAGCAAAAGAATTGAGTGAATAATTTATTTGACACTTTTCTGAACAGTCCATTAGCATACTGCAAAAAAGATTGTGTGTGTTTCATAGAATAGTTGAGCAGTGACTAGAAACAGGTTGCTGCCTCTTGTTTTTACCATTAGAATACAAGCTTATAATGGAGATCTCCAAGGGAAACAGATTAAAGAACTTTTCTGCTTTCTGGAGCACACAAGTATTTTCTATTGCCATAGTGCAGTTTAGGTTGTGGCCTTTCTGGCTTATTTAACTGCCTCTGTCAAGGCAGAATGGTGGGGTTCTGGCCTTCCCTGTCACTGCCTCCCATGTAGTTTCCACAAGCAACATATTTTGATAAGATGAGTGACCTGTGTATGCACCCAGGGGTTTAAAATCTTTATTGTTGTTGAGTAAAGTTTGTTTGCAGAAAGTGAACACCATCTATAGTGACACACAACCCCAGGACCCTCACCAGGGAGCTATTTGAAGAAACAAGTGATCCACGACCAATTAACTACAACAAAGAAAGGATGTCTTGAAATAGAAAGAGAATGAAGCAATTTGTGTGTCGTGAGTACCCACCTTTTATCAGTTGTCACTGGCATGTGGGATTTCACTGTTGTATGGGCTTGCCTACACTGGGGAGGGTTCCCAAAATATCTACTTCAAGCCTATACACACTGCTATCTTGAGTATAAACCCCACTCCCAGTTGTATCTTGTGCTCTCCTTTCCCCAATGTGTTTGGAGCTTACCTGCATGGTGAATGCCATGCTCTCAGCCAGCAGCGGTCCTACAACTCCCTGTTCCTGTCTTCGGATTTTCTGCAGTTCTTAGATGGGCTTTGCCAAAGGAATCTTGAGGATGCATCACTGCTTGATTGTTGAGCATGGCACAACTGGGGGATAGCTCTGATAGGGTAGCTGAGTCCAAGTAAGAACTATCTCAAGAGCCACCCTAATCTGTGTCAGCATGCCCTCAGTCACTGTTTTTCAATGGAGTCAGTGTAGGCTTCTAATCCCTATTCCAGCAGTTCCCAAACTCTGACAGATTGCGCACCACCCATTTAAAACAATACGTTAAGTACCACCAGCAAATTTTTGTTGTATAAAATAATTATAATAAGTTTGTTAATGTGTACCACTGACAGGCTGTCTGCATGCCACTGGTGGTACTCGTACCAGATTGGAAACTACGGTCTATTCATTATGTATATGCAGAACAAAATTATTATAGTTAATTGTAGCATATCAGAACCTAGTCATTCTGATCTGATTTGAGTCTTGCGGCTGTTAAAGGGGAAGATCTGTGCTTGTTGGGCACCAATGTCTCCTATTAGAAACTGACACAAACCTGTTTCATTCCAAAGGAGTGAAAATCCACCATTTCTTAGTTCCTATCTTACAAAAACTATGACACCTACATACTGTACAAGTAACTAAAACCAACAGCCCTTTGAAGAGCACCGAGCTTCTGTTGTGGATATAAGGCACATTTATAGCTGCGCAATCTGGTTTTGAAAAGCTTTTTCTTTTTTTCTTTTCTTTTTTGTTTTGAAAAAAAATGGCAGTTTAAACAAGTGTCAGCTCATTCTGGAAAATAGTTTTGACCTCTATAAGCAAGTCACTCACACTTGAACCTAACACACACACACCTTCTTGCCTATGTTCAGAAGCAAGTAACAAGACTAACAGCAAAATCAAAGCAGCCAGTTCTGTGTCTGTGCAAAGGACTTAGCCAGGGTTAAGTGTCTGTTTTTGTGATGAAATCGTATAATACGCTCTGAGAGCCCCTAGACTTCCGAGCTGTCACTGCTGCTGTGTCCTGTGGTCACAGTTTCATTGCTGCTGGAGTAGGTAATGGATGACTTTCTTTTCCCAGCAGAGGGCTGTCTCTCTCGCTTTAAAAAAAACACTATAAAGATAGTGGTGGAGATCAGAAGCAGCAACCCAGCTGCTCCTCCGGCAACAGGCACAATATTGTTTTCAGAGTCTTCACTGGCGATTTCCAGCACTGGCCTCTGATAATGCCTACCTGTTGGGAACAGATCTTTCTGGTTAATGATGATTTTGTTGGAACGGTCAAGTGCTATATGCTGAATATTTGTGCCCCTGTTTTTATCTGCTCCAATGTCTTGGGACAGGCCAGGGGCAATTGGGTTAGCTCTTCGATTACGCTTCGAGGTCACGAGGCTGGTTTCTCTGCTACCAGGGGACAACACATGATGGTATTCTAGGCTTCTCTTGCCAATTGCTCTGTTTGCGCTCGCTTTTGACAGAACCACGTAAATAGTATGAATGTACCATTCTCGGCCTGCTGCCACCTTAAAAAAAAAAATAAAAAAAATCCTTCGATTAGAAATTGAAAGCGCAAGGACACTGAACAAATTCCAGAAGCATAAAGTAAATAATTCCTATGGTAACAAGAAACTAAAGCAGGGCTCCTGATGACAATAGTTCAGGGGCAGGCAATTATTTTAATCGAAGGGCCGCTTACTGAGTTTTGGCAAGCTATCCAGGGCTGCATGACAAGCAGCCAGGGGCAGATGAATATTAATTTTCTAAATTTTTTAGGGGCCCCACGGGCTGGACAGAATGGCCTGGTGGGGGCTGCATCTTACCCACCCCTCCTCTAGTTACTTAGCTGTTTCCATCTGAGATGTGATACGGTAATGTTGTTCCCCAACTACAAGAAAAGTGAGGCTGCAATATAATTACTGGAGAATGTACCTGGAAAAGAGGAGCAGATGAGAGACTGAAACCATCAGAACCAGGCTGCTTTACTAAAGGAAGAGCATCTGTGTGGTCAATTGCCAATTTAGCTTGAAACTTCATGCTTCCAAAGGCTTTCGTCTGGGTCTCAGGCTGAGCCTTATCCTAGGAAAAGTAAATGTGCTGTTCCCAGATTACAGTAATTTAGATGTTAAAAACTTGCTAGAGGAAATAAAAAAAGAACAAAAACAATTTACATACCAGGATCTTGAATCTGTACAGGAGAGAAGGTGAGTCAGCCAGGCATCCGTATTCTTTATTATCTGGACTGTACTTGGGCACGTACCCGTCAGCCCCAGTGCACAGAAACACCTTTTCAATATTACAGATGAAAGAGTTTCCTAGATTCTGAACAGGATCCACCATCACTCGGCCATAGATTTCAGACCCTAATAAAGGAAATACAACCCATGTGACCACCATAGGAAATAATTTGTTTTCAATTGGACGAACAATAAATAGTTTATTTAAACAATAAAAATGCCATATGATTATTACAGCTTTGTAGTTAAGCACTCAGCTCAGAGAATAACAATGGAAATAGCATCTGCTAACATGCATTAGTAGAACATAATGTCTTTATTACTGGCTTTGGTTCTTAGTTTGATCTTGTGGTTTTTACTATGCAGTTCTTCATTAACAATATCCTTTTTCCCTTTCTTATTGGGGTGTATTGATAGCTGTTATAGTCAAGTAATATGAAAAACTGATCCACCAGAGTGGTTTGGTTTCAAACTAAGGACACGAGTAAGAAAAAGTCTGAACAAAATGATTTTTGGTTCAGCATTGGCTTATCTGAATTCCCCTACAGTGCCAAATGTGTTGTGTAACACTGGGTGCAAATCAAGGTGATGATGGCTATCATTGGGTTGAAATCCTAGAGTTACATCAGTGAGCACTGCAGTGCCTGACTTCTGGGTAACTATGCTATGGCAAAGTAAATAGGCTCCTAAGAATAGGATTAATAGGATTCATGCTAAGCAGGGATCTCTACAAGTTAGCCAATAGGAAACACTGAGGAAAATGTGAGGAAACAGTACATCAAATGCAGCCACTCTCTGGAACTCACATAAGCATTCATCATCAGGGTATTATGTAGACAGCAATGGAGTATAGGCTATTTTTACCTTCAGAAAAAGCCACATCAGTTCCTTCTCCAAATCCCATGGAACCATCAGATATCCAGAGGTCCTTCTTGGAGAGCAAGAACATATGAGTATTGAGACTGAACTCAGCAGCTACTGGGTCACTCACCTGTGACAGAAATAATTAAAAATAATCATCACAAAGCTGCTTTGATATCTAGCTACAGCTTTACAAACATCACTGATTTAGTGATATTTTGCTAATTGGGTAACTCACTGCACTTCTCAAATCTTAACATATAATGAATACAGGCAGTGCAATATCAGACCTATTATATAGGAGATAAAACCACTAGCTGGATGAGTTCTGACACCAATCTTATGCATGAGATCATAGCGCTAAAAGGAACGGAATGCATCTCCAACTTTCCTCACTCCATTAAAGAGGCAAACCAGTGTATTGGCCTTCTTTCAACCAATGTTCAGAGTTTGTAAAATGTTGTGTGAAATGGGACGTGGCCTGGGATACTAACATTTTCTGTTTCCCCAGGTACGAGCACATGACCAGTTTCTCTGTGCTACCTGCAAAATCGACTGGAAGAATCCTTTGTATGAGTGAACGTGCATAGTGAAACTTAGCTGAGGGCATTAACTCATTTTCCCATCTCCAAACAACAGTCTGCAGTCAGAAATGGTTTTTGTTCAGATTCAAGCTCATGCTCTGAGGGCAAGAAGCTCCATCTACCATTCCTCAGTCTCTGTGTCATTCAGTTTCCTTCCTCCATGTATTAATAAAAATTGAAGGAAACCCCCCAAATCCTAGTGATACAGGCTTAGGGATTTGTTTTTTTTCTGGTAACTATTCAAAGCTTTGTCTCCCATAGCAATTTTAGCTCCTCTACTTGATGAACCTTGTTCCTTGCAATGGATGCTTAACTTCCTTTGTGCACAATATGGTTGTGCTGCTGATATGATAGAGGAAACTGAAGAAAATTTATCTTGGAGCCTTATAGTCATAAATGGAAATTGTTCATTTAATTAATCTGTATTGAACTAACAAGAGTCCTGCTTACATAGGCAAGCAGGACGTTATGAAAAACAGCATCTGATTTTCAATTCATGCGCTTTTTAGTCTCCCTGAACAGCTCTCGGAGGCTGCTTAGTGCAAAATATCACTGAAGGGGTTGGGCTATGACAAACCATGAAATAAACAACTGAAAAGAGCTCTCAATTACATTGGATCTCAGTGTACCACAAGCTATAAGCACTGCTCTACAGCTATCTGACCACTAGGAGTTCAATATTAAGGACAAGATGACCTAATGACCTGGGAGATTCTCTTTAGTCACCTGCTACTGCAGGCAACTATGTCTAGGCCACCTCCCTCATCAGCTAATTAAGCTCCATCTCATAACTGGCTAGTTTTTTACCTTTTGCCTCTACTTCTTTGATAAGAAAGCTCCTCCAGAACCTCAGTCCTCCAAGTGAGTCTCCTTCTAATTTCCTGCATGAATTGATTTTTAGTCAGTTTATGCCCACTTGCTTGTGTGCCAAGAATATTCATCTCTGAACAAAACACAATACCATACCTGTTGGAACCGAATATCTAGCTCGAAGGTGATTGGTTCCTGAGGGTTACAGATGATGGGAAGGGTATATTCCTGGTTGGGTGCAGCAGTACAAGGGAGAAATTTCACAGTATAAGTACCAGAGTAATCTCGTACCTGGCAAAAGAAACACACTGTTAGAAAGTGCACATTTCTACAGGCTCTGAACAACTAACACTGCAGTTCAACAAATATACCATCATTTCCAAGGCCAGAGGTTTAGATGATCAAATGCCAGCAATGAAATTTGGGTGCCTACATTCTTTTGGAGGGTATGGGCATGAAAGTCTATAATAGAGATGTTTCACTCTAGGTAGGATATAGATTCAAAATACAAGGGTCGTCCCCCTGGATGTCTACATGTGCAATTAATGTGAAGCAATAAACTCTGACACATATCGTGTCAGAGTTTATTGCTCCTGGGCACCGCATTTGAATGTGTGCCTGGAACAGCAGCACACAGCCCCGAGGGTGCCACAGTGTGCCACACTGAGCCATGAGGGTGCCACAGTGTGGGGCTAGCTGGCAGGCAGCCCCTCCCTGAAGCACCCTCAGGCCCCAGCCAGCCCTATCAGCATCTACATGTACAATGCTGCACAGTAAACAACTCTGTAGTAGAATAGTACTTGCAATGCGAGTACAAGTACTATCCTATGACAGAGTTTACTGTGGCCTACTAGGGCTGCACATATAGGCACGGAAACTTTACTGTGGAGCTAATTAGGCAGCTCTGCAGTAAACATCTCATGTAGCTGTGCCCCTTGCTACCTTCCTGCTTCACAGGCTAGTAGAATCCAGACTATACTGGGGCATTTCAGATATAAACTATTTTCTCGGATGCAGTAATGGGCTATTGGATAGGGTCAGAACAGGGAAGAGGACCTGGTCTTATTCCAAGCTCTATAGCTGGCCTGTTGCATGACCCTCCCACCCAGACAGTGAAATTCCCCTTAACTCTGCTTCTATAAACTTGGAGGTTTATTCTGGGCAAACATGCATTATTTTGGGTTATTTCAAATCTACAGTCCTGCGAGCCAAGGGTAGTCAGAATATTTTACACGGCAGAATTCAAATGTAATGCTGCAGTTATCTTTCAAGTGCTATTTTCCCTCAAAGCCATTTAATTTTCTTATCTATATCAAACAGCCTGAAAATAACCAAAAGCATAATTCTCCTCTTTCCATAGTGTTCCTCCTTTATTTAATCCAACGCTGAGCTCCAGCCCTGCACTGGAATCCAGGTAGGCTCAGCATCTGCCCACACACACTGCACTGTAGAGTCAGAGTCACTGCTTTACATATTTGCTTCTGTGACCCTCACACCTGTCCAAGCAGCATTCTCTGGTCTGCTCAGAAGGAGACGGGACCAATTAACTCTCATCTTAAACAAGGCTCTAATCTGGGCAAATCACTTGCCCTTTCTGGGCTCCTTTTCCACCAAATGTATATGGGAGGTAATGCAAGCTAGGGACCCCAGAAGGGGTTATGATTATTCATTATGTAAAAAGAAAGTATGAAGTGAACATCAACAGTCTGAACAGCTTTGAGAAGGAAAGAACTAAATTACCCCTGTCGTTGTTATATACTAGAGTCAGTCTAACTGGATGGATTCTGACTGGTCTTCCAATGCAAACTGCTGCACAGACAGCTTTCACCTGAATATGAGTGAATGTTGACCTGCACTCAGAAAGCCCTCTGTCTCCCATATCCAGCTCCCCATATACACTCACAGCAAAGTCTGAGCTAAAGGTCCACTGCTGAACAGGCTGGTGGAAAGTTGGCTCACTTCGCAAGAGACTCAGTGTAAACGTGAGACCAGGGTGATCAGCAGACATCACCATTGAGGATAATGAAGTTCCTGTAAAAGCAAATGGCAAGTTTACGAGCTCCTTATACAAGAGGGCTCAGACTCAGTCAGCATACAGCAACTGAGGAAATACGCAAACCCAGGAATTACCCAGCACTCGTGAAGAGAGTGATGTTCATTTCATTTACTCTGTTGAAACAAGCTTGTTATACTGGCGCTCATGAAAAAGCAGCACTACTGACGATTCTAGAGATGTCAGCCCAGGAGGATGAACGAGGCTCTTACCTGGGTGAGACATTACCAGCTGTCCTTGGAAACGAATTTCTGTCCTGAAGTTCACAACCAGTCGCCCTTCATCATTGATTCTCATGCTGGTTGGGTAGAGAGATCCTAAAAAGAAGAAAATCTGTCATGTCTATCAAGGACTGTTCTTTCACTGGCCTTCCAACAGAAAGGTCCTTTGGCTAGTTTAAGCGTTTAGAAACATGAAGTATGCTGCACAGTTGCATCACTCACTGGGTGACCTATTCCCTCTCCTCCACCCCCATTACACTCAGATCCCCAGACTACTAGATTTCAACAGATATACAATGATTTACACTGTAACACAAGAACTTCTGGCCCCATGTGCTGTGAGATTACTCTTTAGCGGGTGCTCATTAACAGAGGCATCCACACTGGATTTACTGCTTTGCAAAAGTGAATCCATCAGATACTTTGCCCCCCAGAGGTGGTCTGTGGGAGCAAATCGTCTATTATCCAAAGCGTATATCTTCTTTGTTTTTTTCTTCTTCAGTGTTTGGTAGACTTAAAAGGTGTATACTTTGGGGGAAAGATTTTATACAATAGTGTCAATGCCACATATAATTAAAAAAGAAAACATTGGGCATTTTAATAGTAGGAATCAGCCTTGCTGGTACTTCCTCTGTGATTTTTAAGGCCAGGAAGCAGCCCAAGTTATTCACACTACCTACTCCAGGATTCCTGCACTGAAGACTAGGGATCCTGGCGAAATAATGTTTAATCATAAGGAAAGCTCTTATTCCTCACCCTGGAGCTCCAATTCTGGGGGGCTGCCTATGCCGTCTTTCCACAGGATGGCAGTATCATACACAAAGGTGAGTCGTAGTTCAGACTGCAAGTCAAAGTGCTGCCAGCCACCAACCGCTACAGGAGAGTGAAAGACGTAGGAGACATAGAGGGGGACGCGCAGTGTGACATAAGACTGCACCAGATTTAACACCTGAAAAACACCAGGGCAGAAGGTTACTGCTTTCATGTCTAACCCTGAGAAGGTAGAAGAAAAACATGGCAGTGAGCCTATGGGCTTTTCTAACAGTAACAAAGAGCCTCATTCTCTATCTTCAGTCAGTCAAATTTACAGAAGGTCTTTCTTTTACTTTCTTTCACACTCCTCACTAGACAGGCTTACTCATCTGTTCTTCATTTTGGATATGTTCTGAGGCATATGAAAAGAACTGGAGTTCTGGCATTGACTAAAGTCAGACAGGCACTCGTGTCATTTCTGGCAAACCGCAAGGCAAGCCAACATTGCCCTGAGAGTTGTTCCACACTGTAAAGAAATAAAGGGGTCTAGAGAAATATCCATTACAGTGTTGAATTGAGATTACCAATCTCATATTCCCTGGAGACCTTTTTCAAACCTACAAAGTCAGTGCTCTCTCAGAATTAGCACCAATTACAGTTTTGGTTCTTTTGCTTTCATTCCTTTCATAATTAATTGCAAGATGTGTGACAATTAGAGCTGGATTAATCTAAAGGTCAGATCTGGATAGCCATGTACTTTGGGGGTGGTCAAAAACTGCACCTGGATCCAGAACCAGGTTTTCCAATGGCACCTGTCTGTACAATAGATTGAACCAAAACTTCACATTTTAGCACCTTTAAACTCTGCTGTTTGAAAATATTGTCCGAATTTTATAGTTTGAGTTTCTCTCTCTCTCTCTTTCATGGGTCCATACAGAGGCTGAAGTGGGTATGACAGAACAGATAATATACTTGCTACTTTCCACTATTCTGATCTCAACAAAGTACCTGACATTTGAGGACTCCATACGTAAAGAAAAATCAACCAAGTGGTCAATCCCAGACATGCAGGGCCACACAGACTTTTAGAAGCTCATAGCTGTGTGCTAAATATTCACCCAAAGGACTTTGCAGTTTGAGGCCCCCCCCCCTCCAAGGCCTGGTCCCTTTGAATTTTTTATTTACAGTTCGAACATTTCCATGCATCAGGTTCCTTCCTGTCCAGTCACAGAACTTCATCACAAACTCTGTGCGCCTAGGTTGGACAGTCTAACAATTCACACATAGCATCTGGGATTGTGGTCTGATAATCTCAGGAAGATGGTTCCCCATATTTTGAATGGGGTTTTTAAAAATTTTTTATTTCCCCAGCATGCAGTCTTCTTGATGGCTGTCACTTACCCTACAGACCCTCCCCCAAGAGAAGACTGGGTGGTCACCTTGTTGGGGTCACCTGACTCCCAGTTGTCTTTCCTGCCTGGTGCAGGGGGGCTGGACCTGATGATCCCCCAAGGTCCCTTCCAGCCTCACAATCCATGAATCTACAGCAGCATCTTAGAGTCCATTATTACTAAATAATGCTAAAATGCATTATTATAATTATTGCTAGAATGCACATTTGTCAGCGATTACCAAATGGCAATCGAATGTCACCACAAGTTCATGAATGGCAGGTTCCACCAAATAGTTTCTATGCCATCTATTTTCCCCTGAAGTTTTAAAGCAGCACTTATATTATACATTAATACCAATTCACTTCCCTGTTAGGGCATTTGTCAGGCTTCCTAGTTAAAGGAGTACTGCTGTTAAGGCCCCAGGCAAATGTTCAGCTAAAGGTACAATGGGATCTGAACCATGATCCAACAATCATGCCTCTGCCATGCTACACGTACAACTACACATCCCAACAGTGCCATATTGCCAGGGCAGGGAATGCCTTGGGATCATGGCAAGCTGGGTGCATGGTGTCCCCACAGCTGGAAGACTTGGTCAGGTGACTGGGACATTTTTTGTGTAATAACTTCGTGACTTATTCCCCGTTTTATGCTACCATTAATTGAATGAATGTATGTCCTGGTTACTACTTAAAAGGGGATTAGGCCTTAAGAGTGTGCCAGAGACCTTCTCTCAGTAACAAGTAGTGCTCCTGTGGAACTCACAATTGGCGAGCAACCTTTTTTGCTCTTTTTTCACTCTTAAATTAATTCAGAGGAAATACAGAAAGGGGATTTGTGGTGAGGCAAATAATTACAGCAGACATGCTGAAGTGGGGTCAGCAATGCAAGGTGCATGCTGACTTATGAGAAATGTTGAGAACTGACAGTGACTGGGCACTGACTGGGCAATTTTCCAAATTGCTTTTAAATTGCTTTTGGTTGGTCAAATAATATAGGAACTGCTGCAATATGAAGAAGCTCTAGGGTTTCTGAACTCTTCCGAAAGATGCTAGAAGATTTGTGCTCCAGACAACCAATGCAAATGATCAATATGACAGCACAAAATACCTTTAAGGATTTTATTAGGAAGGGTTTGGTTAAGGCATAGGACTACATCCTATTTCACTATATTGGATCTTCTGTCCGTTGGGCAACTGTCCTAACCACCAGACTACTAGGCAAAAATTGGGAGGGTCTTCCTTGTTTCCCTGCTAGTCATGGTTTCACAGTGACTAAAATTTTGGGGCTTACCCAGCCTTACAGGTCTACTCAGGGATTTCTATTTCCCTGTGTACCTGCCTGTCCACAGCACAATCCTAGTGAGCCTGCTCAGTGGGAAAACTGTGACTGTGCATGCACCACTCAAGCATGTAAAATAAAATGGGATTTAGTCTTTTGTTTTTCAAAACTTAAGGCCCAGAAGTGAGTGCTGCTGCTTTGATACATACCTGGCCATCTGTGCCAATGGAGCCACCACAGTCAGCCATCAGCTCTGACATGTCATAGTAACTGTTAAACTCCCAGAGACAAGCTTCCAAGTTGAGGTTGCGGTAGAAACGCAAGGTCTTGGCAGATCGCAGGAGGTTGCTATACTGATAGGGTGAAGTTTCCCCAATCACTTCAGGGTTCTTGGTGCTCTCTGTCAGGAAGCCATGTTTGGTTGGGATCTCATTATAGTCCAGCAGGTTGGAACACTTATGGTTGCCTACTCGAGTGCCATCAGGGCTGAGAGTCAGCTCGAAATTGGATAATGGACGAGTTGAAATAACAGGCAGCATTCCTGAAACATAAGGCACCCCATCCATTTACTATTGTGAACTGAGAAGACTGACTGCTCAATTGTTCTAAGCACATAGTAAACCTACTTTCTTTGTGGATGCTATTAACTTGGTAGGATGATAATCATCTTTCCACTGTAGAGAGAAATTCTGAAGCTAAGTCATACATGAACTTGATATATCTGAGTATGGAGAGACAGTGTGTGCGTAAAGGATTTACTACTTGGTTTCAGATGTCTTTTCATGGGGCAGTAGGTGTATGTGAAGTATGCTCTGTTTATTAACTGCACTTATTTCACTAGCTGCACCTATTTCACTAGCTGCACCTTCTATTAAACTACACCTAAGGGATGTTTTTTGATAAATCATTATTTCCCTTACATCAATACCCTCCCACACAGTAAAAACCCCATTGCTGAGAGCAAATGTTATGCTTGAGAAAAACATTAGTTTGATAGAGTTAAAAGATATAGTGCATTAAAGTGTTAAATACAATTTTTAAAAGCAATTGTCTAGATACCTATTCATGTCACCATCAGTGTAGCAGTGTTACAAAGGACGACATGGAAACCTTGACTTCACTAAGAAAGTGAAAAACTGCTAAATATAGTTGGGCAGAGTAGAGTTAGAGCTAGATGATGCCATGGTGCCCTCTTCTAGGTTAGTGTGTATTAGCGAAGTAAGCTACTGCCAAAAAAAATTTTCAGTAAATGTCTTATTCCTATGCTGCTAGGGAAGTCTTCCACATGAACATATATCAGGCAAAGCTATTTCCAATAGCTGCAGAAGGCAATGGTATAGCTCAAACATGCTTTCTAAAACAGTATTAAACAATTCTCCATCCCATCTGTACTATGTCTACATTATTGCTGAACACCCATCTTCCTAATGTAGATGGCCCAGGAGAAGTTGCCACATGAATAAACAGAATGATTTCCATGGGTGTGTTTGTGTATGCGTCTCTTCTGTAAAAATAAGAAGTAAAGTAGTCCAAGATTTTCCCCTTGCTTTGGATAAAGCAACTGAGGGCATGGAAAAAAGTACATTTGCAGCAAGATCAAAAGACAAGGGAAACATGCATGAGCATGCTGTAACTTTCATGTTTTTCACGTCTGCATGACCCTATAGCAATATAAGTGATCTAAACTGTGGTTACTTTGGTTCTGGATGAAGCAGCACAGATGGGATGGTTTTGTTATACTCGTATCACTACAGAATCACACTGGTATAATAGTTGCAGTGTAACGGCTCATCCCAGTATTCTTTCATAGCTACGCAATTTTTACATCTAACCATTCCCTAGGTTTTTCAAACATTTATCACACTTGGTTCTATTAGAAACATTATAACTACCCTGTTGGAAGCTGGTGTCTTCCAATCATGGTTTTTACTAACAGTAATATGACACTTTCACCTCCAGAACCGCATTAGCGCAAAGCACAGCCATGGATAGATAGAACAATAGACTGTTTTAAAGAGGCAGGGGCAGCAGTGTGAAGGGGTGTTTTTAGAAGTGTGCATTAGCTGATTCACTGTAACTGGTGTATAATTTTAAACCTGAAAGAATCAGGAGTAAAGTTACAGTGGCTTAGCTTCTACTTGGAGAAGAATAAACCAGGCAGATGACACAGTTACAGCAGACTGGCTGTAAAGTACAAGAATTTTAAAGCACTTTCATTGCTCGTCTATCCATGCTCTGAAATGGCTCTTTCTAAAGTCAAGTGTATAGCACTAGGCTTCCCAGTCACCCTGGCAAAAAAAACAGGGGTAACTCTACTGGGATCCCTGGAATTACCACTGTAAAGGAGAAGAACCAGGATATTGGTGACAGGAATTTTATACTGGTTTCCATTTCAGATGCAAACCACATTAAAACATACGTGGATGTAACAGTGTTTGGCAAACCCTCAACAACCTTTAGCTGTGGACAAGGATGAATGCTGCTCTGGCCACAAGCATACAGCATTGTCTCTTCCAAAAAAAAAAAGTCCTCTGCCAGAAACTCTCTTAAGGTGGGAACACACTTCACAACTGCCAAGTATCTGTGACTACCGGAGATGAAACATTCAAAGGCTTGTGTGACCTCATGATGCTTACCATCCATATGCGGCATCGTAACTGTTAATCTAATCAGACTGGGGTAATCAGGATCTTCTGGACCCGTGTAGTGAATTTTGGCTGAGAAAGGTTCTGCTCCAACAGATCCTGGGATGCGAGGCTGACATTGACCTGAGAGGGAAGAAGGAGTAATCCTGAGGACTCTGTTAAACTGTGTCACATAAGTTAAAGGCAATTCTGACGTGTCTGTAGCCAGACTAGGTTATAGCAGGCTGAGGTCCAAAGCATATAGTCCTTTAGAAGCTGGGGTCTCAGGTATAGATCTGGAGGGCTAACTTTACAAAGGGACTTAGGTGCTTAACAGCAATTCTAGGAGCCTAAATAAAATATATACAGGCACCCCTGAGATCCACAAAACCTTCACTCAGCTGCTGCTTAACCTTGTCTATGAATAAAGCCCCTGTCACTGGGCAGGTGCAGAACCACCTAAGTCTCAACATTGTTAAGTGACTTGGAACTGCTGCCCATTCAGAAACCCCAGGGGAATTCTCAAAATGCCTCTTGGCCTGCAGGGCCTTATCTGCTAGGTTCTCAGAGAGTACATTTATCCCTAACTGTGGGATGAGACTTTTCTGAGGCCTTGTGTACAAAGCAGGGACTTGAACCTTTCTCTCTCATATGCCCAGTACTCCCCTGGCATCCCACACTCACTGAATATTTGGTTATTTTTGCTAAGTGGAAAAAATTAACCAGGAGAGACTTAGAGCCTGAGAACTCCTAACAGCCTGGGGGTTTTGGCACCTTCTCAGGATGTGGGAGATCCATTTTTTAGCTTTTTCTCCAAATTATAAAACAGGTCTCTCTCCTCTCTAATCACTAGTATCATGGAGGGTTTCAATCTGGTTTACTGTGAGAAAGAGTTCACTTGGTTTAAACACATAATTCCAGGAGAGAAATCGCAACCAAGGAAACAGAGAGGAAGTAGGTGCCACTTCTTTCTGGCCCAGAGTGAGGTGGTTCGTTATCTCTGAGGTGGGGCCAGCGTTCCCTCTAAGCTGTGCAGTGTGGGTGGCCACACAGGTGTGCTCATGCTGCATGGCCAGGCATGCCTGCGCTTTAGTGCAGCTTAGAGGGAAAGCTGGATGGGGCCTAAACCCACAGTATTGTCTACTGTCTAGCTTGAACAGCCCCCTGTTTACCTTGCTGACTTCTGCAAATCTCTGCTAACCCCTGTACTGTATTGAAAAACCTGCCATGAGGCTAGAAATTTCATGCACCAGTGAAGCCAGGGCTTAAACTCTGCAGTGGGTTTCTCTTTTAGTCTACTAGACTATGCCAATGCTTTAATTCTGGCCTGTTCTGCAGGTTTCTGAATGGTTTCATGCTCAAAGGTACGTTGGTATTGCTCCTCTCCATTTATACATAGTAGCTGTTTTGTCTCGAATTATATAAAACAGAAATATATATCTCTGTGGCACATGTTTATAATGTGAAAAGCAGAGGACACATGTTTAGGAGTGAACCCACTGGCTACTTCACTAGAACAAGATGCCAAATAAATAATTGCCATCTCCACCTCTTTCTTATGCCAATGGCAGCTGAGTCATGGGTATAAACTCTTAAAATTACAAAGTCAATGTAGCAATTTATGCAGCTTTATTTCAGAAACAAGCTTTTTCTCTACACAAAATAAATTTAAACTATATACAACACTGAAGCTTGCTTAGACCTGGCCTATATCAGCAGCAAGCAGTGCAGCTTTCATTGTCTTCCCCTACTCCAAGGTGTCACAATCAGCATGTTACCACTTACCATCTTCTCTGTTCACTGTGTAAATTGGACTGAGCAATTCTAAACCAACATCACCATTGGCATTCACAGCACGTGCTGCACACTGCACCCTTGATCCCGCTTGGAAGTAAATGGAGTCCAGGGAGATGGATTTGGTGCTGGTAAAGAACGTGTTGGAATCCACTTCCCGCATGGGGCTGGTGACACCGTCGCTGCCACTTGGAGCACTGACAAGCCAGCGGTACTGGGTCAGGGTGTCATTGATGTTTTCAGCAGCACAGATAGAGCCAGTCTTGTCATAGTCTGAATACTTGGGATTACATGCCTGTAAATTGGCAGATATGCAAAATAAACAAGATGCTCTGCTTCCCATGTCTGCTCCAGGAATGCTAACAATTAAATATAATTTTAATGGTAATTAAAACATTATCAGTATAGTTTCACTTCTTTATGGTTATAATTTTTGCTTACATGTAGATGCCAATTCAACAGATACACAGTTAAGTGTCTTACATGCCTAACCGTGGGCGCACACATTTGAAAACTCATATCTTAGCCTTTCTGTAGATCTGTTCCTAAAACAAGGATACTAATATTTAGATAACAATCTTACAGTCCTTCGGTTTGGGATTCTAAGTCTGATTCTATATGAACATGGTTAGGGTACTTTAATTTCAATTTTCTGCCCCTAGAGTTGCCCTTTTAAAAAAAGAACATTGTGGCATTCTCTAGCACTCCTTCAAAACACTACCATGTAAAAGAGCCTTGCTACAATCTTGGAGCTATTGCTGTAAAATATTCCAGACAAGCATGTGCTCTGGACACACACTAATCTTTTATTTAAAAAAAGAAAGAAAGGAAGATGGATCAGGGTAAGGAACCCTAGCTCACTCAAGTCTATTATACACAGAAATTGGGTGCCCTCTGTTGTTGTCATATTGAATGAAATAGTTTGAATGTTTGTAAAGGTTGCCCATTAGCCAGTTTCAGGAAGAAGATAAGATTTATCTCCTTATCTAAGTCATTGTTTTGGGACTACGTGCAAAAGGTCCTGACTTTGTTTAAAATCTTAATTTGAATTTTATCTTTAGAAGTCTTTTACAAAGAGAGCAAATATCCTGAGTTCCGAGAGATCAAACCCTAAGGCCTTTTGACCAGATTGGTAAGAAAAGGGCATTTGCAGTGATATGGAAGTTTCCCAAAGGTAATTTAAAATGATTAACAAAAGAATCTGTTGAGTAAGATCCGAGCCCAGATTTGGGGGTAATGACAGGCTGAGTAGGAGGAGCCCACTGACGGCAGCTCACTCAATAAAAACTGTAACTTACTGTCCCAATTTGGAGGTGACTATACTTGTAGAACAACGAAGGAAGAATCGCAAGTGTAGGCCGGATCAGACTGATCACCTGAACCACCCTCTCCGTGAACACGAATCTCTTAGTTCACGCTGAAGCCGCAGAGCACCTGAAAGGGACTGAAGGAAGGGGACTTAGTCCTTCCACTGCTGAGGCCAGCCTATTGAATCGTATTGCTGAGGTGAGCCCATTGAACCGTACTACTGAGGCCAACCCATTAAATCGTACTACTGAGGAATGAAACCATATTTTGGTATTTGGCTTCTCGGAATTCTAGGATTGTAAGTATATTATGAAAAATAATAGTATTGATTCAAATTTAACTTTTAGTTGTAATTGTTGTTTTTGTAACACATTCTTATAGCATTGTTTGGGAAGGAAGTGCATTCGGAGCATTGTTTCTGATATATGTAATTATTGTGTTTTTAATGTTTGTGGTGTTTCTTAAAGCTAAGCAGTGTTATATACGTAGCAAAGAATTTTAAAATAAAATTGTGTTGTATAAATTAAGTGTGTAATCATTGTGAAATCGTGCAATCAGCTAACTACTCCCCCAGCCAGTGCATCAAAATGAATCAGTAAATTGTGTGGGATTTTCTCTATTCCATAACCCACTAGAGACAGTTGTCACAGTTTCATAGTATTTTGGGGTCAGAAGGGACCTGAACAGTTCATCTAGTCTGACCCCCCGCCTCTGGCAGGAGCACACGTAGGGATCACACAACCCCAGACAGGTATTTGTCCAACTTCTTTTTGAATTTACCAAAGGTAGGAGGAGGACCACTTCCCTAGGAAGTTGGTTCCAGATCCTAGCCACCCTAACAGTGAAATAGTGCCTCCTAATCTCTAATGTGAACCTATTCTCCAGCAGCTTCTGGCCATTGTTTCTCGTCAACCCAGGTGTTGCTGGGGGGAATAGGGCCCTTCCTACTTGCTGCTGAGCTCCCCTAACAAGTTTGTAGGCAGCCACCAAATCCCTCCTCAGCCTCTGCTTGCTGAGGCTGAACAGGTTCAGGTCCCTCAGCCTCTCTTCATAGGGCCTGCCCTGTTGCCCTGCAACCAAACGGGTGGCCCTCCTCTGAACCCACTCAAGGCAGGCCACATCCTTCTTAAAGTGCGGTGCCCAGAACTGGATGCAGTACTCCAATTGTGGCCTGACCAGTGTCGTGTAGAGGTGTAGTATCACCTCTCTGGACCGGCTTGAGATGCATCTTTGGATGCACGACAAGGTGCAGCTGGCTTTGCTGGCTGTGGTCTGGCATTGGCGGCTCATGTTCATCTCGGAGTCCATAATGACTCCAAGATCCCTTTCCTCCTCTTTGCTCACAAGGGGGGAGCTCCCCAGCCTGTATGTATGCTGTGGATTCCTTCTCCCAAGGTGCAGCACCCTGCATTTGTCTATATTAAACCCCATCCCATTACCATCCGCCCACTTCTGTAGTCTATCTAAATCTAATTGCAGCCTCTCTCTCCCTTCGGGAGTGCCTACCTCTCCCCACACCTTGGAGTCATTGGCAAACTTGAACGTGTTTTCCACCCCCTCATCCAAGTTGCTGATGAAGATGTTGGACAGTGTAGGCCCGAGGACCGAGCCCTGGGGGACCCCATTATTCACATCCCGCCAGGTTGAGTACGACCCGTCCACCACCACTCTCTGGGTGTGCCCCATCAGTTAATTTTTGACCCATCCAACTGTGTAGGCATCAATGTCACAGTCGCTCAATTTATTAATGAGAATGGGGTGAGAGACATTGTCAAAGGCCTTCTTAAAGTCCAGAAAAACTATGTCCATGGCAACACCATCATCCAGGGATTTAGTTACCTGGTCATAAAAGGCCATCAGGGTGGTCTGGCAGGACCTGCCTTTGATGAACCCATGTTGATTTCCCCTGGGCATGATCTCTCCTGCCGGCCCCTCACAGATATGATCCTTGATAATTATTTCAAGGATTTTCCCAAAGACTGATGTGAGGCTTATGGGCCTATAGTTTTCTGGGTCCTCCTATCTCCCTTTCTTATAAATGGGGACCGCATTAGCTAGTTTCCAATCTCCGGGCACCTGGTCTGTGGACCATGATCGCTCGTACAGCCGGGGCAAGGGCACAGCAATGACCCCCGCCAGCTCTCTCAACACCCGTGGGTGGAGGGCACCAGGGTCCACAGATTTAAAAACATCCAGCCCTTCCAGAAGATCCCTAACCACATCTGCACAGACCCGAGGCCTGGCAGTGCTATCCCCAAGATTGCCCCTACCTGTGGTAGGAGAGCTGTCCTGGTCCCTGTCCAAGAAGACGGTGGCAAAGAGCCAACATTTTTAACAAGTTTTCTCATCTGGCGTAGCCACAAGATTACCATTTGAGTCTAGCAGGGGTCCTACATTACCCGGTGCCCACTCCCAATGTATTTGAAGAAGGACTTTTTGTTGTCCTTAATCCTGGTCGCTAGCCTGAGCTCCACCCCTGCCTTGGCCTTCTTAATAGCCCTCCTACACTCACGGGCCAAGGAGGAGTATTCAATACATATCAATACATACAAATCAAATCAGTTATACTGAGAGGCTCAAAAGCACTGGATTAGCAATGATATTGCTTGGAAGAGACCATACCGTCACACACACAACAGGGTAGCCTGTTGGAGGCTGTGGGTTCTCTTTGCTTTTAGATGTGTCATCATATATCAGGAGCGACACAAGCTGGGGCACAGCTGGAAAAGTCACATCTGCAACGCTGTCCATTTCTTCAATGTACACAATGGCTTTGTTCACCTGAATTGTGAGAGTTAAAAGGTTACATCTACAGCTGAAAATATTTTTAAAAGAAGAGTATTTGCAGCTGTAATTTCTATTGCTAAAATTTATTTTGGTTTTACTCATGAAATATAATTTTCTCTAGTTTCCCCTCACTGTTCCAATGACTTGCTTAAAGGTGTATCTTCTGATATTAACCCCTTTGCTCCCCAAGTTTTCAGCCTCTCTGATTAAGCCTATTCACTGATTAACTGTGGGGAAGGGTAAAATGAATACCCAGGGTGACATCAGCTCTCAGGACACTCAGATAGGGAAAGATAATTCAGATACCAAATGTTAAGAGAAAGCAATGCCTTACTTGTTCATTGACGGTAAAAGCAGGTGGCTAGTTTACCCATCTAAATCCACATTAGGGACCAAATCCAACCATACCTTTAGACTAGTAGATAGCAGTTATGCAGCTAAATTAGTTATGCAAGTGGCATTTTGAGCCAGTTACACATGTTTTAGATTATACTTCCCCTGGATGTCACATAAAGCCATGTACATCACAAAACAGAGGGGAGAAGACTTCCTTCATTTCAGCTCAACAACTGCTTGGGGCCTGGAAAACCCAGATCTTGGTCCCCTCACCTAGAAGGGGTTTGAACATCTCCCACTTCTTGGAGATGTGCCCTGATCATGAGGCCCTGGGCTACAGAGGTCCTTCTTCACAGGAGTACTCCCAACACTTCTCTAAAGTTGGGTGCCCTGTATATTGTCCAGCCAAGTGGGAAAGATATAACATGCCACAACAAGTAAACCTTGGACAATGTGGCTCAGGGGATGGGTACTAGAAGATGGGGTCCCTGAGTTATGGATCAAGAAACCTACATCACTGCCCCAAGCCTCCCTCCACCCTGTAACCAAATCTCCTTCCCTTCTTACCTGTGCAAGCTCCCTTAACATTCTCTATCAGTTTATTATAACATCAGTACATAACCACCTACATAACAACAACAAATGTAAACACAACCTTTACCTGAATCTCAGCTATCATATTTTCATCAGGTTTCAAGTGGACTGTAAATGCTTCTCTCATTTCTCTCACTCCATCATATAGGACCTCAGCTTCAACAAAATGTTCAGTTTCTCCTTCTTTGAATTCAATGTCTGTTTTAGAGACAAACAAGTTAACCTCTTTTCTAAAACCAGTCTACTCAAGTAACATACCTTGTTCAAACAAAACAGTTTGGCTCTTCCCGAATCAGCTTAGGATGACTGCAGTATTGAAATGGGCAAACTAAATAACTAAGCCTAAGTATAAACTTATTAATTTTTATCTGACAAAGGACACATGAATTGCCGGAGTAAATTTTTATAGGTATTTGAGAACGACATTTTAACCACATTTTTGTAGGGGGACCTTGAGTAGATGCCCCCTTGCATATACGCATTTTGAATGGAGATCCAAAAAATGATGCCTAAAAACCAGAGGGTAGGGGTCCAACACTTCTAGGGTACATGCCCCTGAAGTGGAATGCAGAACCCCACCTGTCTAGGCTCCCTGTACAATGCAAGAGGAGAGTTAAAGCATCTAACAGGGTCTAAAACCTGTATGCAGGTCTCAGAACAGGATCTAAAAACCTGCATGCAAAGCAGGGAGCTGTCTGATATCAATGAGATCTGCGTGGACCTGCCTAAAGCTAATAGGAAATGCTTACACAGAGGGAAGCTCTCTAGGAGAGGGGTTCTCAAACTTTTTCTTCCTGAGGCCCAACCTGGCATGCTATAAAAACACCATGGCCCACTTGCATGGCCCCAATAACTGTTTTTCTGCATACCCAGTAGATTAAAAGCTGTATTAAATTGATAATTATACAGTTAGACACACACTCAAGAGAAAGAAGGTATTTTACAGACAACTTTAGTATTTGATACTGTTTAAGAATATTGTTATTTGTTATTTATATTATAGTATTATCTACAGGACCAAACTGAGATCAGCTCCATATGCTAGGCATGTGCACCTACTAATGTGTGAACACATGTAACAACTGACTCATGCCCAAATGTCACTAATTGTTACCTCCCCGCAGGTAAGTCTATGGGGGCATTGGCAAGGTGGGGGAGGAGCTCCCCCCACCCCATAGACACTCACTCCTTGCTTTCCTTTTCATCCCAAAGGTTCCATACTGAGATAAAGCTCCAGATAAGTAAAAACAGGACAACATCATCTCAATGCTGCTGAGACAGCAGACTAGTGCCTCTGAACACAATTTCTCTATCTTCTCCCTTTTTCCCTATTAGGGTTAAATGTTTTATCACACCAGCACTCCTCTGCCAACCAAAAGGGCTTCTGCCTGAGCTCAAAACCAAAACTCTGCTGCCAGAATTGGGAATGATGGTGTGGGGGGAGCTCCTTCCCCACCTCGCCATTCAATGGCTGGACCAAACTGTATGTGAATTCTTATGAAGAAGTCCTGAAGAAGCTCCGGTCTTCTGCTTATCAAGAAGCTCCTGTCTTAGGGATTTAAGTAGCTATAGTTAGGTGCCCATTTTCAACTGAATTTCAATAGGATTCAGGCACCGAAAACTATTCCTCTCTTTCATAAATTCTGAGCCAAAGATCTTCAAGCATGGTAGCAACAGTGATTGAGACTCTTAAAATACAGCACTCACTATTTTTCTATTGTAACAACATCCTGTTATTCATATCCTTCATTCATATGCACAACAGCACTGGCTGGGCTGATGTTTCTAAAGTCCACCATTCAGTGAAAATGCTTACCTTCTGACATTGGATTATAGTCTTCTCCAGAAGTGGCTGACCCATCCTTAGTGTGTATTCTTACAACTGATATTTTGGAGCCGTCTCCCAGACGTAAAACAGGGATCTTTACAACCGCAATCTCTCCAGGCTCCTGAGGCTCTTGAATGCTGTATTTAATTTCAGAAAACTTAATCACTGGTTCTGCAAAGAAATTGGGGGTGGGGAGAAAAATCTCTCTCACTGGATCCGGTAAAATATAATACATGGACTTTCAAAAGACATTCCAATGGAGGTAAGTGGGCCAAAACAAAGCTAAAAAATCTAACAAAAGAAATAGCTGGACATTTCCCAGGATTTATTTGCTGGTAGGTTTACTAAGCCAAAATAAATTCTAATGGAATTATTCTGAAAAGTCTTTTTGTATCCTTCTCAAAAAAAGAGAAAGAGAATAACTTACTGTGGTTTTAGTTCAAGATAGATTTTTAAGAGGAGATGTTGTTAGGCAGGTGGTTATTTGCAAAAGCTATTTATTCTGCTCCTCAGTTATGAAAGGAGGTGGTAAACCTAAACAGGTGTCTTACTTTGATGGAAAGCAAGGCAGAATCCTATTTCATTTTGTGTGTCCCAATGGCCTGTGTAAGTGGCATTTTTCACACTTTAGTGGAATCTGCAATTCTTTTGCCCTTGCAGAATAGACAGGTAAGTGTCTACATAGCTACTATGCAGGTTCAGTTAGATATGTGCTAGCTCGGCAAGTATGGGGTTCCACCCATGTGTACACTGTGTGAGTGTAAATCACAGAATCAAGTCCAGCAAAAACCCATGGTGAAAGAAGGAGGAAGTGACAGCACCAACAGGGCCTGCCCCTGTTTTATCATAAATAGCTGAGTGGGTAGGTACTCACCCAGAAAACAAAAGATCAGGGTTTTAGGCACTGCTAACCCAGCGGGGGTTGGAACTTGCATTTCTCCAACTTTAGGAGACACAGAGCATGTCTACACGTGCAATTAATGCACCTGAATATTACATGCAAAAAATTCAGGCACATTAAACTGTGGCCCCACACACACCTGAATGTGCACCTACCAGGTGCAAATTTGCTCCCAACAGCTGGAACCAGATGTGCAGGCAGACATACTGGCATGTGCGGTTTGTGGCACTACACACTGCACCCATTGAATGTTAAACTGTGTGCGGAGTTGCTACTTTGAAGTGCTGGAACAAAATTTGATATCAAGATTTTCTAGTAGCAAAAAACACCCCCAGAGAAAAAAGTGGACCAAAGTATGCTAAATGGGGAGCTCCCATGCTGAGGTACCCTATGCCCCAGCTAGCCAGGGAGCAGCATGTGGAGACAGGGGAGCAGGCAGCTCCTCCACGTCTGAATACTGTGGAGCCCCTGTGCTGAGGCACCCTGCACCCCGCCAGCCATTCCCCGGCTGGCTGGGGCACAGGGCGTCTCAAGATGGGGAATCAGGCAGCCCTGGGCTGGTAGCTCCCCTATCACTGTGTGCCTCAGTGTGGAAGCTGTGCTGTGGAGCCCCTGTACTAAGGCATGTGCAGCCCCTGTGCTGAGGCATACTGCACCCTAGACAGCCAGGGAGCAGCTGGCTGAGTGCACGGTGCCTCTGCACGGGGGCTGTACAGCATGAGGAAGCAGAGGGGCAGGCAGGGGGACTGCCTGACCCCTGTCTCTGTGTGCTGCTCCCTGGCTGGCTGGAGCCCAGGGTGCCTCAGTATGGGGGCTGCCTCCTGGCTAGCCCTGCGCTGAGGCACCCTGTGTCCCAGCCAGCCCCCACTGCGGCAGGACAGTGTGTGTGTGTGTGTGTGTACGTACACTGTGGCAAAAAGCAGCGGTACAGATTTGTGCTGCTACTATTTGCACTGCTGCAAATACATGTCCCTGCTTGTGTGGTCAATGGGAGCAGTTCAGCCCAGGGCTGCTCCTGCCCTGCTCTGCCCCCCCCGTAGTAGCCAAAGGGAGCTCCAGGCTCCTCCAGGTGCCAGCCCTGGGCTGGCAGGGGATTTGGGGGCTGTTCCACAGGGCAGGGGAGAGCTATTCCAACATCTGCCTCCCAGACACATGAGGATTGGGATGGGTCCTGATCTCCACGTGGCTGGAAAGGAAGCTGGCGGGCAACTGGGACAGCTCCCCCAGCCATCTGGAGATCAAGGCCACGAAGAAGACTGGCCACAAAGACCCCCCTGGAGCTACCTGGAAAACAGTTGTCTCCAGATCCAGAGCACGCACAGCTAGGGCCACTTCTCCCCTGGCACTGCACAACAGGTACACTCCCCTCACTACACAGGAGGAGTCTCCAACAGAGACATAGGAGGAGGAGGTAACTATTCAGGAGGTAAGTATCCCACCCCTAGGAGGAGACGCCGGGGTGGGAATACTTACTTTTCTCTTTGCTCCCTGTTGCAAGCCACAGACCCAGGAGGGAAGGCTGCATGGAAGAGGTCAACAGATGCCTCAGACAATGGAGCTATTGAAAGGGGTTCAGTTACCTCAACCACAGCACACACTTCAGAGAAAGAGAGGACTTCTAGGACGAGATGGCATTCACCTCACACAGAGAAGTAAGGCCCTGTTCTCAGCCAGGATGGCTGATCTACTAGATAGGGCTTTAAACTGACTTTGCTGGGGAACGGGGAAACTCCAAGTGAAGCATGCCCAGGGACTGGCACACAGGATAGCTCCCTTGTGGAGGACACTAGCACAACTTGTTTCTGAAAATGCTAACCAAACCATTCTCCCACAGTCTGTCAGGAAAACAAGGGTGTCAATTGAGGGCCTCAGCTGCCTGTACACCAATGCGAGGAGCATGGGAAATAAGCAGGAGGAGCTAGCCCTCTAGTGGGCAATATGACCTGGTAGGGATCGTGGAGACCTGGTGCGACTCCTTGCATGACTGGAGTGTAGCCATAGAGGGCTACACCCTGCAACACTCTCCTGGACCTGGTCTGAACCAAGGGAGATGATCTGGTGTGTGGCTTGAACATTGAGGGTAACCTGGGTGACAATGACCCTGAAATTATCAGGGTCACTGTCCGCCGCAAGGTCAACAACTCAACCAGCAGGATTGAAGTCCTGGACTTCAAGAATGCTGACTCTGACAGGCTCAGAGCATTAGTAGGGAAGGTGATGGAGAAACAAGGAAGGGAAGTCAAAGGGGTGCACGAAGAGTGGTCATTGCTCAAGCACACGATCCTCGAAGCACAAAATTTCATAGATTTCATAGACATTAGGGCTGGAAGGGACCTTGGAGGATCATTGAGTCCAGCTGCCCGCCCAAAGGGCAGGAAGTCAGCTGGGGTCATAGGATCCCAGCAAGATAATCATCCAATTTACTCTTGAAGGTGTTCAACGTAGGCGCTTGAACCACCTCTGAAGGCAGGCTATTCCAGACCTTAGGGGCTCGAACAGTAAAGAAATTCTTCCTTATCTCCAGCCTGAAATGGTCTTACAGTACTTTATAACTGTTAGACCTTGTCATCCCTTGGGGCGCTCTGGTGTACAATCGTTCCCCCAGATCCTGGTGAACACCCCTGATAAATTTATAGGTGGCCATCAGATCACCCCTGAGCCTGCGCTTTTCCAGGCTAAAGAGACCCATAGCTCTCAACCTGTTGTCATAAGCTCTGTTTTCCTGACCTCTGATCACACGCATGGTTCTTCTCTGGACTCTCTCAAGCTTCTCCACATCCTTTTTGAATTGTGGTGCCCAAAACTGGACACAGTACTCCAGCTGCGGCCTCACCAAGGCCAAATACAAGGGGAGAATGACGTCCTGGGATTTGCTTGAGAAGCATCTATGGATGCAAGCCAGTGTTTTGGTTGCTTTACTAGCCACAGCATCACATTGAAAGCTCACGTTCATCTTGTGGTCAGTCATGACCCCCAAGCCCTTTTCATCTGTAGGGCTAACCAGTGTAACACTGCCAAGTCTATAAGGATGCTGCAGGTTTTTCCTCCCAAGGTGAAGAACCTTTTATTTTTCAGTGTTAAACACCATCAGGTTCTCATCCGCCCATTTGCTGAGCCTGTTAAGGTCAGCCTGGATCGCCTTCCTGTCTTCAGGTGTGGATGCTTTGCCCCAAAGTTTGGTGTCATCGGCGAACTTGGCCAGTCCGCTTCTGACTCCAGTGTCCACATCATTAATGAAGATGTTGAACAATATGGGTCCAAGGACAGAGCCTTGGGGGACCCCACTGGTCACAGGGCGCCATGATGATTGACTTCCATCAATTACCACCCTCTGAGTCTGACCATAGAGTCAATTTCCCAGCCAGAGGATCATGGTGGACTCAAGGCCACAACTGGCCAGTTTCATCAAGAGGTGATCATGGCATATCCGATGGAAGGCTTTTTTTTAAGTCAAGATATATGACATCAATCTCTTCTCCCTTGTCCAGGTGATAGGTCACCTGGTTGTAAAAGGAAATGAGATTGGTCAAGCAAGACCTACCCACAACAAACCTGTGCTGGCTATCCCTCAGGATGTTGGCTTCGGCCAGTCCATTAAGGATGGCCTCTTTAATAAACTTTTCTAAGATCTTCCCTGGGATAGAGGCCAGGCTGATGGGCCTATTGTTGCTGGGTCCACTTTCCTCCCTTTCTTGAAGACAGGCACCACATTGACCTTCTTCCAGTCTTCGGGAACTACACCAGAGCGCCAGGAGTTCTCAAAGATCTGTGCTAGAGGCTGGGCTATGATGCTCGCCAGCTCCTTAAGTACCCTGGGGTGTAGATTGTCAGGGCTAGCTGACTTGAAGGTATCCAGCCTCTCAAGATGTTCCTTCACGAGGTCAGCATTGATGGAGGGCAGGGGATCTCCGTCACCCAGACCTCCCTGTCCCGTAGTGGGCATGGGCGTCCCATGGGACTGATGAAAGACCGACGCAAAGTACCCATTTAATAGGTTGGCTTTTTCCTGGGCATCAATTGTCAGTTGTCCCATCTGGTTTAGCAGGGTCCAATGTTGTCCTTGCTTTTCCTCCGGCTCCCCATATATCTGAAAAAGGACTTTTTATTGTCCTTGATGCTCAAAGCTAGTTGGAGTTCAGTTGCAGCCTTGGCTTTCCTGGTTTGCTCCCTGCAGGACTGGACCAGTGCAGAATGTTCCTCCTTGGAGGTAAATCCCATCCTCCATCCTTTGTAGGCCTTTCTTTTTAGCCTCAGGAGGTCTGCTAGATCCCTGGAGAGCCAGAGGGGCTGCTGTGCCCTCTTGCTGCCTTTCCTCCAAGATGGAATAGAATTAGCTTGTGCATTGAGGATCACTCCCTTGAGGAGCAACCACTCTTCCTGAACTCCCCTCCCCGAGGGGTCGTGGTCCCTTAGGGCCTCACAGACAAGCCTCCTGAGCTTGTCAAAGTCGGCTTTCCTGAAGTCAAGGACTTCTGTGTTGCTGACTTGCCAGCTTTACAGCGGATGGTGAAGGTGATCAGTTCATGGTCACTGTCACCCAGCTTCCCACCAATCACTAGGTCGCCGAATAGGTCATCCCCAGTAACCAGTACCAGGTCGAGCAGCGCTTTACCTCTCATTGGCCCATAAACTTTTTGAGTCAGGTAGAGGTCATTCACGCACGAGAGGAAGCTTTGCGACCGCTCGGATTTTCCTGAGTGATCCTCCCACAAGATGTCTGGGTAGTTGAAGTCACCCATGACAACCATGGCCCTGGAGCATGTGGCCTCAGCCAGTTCCCAGGTGAACTGGTCAAGTTCTTGACTTGGGTGGGAGGTCTGTAGTAGACTCCCACTGTTGTGTCCCCTGTGCCATGTTCCCCACGGATTTTAACCCAGAGGGTCTCCAGTCGTCCACCCTGGTCGCCAACATCAGCTTCTAGGGACGCGTAGCTTTCCTTAACATAGACAGCTACAACCCCGCCCCTCTTATCTATTCGATCTCTCCAGTACAAGGTATAGCCATCTATACCCGTGGTCCAGTCATGGGTGGAGTCCCACCAGATCTCCGTTATCCCTATGATGTCATAATTGTTTGTGTTAAGCAGGAGGACGAGTTCCTCCTGCTTATTCCCCAAGCTCCTGGCATTTGTGTACAGTGTCCCCTTGGGGGCGCTTGCCTTGCCTACAGATTGTACCAGGGCTGGGGCAGGGGCAGAATCCCTTAAGTGCCTTGGTCTGCTGGCTTTGCAAGGGTTGCTCAGCGGGCCAGCAGTGGCAGTAGTCACCATTCCTGCAAAGGGACACTGGGGTCTTCTTAAAAATGAAAAAAGAGGTACACGCACAGTGGAAGCTAATGATGATCCTCAAGGAGGACTATACTTTAGTGGCCAGCACTTGTAGGGAAATGATTAGGAAAGCCAAGGCAGCGACGGAGTTTAGGTTAGCCACAGGAGTCAAGGACAATAAGAAGTCCTTCTTTAGGTATATAGGCAATAGAAGGAAAACAAATGGAGGCGTGGGACCCTTGCTTAACACCTCAGGACAGCTGGTAACTGACATTCAGGAAAAAAACGAACTCCTGAATGCCCACTTTGCTTCGGTATTTCACTGGACCATGGAGAAAGTCAAGCGAGATGAAGCTCATAGGGGGCATGCCGGGACTGTCAGCCTCTCCACTGTGGTTGCTGAGCGGAGGCAATACCAACTAGAAAAGCTAGACATTTATAAGTCAGCAGGACCGGATGGACTCCATCTGAGAGTGCTGAAGGAGTTGGCTGAGGTCATCATGGAACCCCTGGCAAAGCTCTTTCAGAATTTGTGGTGCACAGGGGAAATCCCTGAGGATTGGAAGATGGCCAACATTATGCCCATCTTTAAGAAGGGGAAGAGAGAGTATCTGGGCAACTACAGACCAATCAGCCTAACCTCTATCCCAGGGAAAATCCTGGAAAAGCTCATTAAAGTATCTATGTAAAATACGCTTGTGGAAGGTAGGATTCTGAATGACAGCCAGCATGGCTTTGTCATGGGTAGGTCTTGTCTTACCAATCTCATCTCCTTCTCTGACCAGGTCTGTCACCACCTGGACATGGGAGACGAGGTAGACATTATATACCTAGACTTCCAAAAGGCTTTTGATCTAGTATCCCATGATATCCTTGTGGGAAAACTGGAAGATTGTGGGCTCAGCTGCTTGACAGTTCAGTGGGTGGGAAACTGGCTACAGGGTAGGACCCAGAGAGTTCTCATGAACAGATCTGTGTTGTCTTGGAGTGAAGTGGCTAGTGGCATCCCTCAGGGGTCCATGCTTGGACCAGTGCTTTTCAACACCTTTATCAAAGATTTGGATGGGGGAGTGAAAAGCTCACTGGCCAAGTTCGTGGATGACACCAAGTTATGGGGCAGTGTGGCCATGCCAGAAGATAGGTTGCTGACACAGGCAGACCTAGACAGGCTCAAGAGTTGAGCAGACCAGAACCAGATGAAGCTTAACACTTCCAAATATACGATGCTCCATCTAGGGGCAAATAATCCTCAACATACATACAGGCTCGGAGATGACAGCTTGACCTGCACCATGGCTGAAAGGGACCTAGGGGTAATGATTGACCACCACATGACCATAAGCTGTCAGTGCGATGAGGTGGTCAGCAGGACAAACAACACGTTGGCATGCATCAACCGATGCATCTCATGTAAATCTAAGGAAGTGATACTCCTGCTGTACTTAGCACTGGTGAGACTGCAGTTGGAGTACTGTGTCCAGTTCTGGGTGCCACACTTCAATAAGGACGTAGAAAGACTTGAGAAGGTCCAGAAAAGAGCCACATGTATGATCAGGGACTTGCAAGGCAAGCCATACGAGGAGAGGCTGAGGGACCTGGGCCTGTTTAGCCTAAAGAAGAGAAGGTTGAGAGGGGACTTGATAGTGGCTTACTGCTATCTCAGAGGAGTGCATCAGGAGCTCGGTGAACAACTGTTCACTAGAGTACCCCTGGGGAAGACCAGGACCAATGGATACAAACTCCTGGAAGGTTGCTTCAGGCTTAATACCAGGAAAAACTCCTTCACAGTCAGGGTGATCAGACTGTGGAATAAACTCCCTCCAGAGGTGGTGCAGTCACCTACCCTGGAGGTTTTCAAGAGGATACTGGACAGTCACCTCGCTGGGGTCACCCCAGTTGTCTTCCTGCCTAGAGCAGGGGAGCTGGACCTGATGATCTGCAAGGTCCCTTCCAGCCCCTAACAACCTATGAATCTATGAAATGCATCCAAATCTCCACATGGCTGGAAGGCAGCATCCTGCTGAATTGGGACAGCTCTCCCTGTGGCCCTCTGCTGCCTAGGTTGACTAGGAGCAATTTGTTCCTGGTCAGCATCTACGTATGTGCTTCAGTGTATTAAAGTTCTAGTACCTGTATCTACAGATCCTAGAAAAAGGCACATTAGATGAATCTCCTGCAGAGTAGCTACTGTGCACATGTAGATGGTGTTGCTTTACTGCACATTTGATTAGTCTAATGTGCAGTATAACATCTTGTGTAGACACACCCCCTGTGCTCTAACCAAAAGGCCAAAGTTTAGGAATTATCTGTGCAGGGAGTAGAACTGAAAATGGTTTGTGTGTGTCAAAAATGCTACTTACATAGCTGAAAAACTGGTATTTGGGTGCATAAAGTGGAATAGGATTCTACCCATCCCACAGAAGTCTCTCCTTATCCCTGCAAGTTTAGGAATTTGCTTTGAAAGTCTAGCTCAACAAATCTACAGTTCTTTCAACGTGATCCTGTTTGGAGCTCTCTTATTAGTACAACATCCCATTATGCAAAACAACAAGTAGTTTTGGAATACTACTGGAGAAGGTCAAGTGAGGATTATTCACCCTGTCTCAGTATATGATAACAGAGACATTCAGTGAAATGAGAGGTGATAAATTCAAAACTAACAGAAGTAGATACTTCATAAAATGCAATATTTGTGTGTGTGGAATTCATTGCTTCAAAATGTCACATGACAAACGGAATTCAATAAAGGGATTACATACTTATAAGGATTGCTATAGAATTCAGAGTTGCAACAGCAAGTATTAAAAACAAGCAAACAAGAGGTTCTAAATATTTTACTTCAAAGCATAAACCATTGTCCAACTACTAGGATCAGAGGAAACTTCCCCTGTGGATAGGTCATGTAATGATTGTTCATTGCAGGTTTTTTTGCAATTAAAATAGGAATACTATATATTACAGGCTGGCCCTTTTGCACTTTCCTTTGAACCTTTGCACAACCCTTGAACCTTTGGTACTGGCCACTGATAATGTTGCAACACTTGTTCAAATGTCTGTATTTGAACACAAAGACACTTAAAAACTCACTGTCTTCTTCATCCTTTATCCTGACCAAGGTCTCTTTCTGCTCTCCAATAGAGGCACCAAATATGGAGTTGCTTTTCGGTGTTCCAAGCACTAATCTGAATTCCTCCTCTTCTTCATAAATGGCATCATCTTCCAGTATTACCACACAGAGCTTCTCAATCTCTCCTGTAGACAGGAGACATGTACGTATTGGATAATGTAATGGTACCACAGAAGATAGGATAAAAGTCAAACACACTCTCTAAAGTACTCTAAATATATATATATATATATATATTTAAATATAATCTCAGGGGAGTGGAAACAAAGAATTTAGTAATACTTTTCTCTTGTATTTTATTCAAATCTCATACAGCACAGTTAAGTGTTAATATTCATAATAATTGGATAAACACAACTGGGAAAATTTCTGAACCATTGGGAGAAGAGATACAGGCTACAACCAAGGGGCCCCTCCCTTCCAATGTAGCATCCACCTCACTGAGCCATACACCCACAAGTTAATCCTCGTTTCTCCACATAATTCCCCTCTCCTGGCTTCCTCTTGGGCCAGCTTCAAGAGGGGTGATGAAGGGCCTGGGAAATTTGCTAAAAAGCTGGAGACAAGTTCAAACTCCTCTTAGGCAGGGGGAGCCTAGAACCTAGAAATGCTAGGCTCCTGAGCCCTACATGGTTGCCTAGGCACTACAGAATTGTACTAACTGCACTAATAAATGAAAGTGCCCTCCTCTTTTACTTCTTGTAGGCATGTTTGCAGGGCGATTCTATTTCAACACAGGGCAAAATAGAAGCCCACACTATACTAAGTGCCAAAAACTGCACTCACAAGTGCCATTTGAGATTACAGACAGAACAGCAGCTCCCCATTACAACTCAGTGTAGCTTTGTAGGAAACACTGTAAGTTGCAATGATCCCTTGGATCAAACCAAAGTTCACTTTTCAGTCTGGGAGCTGGGGTTTCCAGCTGCTTGCTGCGAGCCTACAGCCCGGCCTCTGTAATAACACCACTCCCCCATGGACATGGGCAACTGGTACCTCCTGAGTCAGTGACCGGGGGGAGGGTCCCCACAACTGATTGTGCTGACCGGGGGAGGTAGGGAGTGGGGGACACGGCAATTATGTGGCACTTCTGGGTCAGCATGATTGACTGAGGGGGACCCCCCCCATCGCCCAGTCAGCACGATTAGGCGCAGGGAGACTGTGGGGATTGCTTCTCCTGGCACCCCCACTCCATGGCCAGCGCTCTCGGGGAGGCACCAGTGCTCTTGCCTGCCCCCGCTGCCCATTGCCTAAGCAGGGAATGCTGGCTGTCAGGGGGTGCACCAGCGCTCTCAGGGGGTGCATGTGCACCCCCTACACATCGCCACTGCCCACAGACACAAATTACAGGACATGCTACATTTTGGAGGGTGCTCATCTGAATTCAATGAAGGTTCAGATTTTCATGGGATCAGGCCCTTTTAAAAGAGGACTACAGTCATGCACTTCTGTTTAGTCATAGCTGTAGACCACTTTCTGGGGCCAGATCAGGGAAAAATTGTCACTTCTGTCTGTACCTTAAGCGCATAAAGCAAAATGGGATTTAGTTTCAGGTATCTAAGTATTTGTTTACACTTTGTCAAATAATCACTGATGTGCACCTGTTAGGAGGATCAAATCTCTGTTACTTTTCTTTACATACATTAAATACACACACACGTTTATGTATGTATATGTGCATATACATCTTTATGTTTATACATAAAACATACATATATACAAACACATATGTGCATACATAGACACACACATATATAAATATACATGCAGAGTGCATCAGAAGCACAGCAAGTAATTCATAGATATAGTCTGATTTTCCCCTCGTTCTTCATTTTTAGCTATAACATTTAAAAGTGTTAGTCACAGAGCACTACCACTTGCTGAAAGCCCACATTGCTGTTTCCTCATTTAAAAAAATACTTGGTATATTGTAGTTCTACCCAAGATGTCCTAGGAGTTTGGCTTTTGATACTCAGCAGCACTATATTTTGCTCAAAAGCGCTGAAGGTAGTATTTTCTTTGAAGTAATTCCAATTCTCACTGAAAAGCTCTTACCTGGAAGAAATGTGATTACAGAGTCATCAGTGTTTGGCCTCTCCTCATAATCCATCATCACTTGGGCAGAACCCTGGCGAGTGTAACAACGGACTGTAGATTTATGATTAATATCACCACTCCGATAAATGGGCACCATCAATTGTCCGTCTTTTTCATTTACTGTGTACATTGGTTCCTTGAACTGGACTTTGGGCACTGCAAATAGAAGGGTTTTATACATTATACCATAGAGTCTATATGATGAAAATGCCCATGGTATATGGAGAAAGGGTGTTAATTAAATTCAGGAACAGAAGCATAAGGCATGAATCCACTTCCTCTGCTGACCTTTTACAGAAACCAAAGAGGGTTCAAATCAACCTATACTTTTTAAACAATATAGATGTTAAAATATTTTTACAATCCTATGCAATCGACTGCTATATTGATCACAGCAACTGAGGATTTGGTGAGTTTTGATTAAATGGTATACGGTTTCTTTCTGTGGGTATTTTTTTTTCTGCCTGGGTACTAAGGGGTCTTTTCTAGGCTCGATGCATAGAAAATTTGTGTGTGTAATTCTTATTAGGGCAAAGTAAATATTCCACTAGAAACTGGTGTTAACTTCAGTAAGTGAAACTTCAACAAAATTCTGAATTGTACAGTTAGAGAGCAATTCAGTATAATGGAATTCATTTGCAGAAACTTGAGACCGGTAAAGATTAAATCTGTCTATTTATCGAATAACTAAGAGATTCTGCAAGGCTTTGTGCTGGTTGTTAAATATTTTATGAATTTTCCATTTATTACTTGATTATGAACAAAGCAAGTCAGACAATGTACACTGTTCTTATTCCTTTAGCAGAAAATATAATAATAAAAGCCACTTGTGATACATATAAGATACATATTAAGATTTGAACAACCACGAGAAACTTAAACTTCCTTGGATTTGGTAGCTCGAAGTTATGCATGGTACATGAAGAACTTTCAATCTAAGGAAACTTTCAATCTGTTTGTACTAACAGCCTCCATACCACTGATGTGAATATTCATATAAATAGACAGATTCACTCATGTGCCTCAGGCCTTAGCTAACACAATTACAGCTCATGATGAATCTACTTATCCAGAGCCAACCACTTACAGGTATGGAGTGAGGCAGCAAATGAACCGGTGAAAGCAATAACCTACCTGTTCCAACTTTGTACATCATTTTCTTTTACTAGGTCAAAACCCCCAAAATTTAATTATAAAAATTACCTGCAATACATAATTATATGTCAAATAGCTCACACTGTTATCAGAAGAGTTCCTGTATCTTGTGTGTGCACATTATGTACTAATACCAGAAAAGATTTCTGTGTTACACTTACAGTCAGTAACAGTGTCATTGATAAAGATGGTAGTCTTGCTAGGCTCCCCAAGCGCTGCATTCACAGGCAGACGGAGAACTAGTTCAAACTTCTCTGGACCTTCCAGCATTGGTTGTCCCAGATCATCCAGGATGGTCACTCGGAGAGTCTGCATGTTGACTCCAGGAGCAAAATCCAGGTTACGGCTGATACCCACATAATCAACTCCAGCTGTTTGGGAAGCAAAAATAATATAGCTGCTCATTCTCATGTATTAAGATTTTTTGGGGTATTTCTGGAATGTTTAAAAAAAAATCAAGAAAAACCGCCTATTACTTTAGAAAGCTTCTTTTTTGCCACTTGAAACACAAAATTAGGAAAAAGACCATAAAAAGCTACTCTCCAACAGACTCGATTAATTGAGCCTGCTCTGATGCACTGTAATTACAGTGGGCTGGAGGAGTCTCGATGCACATGTAAAGGCGCCCTAAGAATTTGGCAAATACACTGAGCATCATGCACTATTTTAGCTCTGTATTTTCTCACATACAACACACTCCCAAATAAAACATGTGCCTTATTTTTGGGATGTATAATGTAGAAAAAAGATTTCTCCAGAGCCATGGCTGACTTTATGGCATAGAGTAAGTCTTCCTGGATTCAAGAGTAGTCTGAAAACTAAACTGTCTCCTGGGATGACACACTTCCTGGACACTCTGTGGTCCCAGGAAGTCACTAGGTTAAGCCCCAGACCTATGCAAGGGCAGTAACAAAGGTTCTTTATACAGTTCTTTATATACATTCCTATAAAATAAAGTGTTGTTTCCATATCACAAGCCTCATCAAGATTCCACCAGTAGCTCACTTGCCGCTTCAGGCATAGGCTACAGTGCTCAGCCAACACCTATGGCTATGAGAGGGTTAACAAGGACTTGGCTCTTTCTGCTTGCTGAGCTAGACACAAGCAGCAGCTTTCTTGGCAGCAATATGGCACACACAGGGTGCACCCACACATGAACTTAATGCGACATAATAAACTGCAGAACAGTTTGTGCCAGAGTTTACTGCTACCAGGCGCCACGTTTACATGTGCATCGGGGACCACAGCATGTTGAGCTGGGTAGTAGCAGCCCCGGTTGGTGAGGGACCCCAGGGGCCAGGCTGCCAGCTTGAAGCTGCTCTGACCCGGCTCAATATGCTGTGGAGGGGCTAGCTAGTGTGGAGCTAGCCTGCAGCCAGCCCCTGTACTGAAGCACCCTTATTCCCCAGCCATCCCTGTCAGCGTCGACACATGTGTTTCTGTACACTAACTAACACCACCATAGGATAGTACTTATGTTTACAAGTTCTATCCTATGGAGGAGTTAATTTACTGTAGCTTAATAGGGTTGCATGTATAGATGCTAAGAATTTACTGAGGAGCTAATTAGGCAACTCCATAGCAAATGTCTTGTGTAGATGTGTCTACAATTTCTCTAGGTGTGCTTCTTTTCCAGCAAACAAAACAACTTCCCACTTAACACATGTGCCTCAATTTGGGGGGGGGGGGGGGGATGGCGTTCATACTGTATGCAAGAAAATATGGTATTTACTGATCACAGGCAGTTTACATATAACTTTACAATGTAGTTACAAAAAGAAAGTAACAGACTGCAAGTATCTACAAATGACCTGAAACAGACCTGTGAAAGTCCTTCTGTTTCACAATGGCAGGAGCATACCCCCCACCTCATCATGCAGTCAACACAGCAAGTCAGCATTAAAGTGACTTCAGTGTTGGTTCAAGCACTGGATTGATAAACTGTGGGGACAGACACTTGCTTTTTTTTTTTTTTTTTTGTACACATTCCCCTGATGGTATTTACAGTTACCTTTCTAAGCATCTCCCATTGCTTAATTGATCCTTATTATAGGTCTGTAGCTTTTTGCTACTTAATTAAAATGTTCTTCCCACACTGCATCTAAATGTGCTATTTATCACCTTTGAGTAATGATAGTAATTATTTTCCTTCTCCTCCACAACAGAACATCATGTATTTGCCAAAAAAAATCTCTTGCTTCAGCTTTTTTCTACACTGTTGTTAGGGGACACGGTTTGGGCAGTTGTTAGGCTCCAAGTTTGGGCAGAATCTAACCTGTCTTTTTCTGTCAATTTTTTACTTGCATTCACATGTGTATTTGGAGCCTCACACCCTGATGTATCACAATCACAGAAAATTACATATTATTGCGACTCTGTTTTTCAAATCTATTGTAGGTACCAGTCCTTGGCTTTGTAAAATGTTGTTTTCATTTTTAAAATTATGACAGCACAAAAATGAATGTAAACATTTCCATATCAAACCTGTAATGCCTGGGCATCTCATATATCCAAAAAAATTCTATCAAACTTTACAAATAATTAAAAAATAAGACAAATTTAAGTCCGTTTTCCCTCTCCCAACCCCCCTGCCATGAAACAGTAAATGCCTCAAAATATGGGTTTGGAATAGAACTACCTCTTAATCCATAAACATGAGTGTAACATTATTTAATTATTTTCTACCAGCCCAGATGCCTACAAGAATGCGACAGCAATGAAGGTTTTCATTTGTTCCCAGCTTAACATTTATAATACCTGTCTTGTTTGGTTTTCTAGTCAATTTCTAATATCCAAATACTATTTTCCCTTTTTCTCTTATATAAATATTTTACATGACTTAATTATATGCCTTTCAATATTAAGTTACATTTATATTTACTACCTTTTTCTATTTTGCCAACAGCGTTATTACATATTTGCTAAAAAAAGAAAAGATTGTTTTCAGTTTAATTAATCTGAATTTCACTGAAACGTTATTTGTTCTTTGCCTGCATATTATTAACTTATATATGCAGGAGTAGACAATATTTAATTAATTTTGTTTCCCTTATACAAAGTAGTTGCTACACCTGCTCCTTGAATTTAATATGACAACTGGTAATTTACCAGCAAATTTAACTGACACCCCTATAAAACCCTAGATTACCCAAATATTTCTAAAATGGTTCATCCCTTGACCATTTCTGCAAAGTAATTTTTTGTGTTGTGACCATAATATCTAGATGAGAAACAGGAAAGAGTCCAGCAGTTCTGGCTCTCAGAGTTTGTGACAGCAGGAAAATGTGTTTTTCTTTCAGGTAGGCGGATTCCAAAGAGGTCTGGGACCTAAGTTGTAAACTCAAATAAAATACAAAGGAATGTACTCAAAGAAGATAGTCGGCTGTGCTCTTTCCTCTTGTCTCCCTCAAGATATTTACCATCACTTCAGGCCTTTGTAGACTGAATTTCAACCAGTTTGCTAACATCCTTAATGTCATACACAAAATGTCAGTGAACAGACTCAAGTACAACCTCTGAGTTAGATGGTATGGAAATAATATTTAGTATTATCTATCTACTGAAGATGCAATATTTTGTATCTCCTCATTAACCCTGATGAGAGCCCAAAATGCTCATTGAATAAGAGGAGTGACAAGAATAAATCCTCACAGACATTATTCTTAAAAGCATAGATTTTGTAGTAACTTGATGAGTCTTGGGATGTGCAACAGTACATTATTATGTACAGGAACTTACATATAGTACAGAGGTAACAGTCTTACTACTGCCTTTGCAAGGGTCTGGAGCCTAGCCTTGCTGCTGTGCTGCCACACCAGAAAGTAATCCAAACAATATTTTTTATTTAGAAGTAACTTACCTTCTGCTGATGCTGGCTCAGTTTTCCTAGAACGCACAGTGACAGAGGCAGTTTGGGATAGATCAGTTCCAGTTCTCCAGACACGAACCTCCACATAGCCAGCACTTTCGTCTACCTGGTATTCAGTGTCACCAAAGTATAAAGCTGGCTCTAAATACACAGAGAAAGAGGGCAGAGGAAAGAAAAAAGGATACTTTTGAAAAAGAATTTCTACTAGCTCCACTTGTGCACATAGTAAAATGTGGACAGATGTACCTAATGCTTGCACTCTGCAGGCAGCAAGAACAGTTTACCTGTACACACAGGCTAGGTACAGACATTCAAGAAGCCTGAGGCAGAATCAATCTAAGTTGCACAGTTTTCTGTAAGCAGCGCAGTTTAGGTTGGTAGCAAACAGAACACACATTCGCCTTTTGGTGGTGGCGGGGTAGTCCAAATCTTAGACTGGGTTCTGCCATTTTTAGCCATCTTATGTGTGCTGGACTTCTGTTCCATTATGGGTATAGACCAGTTTTGTGTGCTGAACTTCTGTGATAGGTATAGACTGTTTTCCTGGCCTCGCCATCAGGGCTCTTAGCTGTATGGAAGGCAGGCATCAGAAGCCATCCTTGTGAAGGACACTGACAACATAACTGTTTGCATTCTAAATCCTAATACTTGGTTGTACACAGATACTAAAGAATTGAACACGTGGGTGTTAGAAAATGTGGTAATGTGGTTTGTCCTCACAAGAAAAGGAGGTAGACTGTGCTGTGCCCTTAAGTGTGACAGCTTCACATGCCTGTAATGTTTTCAGGTTTCAATTAATTGAATTGAGGTAATTCAATTAAAATATTCTTACTCTTCAGTCTAGTTTTTCAACTTAACGCCAATCCATATGGACCACTGCAAAACTGCGCTGAATGAATACACAATAGGCATGAATTGCTGGACTAATCCTGCAAAGATATTCCATTTCACTAAAATATGGTAGAAACGTATTTAAATTCACCATAAAGTGCATGAGTGCATGCATGCACGCACACACATCCAAATCAAGTGAAAAATAGTAGCACATGTGGCTTTAAGATTTAAGAGGGGTTTTTTTTGTTTGTTTGTTTTTCCAATTTTGGCAAAGCAAAACCATGACATGGAAATGACAGTTGAAAGGTTTAATCTTTCTTCCCTCTGTCTTTCTCCATTGTGACAAACTGACCTTAAGTTAATAGGGAATTAAAAAAAAAAGGCTTACAATACAGGTCAGGGAAAAGGTCAACATTGTAACAGGCTCAGTCATTCTTGTTGTTTAGCATAAGAGATGAAACATCACAAGACTCTCTCAAAGTAACGCTAATTTAGGAGCTCTTAGCAAATTATCTTGGTGGAGGAGGCAGATGTCTTCTTATTACCAACCAAAAAGCATTAAGTGGGGATGTACAGTAGGGATACTATGTACTACAGGCAGGAGCAATACAAAATGTCACCTACTTCTAAAGGATAAGTGCTTTTGTTGTAAATCAGTGAGATACTTTTTTCCTATGCTATCATAGTTATGCTTGATGTAGGGATGCACGTTGTATCACAGTAACATTATTTTAGCACAGTATCTTATTTATCACAACCACTTTAGCTATGCAGAAACTTAGGTTCCTCAATGGTATTTTGCATTTAATAGTCATTGAATAAAACAGATTGATGGCAGTGGGAGAACCTCTGCCCCGTTACGGGGTAGGAACAGGGATAAGCCTAAAAACTACAGCCGCCTTCTTTCTAGGAGAGTACCTAGCTCCCTGAGCCACATTTCTGACTTGTTCTCCTTCGTGGCCCAGTGTGTCAACTTCAGCAGGAGAAGATGGGGGCTCCTGGCAATGCCTAGCTTAAATGCCTAGCAGTTAGGTCATTTTACTGGGAAGCAAAGGTGGTTTTCATAGATTTCATAGACATTAGGGCTGGAAGGGACCTCAGAAGATCATCGAGTCCAGCCCCCTGCCCAAAGGGCAGGAAGTCAGCTGGGGTCATAGGATCCCAGCAAGATAAACATACAGTTTGCTCTTGAAGGTGTTCAATATAGGCACTTGAACCACCTCCAGTGGCAGGCTGTTCCAGACCTTGGGGGCTCAGACAGTAAAGAAATTCTTCCTTATGTCCAGCCTGAAATGGTCTTGTAGTAGTTTATGACCATTCGACCTAGTCATCATCCCTTGGGGCGCTCTGGTGAACAAACGTTCCCCCAGATACTGGTGGTCACCCCTGATAAACTTATACGTGGCCATCAGATCACCCCTGAGCCTGCGCTTTTCCAGGCTCAAGAGCCCCAGGGCTCTCAGCCTGTCATCATAGGGTCTGCTTCCCTGATCTCTGATCATGCGCGTGGCTCTTCTCTGGACTCTCTCAAGCTTCTCCACATCCTTTTTGAATTCTGGAGCCCAAAACTGGACGCAGTACTCCAGCTGCGGCCTCACCAAGGCCGAGTACAAGGGAAGAATGACGTCCCGGGATTTGCTTGAGAAGCATCTATGGATGCAAGCCAGCGTTTTGGTCACTTTACTAACCGCAGCATCACATTGATGGCTCATGTTCATCTTGTGGTCAATGATGACCCCCAAGTCTCTTTCTTCCATAGTGCTAGCCAGAATAGCACTGCCGAGCCTATAAGGATGCTGCGGATTTTTCTTCCCAAGGTGGAGAACCTTGCATTTATCGGCGTTGAACACCATCAGATTCTTGTCCGCCCACTTACTGAGCCTGTCCAGGTCAGCCTGGATCACCCGCCTGTCTTCAGGTGTGGATGCTTTGCCCCAAAGTTTGGTGTCATCGGCGAACTTGGCCAGTCCGCTTCTGACTCCAGTGTCCACATCATTAATGAAGATGTTGAACAATATGGGTCCAAGGACAGAGCCTTGGGGGACCCCACTGGTCACAGGACACCACAATGAGTGACTTGCATCAATTACCACCCTCTGGGTCTGACCACAGAGCCAATTTTCCAGGCAGTGGATCGTGGTGGATCCAAGGCAACAATTGGCCAGTTTCCCCAAGAGGTGATCATGGGATACCAGATGGAAGGCTTTTTTGAAGTCAAGATATATGACATCAATCTCTTCTCCCTTGTCCAGGTGATAGGTCACCTGGTTGTAAAAGGAAATGAGTTTGGTCAAGCAAGACCTACCCACAACAAACCCGTGATGGCTAGCCCTTAAGATGTTGGCGTCGGCCAGTCCATTAAGGATGGCCTCTTTAATAAACTTTTCTAAGATCTTCCCCGGGATAGAAGTCAGGCTAATGGGCCTATAGTTAGCCGGATCCACTTTCCTCCCTTTCTTGAAGATAGGCACCACATTGGCCTTCTTCCAGTCTTCGGGCACTACACCAGAGCGCCATTGTTTTCAAAGATCCGTGCTAGAGGCTGTGCTATGATGCTCGCCAGCTCCTTGAGTACCCTGGGGTGAAGATTGTCAGGGCTGGCTGACTTGAAGGTATCCAGCTTCTCAAGATGTTCCTTCACGAAGTCAGCATTAATGGAGGGCAGGGGATCACCCTCACCCGGACTTCCCTGTCCCGTAGCAGGCATGGACATCCCATGGGACTGATGAAAGACCGACGCAAAGTACCTATTTAATAGGTTGGCTTTTTCCTGGGCGTCAGTTGCCCCATCTGGTTCAGCAGGGGTCCAATGTTGCCCCTGCTTTTCCTCCGGCTCCCCATATAGCTGAAAAAGGACTTTTTATTGTCCTTGATGCTCGAAGCTAGTTGGAGTTCAGTTGCAGCCTTGGCTTTCCTGGTTTGCTCCTGCAGGACCAGACCAGTGCAGAATAATCCTCCTTGGAGGCGACTCACATCCTTCATCCTTTGTAGGCCTTTCTTTTTAGCCTCAGGAGGTCTGCTAGATCCCTGGAGAGCCAGGGGGGCTGCTGTGCCCTCTTGCTGCCTTTCCTCCGAGATGGAATAGACTTAGTTTGTGCATTGAGGATCGCTCCCTTGAGGAGCAACCACTCTTCTTGAACTCCCCTCTCCCTGTGGTCATGGTCCCTTAGCGCCTCACTGACAAGCCTCCTGAGCTGGTCAAAGTCGGCTTTCCTGAAGTCAAGGACTTCCGTGTTGCTGACTGACTTGCCAGCTTTTCGGCGGATGGTGAAGGTGATCAGCTCGTGGTCGCTGTCACCCAGCTTCCCATCGATCACTAGGTCGCTGACTAGATCATCCCCAGTAGCCAGTACCAGGTCGAGCAGCGCTTTGCCTCTCGTTGGCCCATAGACTTCTTGAGTCAGGTAGAGGTCATCCACGCACGAGAGGAAGCTTTGCGACCGCTCAGATTTTGCTGAGCGATCCTTCCACGAGATGTCCGGGTAATTGAAGTCACCCATGACAACCATGGTACTGGAGCATGCTGCCTCAGCCAGTTCCCGGGCAAACTCCTGGTCAAGCTCTTGACTTTGGGTGGGAGGTCTGTAGTAAACTTCCACCATTGTGTCCCCTGTGCTGTGTTCCCCACGGATTTTAACCCAGAGGGTCTCCAGTCATCCACCCTGGTCGCCAATATCGGCTTGCAGGGACGTGTAGCTTTCCTTAACATAGAGAGCTACACCCCCGCCCCTTTTATCTACACGATCCCTTCTGTACAGGGTATAGCCATCTATACCCGTGGTCCAGTCATGGGTGGAGTCCCACCAGGTCTCCGTTATCCCTATGACATCATAATTATTTGCACTGAGCAGGAGGATGAGCTCCTCCTGCTTATTCCCCAAGCCCCATAGCATTTGTGTACAGGCAGGCAAGTGTCCCCTGGGGGGCTCCTTCCTTGCCCACAGATTTTACCAGAGTTGGGGCAGGGGTGGGCTCCCTTAAGTGCCTTGACCCGCTGGCTTTGCAAGTATTGCTCAGCAGGCCAGCAGTGGCGGTAGTCCCCCCGTTCCCCCAGCGGGCTTAGTTTAAAGCCCGGTGGAGCAGGTCAGCCAGTCTGGCTGAGAAGAGCCTCCTCCCTAGGGGAGAGAGGTGGAGGCCATCTCTTCCCAGCAGCTCGCTGCCTCTCTCACCAAAGACCGGGCTGTGGTCATGGAAGCCAAAGCTTTCCTGATGACACCAGCGCCATAGTCTTTGGTTGACCATGTGGATCCTCCTCTCCCTCCTCAGCCCATAGCCTGAGACTGGGAGGATTGACAAGAACACCATCTGTGCCCCCAGACCCTTTAGCCCCGCTCCCAAATCCCTGTAGCACCTCATGACCTGGCTGGGAGCACTCCGAGTCATGTCATTGGTGCCCACATGAATAAGGAGCATGGGATAGTGGTCTGTGGGTTGGAGGAGCTTTGGGATCCTCTCCGCAATGTCCCGGATGCGGGCCCCCGGGGAAGCAGCAGACTTCCCGGGCTAAGGGGTCAGGGTGGCAGATTGCCCCCTCAGTCCCTCTCAGGAGGGAGTCTCCTACAACAAACACCTTACGTTTTGTCTTGGGGAGAGCAGGGGCGGTAGCTGCAGTTGAGCCCATGTTGCCTGTGGGAGCCGGCAACTGAGCAGGCTCTGCTGGAGCAGCAAGAGGTGCGTACCTGTTGCTCAGCTCTGGCGGGGCAGGGGCCTTGGTGCAGCGGGCCTTAGGGCCCTTGACCACCTTGGTCCATACCCCTGGCTGGACAGAGCGGGAGGTCCCGGAGTCCTTCTTTGGCCTGGAGGGAGACTGTGGTCTACCCTCTGCCTCCTGGGGGAGAAAGGCCTGGCAGTAGGAGTCTATCTCCTGCTCGCAGTCCCTGATGGCACGCAGTCTCTGGACTGTGGCCTGGAGCTCCTCCAGCTGGCGAGGCCAGAGACCCCAAAAGGGAGCAGACCCCACAAGGGGAGGTAACCATGCTCCCAGGCCCCAGAGCCTGAAAAAGGGACAGGCAGCCCCCACAGCCGAGAGCCAGGGGCTCTGTCTGTGTGGAGCCCGGAACTAGGGGCTCTGTCTGGGTGGCAGTCTCTGAGGTGCCAGAGGGCAGGGCTGCGGAACCCGAGGGGACCCTCGAGTGTGGTGCGTGCCCATCCGTGTCATGCCTCTGGTAGGCTGGCTACGGCTGGGACTGTCTACTCTGGGGGGTGCACAGGCAGGGTCTTGGGCCCTCCTGTACGTCCTCCTGTGCGAACTCCGCGCTAACTCATGCGCCGGCAGAGAAGCACACCTGTTTGCGCAGCCTGTTCGCGTGGCTGGGCGAAGTAGGGGCCCGGGCGGGGCCTGGCTCCACTCAGCTGCCTCCTCCCACTCACTAAGGGGTTAGCCCCCTCTCTCCACGGGCCCCGCTTACCTCCGGCTGTGCTGGGAATTGGCAGGGGGCTCCGCGGCTGCTGGAGGGTTTCTGGGGGGCTTCGGGGGAGCGGGGGCGCAGCGGGCTTTCACCCGCGCGTCTCTCACCGCTTCCGAGCCTAACTGGGGCTTTTTCCCTGTCGGCGGGCCCTTTTAAACTGCGCGCATGCGCAGTGGGCCCGCCGTCGAGGAAGCTGCTCTTTGGGCAAAAGGGGGCTCTGCCCAGGATTTGGGGGACCCTGCCCTACTGGAGGGGGACAGGTGAGTACCCCCCCACCTCTCTCTCTCCCTGGGGGGCTGGGCCAAGTAGGGGCCTGGGCAGGGCTTGACCTGGCCCGGCTCCACTCAGCCGCCTTCTCCCACTCACTAAGGGGTTAGCCCCCTCTCTCCACAGGCCCCGCTTACCTCCGGCTGTGCTGGGGGTCGGCGGGGGGCTCCGCGGCTGCTGGAGGATTTCTGGGGGGCTTCAGGGGAGCAGGGGCGCAGCGGGCTTCCAAGCCTATATTCGAAACCTACCAGGTAAAGCGGGTTCAGAACCACAGTTTTCCAATCCCCAGGCAAGTTCCCTAACCACCAGGGTGCTAGACTAGAAACTGGAAGGGCTCCTTCTCCATGTTTTTATTTTGTGACTTACACACAACCACTCACCTTCCCAAGGGGAACAGGATCTAAAAATTTGCCTAAGTGGCCAAAAACACCATTCATGCAGCCAAGTTAAGCATCTGAAATTGGAGTTGGGCCTTTGCACACATGCACACACATGCCTGGTCTACATCCAAACATTTGTCACCCAAGCTGTCAGACATCTTTATGTACTTGTAACTGTATCAAATCAGCAAGCTGTGAATTTTTGTATTACTTTACCATCAGAGTAAATCCTAATAATCACAAGAGACACTGCTGCTATGGAAAAGATCAAGCACCATGGCAGATATTATCAGGGAAGGCACACATGTTCTAAGGGTGTTTTATTAATATTCATTTCCAGCCTTTTGATAGATTACACTTAAACAAACAAAATAAGCTGTTCATTAACAGTTTATCTAACAGAAAGGCTGACAAATCATGAACATTTTTCAGACAGAAAAATCATAAGAGAGATCTTGGTATGAAGCTATGGACTAGACTAGAGTTTGAGCTGGATGAATTTTTTTTTTTCTAAAACATTCATTTACACATTTTAAAAAAATATTTCATTTCAGGCCAAACAACACACTTAGGCTTGGGACAGACATTTAAAACGCCTGAGCCTGAATTGATTCAATGTTTGCAGGTTGGTCTAACCTGGCTAGGCTAAACTGGTTTGTAATTGTACAGACATCCCCTCTGGACTGAAGAAATACTGGCACATGCCTGCAGTGGCTCAGGCTAGAAGCTGGGGGGCATGAGAGCAGCCCTTCCTTCCCGTCTACAGTGCTGAGCTGAGGGGTGTGGGGCCAGGCACCAGCAGGATGCTTTGATTAGGGAGGGGTTCCCCCCACCCTCCTGAGCAGCCCAGCAGGGAGTTGCTAGCACAGTGTTTATCACCCCTAACTCAGTGTTCATCAGCCCATTAAGACAACAACAGACTCTCTCATTCTAGCTCTTCTTAAACAGCTTTTCCAGGAAAGCAATGGAGGGACATTGCCAGCTACCTGTTGATTAGCTCCAAAAAGCCCTAATCCAACACTGTCTTGTCTGACCTTGTCTCATCTCCCACAGCGCTGACTGTAGCCAGCATGTGGTATGCTAGTGAATGCTGAGAGGTGTCTGTGTAAGGCAGAGGGGAGGGGGTAATCCCTGCTTCAGCAGGCAGTGGTAAGGCAGAGAGAGGGAGCAGAAGAAAGCCAGGCAGACACCCCATACATGCAGTCTCTGCTGGAGATCCAGTGAGGGAGTAGAGGGGAGGGGCTAGCCCAGCTCTGTGGAGCAGGGAGCCCCGCCCAGTACAGAGAGCATGCCGGGATGCTGGGGGACTCAGATTTAACTTCAACCAGGAGCGGGTCTGGGACAGACATTGCATAAACTGGTTTGACCCAAATCAGTTAAGTCTGATACTACATTCCACCAGGTTCAGTGGCAACGCTTAGGGGGCGTGGATGCAGCCCCTGAGAGCGCACCAGTGCACCCTGGTCAGGCCGTGCTCCCTGCTCAGGCAACAGGGCGGGGGGGAGGCAGGAGCGCTGATGCCCCCCCTGTGAGTGCAGGCTGGGGAGTGCAAGCTCTGGCTGTAGGCCACGGCCACTTCCGGAAGCCCTGCAGCCACTTCCGGGAGCAGTGCAGCCACTCACTAGTTGGTAAGTTTTGTTGTGGGGGGGGGAGGGGAACAGACGCCCCCCAGCTGGTGAGATTGGCCGCGGGGGGCCCCACCCCCAGTTAGTGCAATTGGCCACAGGAGGACCCCCCTGGTCATCATGATTGGCCACAAGGGAACCCTCCCCCGGTTGCTGACTGGTCACTGGGGAGGGGCACATGCCTCCCCGACTAATGCAGCACCAGTTGCCCATGACCAGGTTTATCTCAAACCAGCTTTAGCCATTTTGAAACTGGTTTATGTGTGGTGATGTTCTGTGATAGGTTTAAACCAGTTTCTGATCACTTTAATCAGTTTATGTATAATGTCTGTCTGTAGCCTTAGGGTCAAAATGATTTTTTTTTGTTTCACCATAAAGCTCTCTCAAGTTTTCCATTTTTGTTTGATCCACACTGAATTTTTCTTCTTCTAATTAAGCAGCTGACCTGAAATAAAATCAATCAATCTCCTAGGACTACAAGGCACTTTTTATAAATAATGAAATAAAGTAATATAAATAATGATTTCTTTTCTTTTTCTTCAGAGATCTGCAGACTTTCTTAATATTCAAAGTAATCAAATATTTGCTAGACCACATTCAAATTAAAGAAAAGGTCTCTGGAGTCTTCCCCAATCCCTCAAAAAGTAGAGAAGAGACGGAAGATAAAGTAAATCAATTTTAAAGGTCCCTATTCTCTTCCCATAGGATGTTAATTACATCCACTAAAATTTTAAACAAATTAACAAAAAAAGAACTCTATCAATCTAGATGTTTAAATTCTCTTTCCTGTTTAGTGATTACATGCAGTGAAGTATTATTCAACTGTGCAAAATATAAAAAGAATATTTGTACTTAGGTCAACGGAGCATCTCAAGTTTTCTGCCCATCACTGGGATCAGAATGTAATTCACTAATTCTGACGGGACAAAAAATACTTTTCTCAGCAAAATACAACATAAGTAGTTTCCATTACAATCATTTTATTCATTCAAAGAGTAAAAATTAACAGAATTTGTGATTTGATTGTTCTTGTTCACAAAGCAAATTTGTCACTGGGTAATATATTTATTAACCAGAAAAGTAGCCAATATGATCTACAATTGTATTCCCTTCTCTCCCACTCCACACAAGCAGAATTGTCCAACATATTTGTTTGAAATTAGTCTAGTTAATTTACTTCATTTACATAAAAATGGCTTTTAAATACTGTATGTCCATACAATTTCTCACGAGAGGCTAATGGTTTGCAAAGTATGAATTGTAAATTTCTTCAATGTTTTAAGAAATCAGGCCATTTAACTTTATAGCAGTCCAAGATAACTACCCTGAGCTAAACCTTTATGTTTTTGTCCTTAATTGATGGGAGAGCAACATTTTATTTCTTTAATGTATATGTTGCTTCTACAAACACACAGTGCAACATCTTGAGAGGTCAATGGAGCTTCTATTGAAAATGAGCTTATAAATTTAGAAGTGGGGTTTACTGAAAAAATGATGACCAGTTTAATATATCATCCTCTCTCCTGCATTTTTTCTGTTACATGTGTTGCAGGATTGCATTGTCAATTGCCCTGGGAGCTTTGTATGAGCTTGTGTGCATATAAAATGATGAAGTGATCTAAAATCAGGACTTCTGGATCACAATGGAATAATAATGAAAAGGAAAAAACCCCCACTAAAACACCAAATATGAATTAACACACTTCTCATGTCTAATATGTGTGGCTATAGTTTTAAAAAAGGACAAGTGACTATGCCACTATCATCTTAAAATTCAAATGCATTTCATTTTCCTGCAAACAGTATATCCCAGAAGAATAATTCCCTTACTTATATATCATATGTCCTCAGAAAAGACAAGGAATTTAGAGTATTTTTAGTATTTTATCCAATTTCTGAATGTCATAAAAAGGATATACACATTCTCCCAAAAGCATCAGACAGTTACTGGCCTATAAAATAGACAAGTCCAGATGCCTTAAGGAACATGACACTTGTCATGCCTCAATAATTATAGGAATCTAATCATTTGTCTCTGAAACATAATTCACTCTTGCTATGTGAGTCTAAATATATTGCCAATATACTCTAAAAAGTTGAGCACACAAATAATTGGAGAGAAACAGAAGCCTATCTAAAATATTCTTTCATCTGTCTTGACAACGGGTAACCAATACACTGAAAGCTACATTCCCAGGTAAAGTAAAATGCTTTTCATAAAGTTCCTGTGAAGAAAAAACAAAACAGTAAAGAATCAGAGTCAATAAACTTAGATTATGATCTTGGTGACCCTGGCATAGTACAGAGCAGCCCTAAGAAAGAGAATGGTTTCAGAGACCTCACAATTCCCTAATGTCTCTAAAGCAATGTTTCATGAGAAAGTCATTGCAAATAAAAATTGGGTTACAATCAGGCATAGTATATCTTGCAAAAACAATTTAGTTAAATCAGTATAACATGCCAGTTACCCTGGGACAAGGAAATCGCCACTGAGCCAGTGCTTTCAGTGACACTTTTTACAAAGCTGGAGATGATGATTAGCACATGGCATAGGCTGTTCTGCCACTTTAGTCACTTCATTGTTTGCTGCTGTGTTGAAACTGCCAACTCCCCATTCAGCTCAGGAAGGCATGCAGCACCCTCCTCCCCACAGCACTTGGCCTCACTGGGTTATATGTCATGTTTGCTAATAGAAAGCATATTGTAATTCTACCCAAGAGCAAGAGGGCCAGATTCTGGCATTTTTGTACTGCTCCTCCAGCAGCACAAAAGGGCAGTCTCCTAAACAGACAGCTGGAGAGCCTCTTTGGCTAAGTACAGAGAGTCAAAAAAGCCTGAGGCTGAATTGATTCAGTCTTTGCAAGTTAGTCTAAGCTGAAGAGTTTGAATCAATAAGCAAATGAACACACATTCACTTCTGATACAGGAAATGCAGGCATGCCTGCAGTGGCTCAAGTCAAAAGCTGGGGGGTACTAGAGCATGTTTGCCAGGCACTCCAAGGCTTTTCCCCGCCGTCGCTGCTGGAGTGGAGGGGGCGTGGCCAGGCCCCAGCCCATGTTCTGCCTGGGTGGGGCCGGGAGGGGGTGGGTGGGAAGGTAGTAGAATTGAATTCATAAAAGCTTGAACAAAAATAGTTCTCTCTCTGAACACTATTAACTGAAAATTATAAACACAGCCTGGGAGGTGTGTTTATTTACTCTTCCTGCTGCTGAGAAGGTCTCTGAGATTTGCAGTCCAGCATCAGAGCAGCAGGACTCCACAGGGTTGCTCATCGCTTCCTCTTCCTGCTTCCAGGTGCCTCTGGGATTTGTAGTCCACAGTCGCAGCCAGCACTAAGTTTAGCAGGGCAGGGCAGGGCAGGGCAGCTCCCTACTCAGGGGAAGGTAAATTTAACTCTCCCTCCCTGGCCCCAGACCCCAGTTGGAGTTTGCCTGGCTGGGGAAAGGGGGCAGGGAAGGGGGGCAGTAAGCCAGCCCTCACTGCTATAGTTAGGGAGCAGAAGGGCAGGGCCAACCCTGCTCTCTGGAGCAGACAGCCCAGCCCAGGGCTGAAAAGCATGCTGGGATGCTGGGGTACTCTGAACCAGGAAGGGGTCTAGAACAGAATTTTCATAAACTGGTTTGACCTAAATCAGTTAAATCTGATACTACATTTAATCAGGTTTATCTTAAACCAGTTTCAGCAATTTTGAAACTGGTTTATGTGTACTAAATGTATGTTCTGTTACAGGTTTAAACAACTTAAACTGATTTATGTGTAACTTCTGTCCCTAGCCTTTGACACAGGAAGATATGCAAAGGCCTTTACAAGACAGGGCCATGTAAAATAACTCTGGACTAGTTTAGTACGTGTGATAGCTGGCCCAGCAAAGCAACAGTATCTCTTTGCTATAGTTAGAAAGAGCCCATGATTTGCTTCATCAATTTTTGCTGACAACTGTGGCATTGAGTAAGTTGGCATGGTTTGTCAAGTAAAATTAAATGGATGAATCTTAAAACAATGGTCTTCAAAGAATCACATGACCACTGGACTTGAACCTAAACATTTCTCAAGAAGTGGAGGGTATGTCAACCCCTCATTTTTTCTCTAAGCCCAGCTTTAGTTTGTGCAGTCTTGTCAACTATCTTTTATGGAGCCACTCTCATTTTAGCTGGTATCCCCATTTTCGAGAGTTGGGTCCATTAATCCTTGTGGAAGCCTAAATTGAAAATCTACTGTTCATGTTCATCCCTAATGACCAGATCAAGGAGATTCACTTATTTTTAATGACCATGAGTTTTCAAATAAATATTCTCTACATTCAGAAGATGTATTACTGTTGCAGAAAAATATCTCCATTAAAACATCTTTCAAGGCAATATCATTTACACATTACTTTGAATTTTAATAACTGGTATATTTTTGACTCAACACAGTGGGAGGAGAGGGGCGGGAAGGGGAACACAGCCAAAGGGGTTTATCTTGCAGGGCACCAAATTAATAAAGAAAGCAACTCTAACAAAGGAGGTCATTCATGCTTTTTTTTTTTTAATCCTCTTCTTTCTTTTCCCTTTCGTGGACTGCCAGTAAAGAAACTATCAGTTTAATTACCACCCGCTTAACTACATAAAGCAGTATGGCTTCTTGGCTAACTGATAATCCTTACTGATGGCCATCAAATGCAATAAACCATCTATTCATTTAAAATCCATTTCCAGGTTTCAAAGGCTTTAAAATGTTTGCTCAGGCTGGGTAACCTACCATTCGTTTAACTGTTAAAAAAAATAATAAATGTCTGGTCCTGAAACTTGTTCTACTTATGATGCCACTTAGACATACCAGCAAACAGCTGCTGTGGCTTTCCACTTGCTTATAAAAATCACAAGTTGTTTGCACCTCTTTCTGCAGAGATAGTTACTGAACAACCATTTCTTTTATTCAGTTAAACACAACCAGACAGCATACTACCACATAATAGGAAAAGGATACAGAACCTGGAGTTTACTAGGATGTGATTAAGGGCCTGTTACAAAACTCATAGGGCGTGTCCAGATAAGCCCACACGTGCTTTTTGCAGCATCTCAAACCCCTTTGAGATGCTGCAAGAGGCATGTGCAGGAATGAGAAAATATTCTCCGCACTGCAAGTTTGCAGTACAAGGGGAAAATCAGACCCCTGGATATCCAGGGGTCAAAAAAACCCGCACAGAAAAAAACTGGAGCAGGCAAGTGGGGCAACTGGAGGCTGGGTCCTCCATAGAGACATTCTGGCTGCCAGAACGTCTCTATGGTTAGCCCTTACCCTGGTGCTGAAGCAGCAGGGAGCTGCACCCAGGCTCCACTGCTGGTACGTAAAGGGTCAGGGGGCTGGAGGAGGGGGGAGGGGACTGTGGGGGGGACCCCGTTGGCCCTGCCCACTCCCCCAGTCCCCTGATCCTTTCCCCAACCAGCCCCCCCCAGCACCCCTGATCCCTTCCCCACCCAACCCCATCCCCCAATCACTTCCCCACCTGATGCCATCTCCCCAGCCTCCCCAATCCATTCCCTGCCTGACCCCAGCCCCCCCAATCCCTTCCCCACCTGACCCCATACCCCCCAATCCCTTCCATGCCTGGCCCCAGCTCCCCCCAGCCTCCCAATCCCTGCCCCTGCCCAGTATTGCGGGGGGGGGAAGCCAAAAACCCCCCAGCTCCAGCACTTACCGGCAGCTCGAGCTGCCATTGAGGTCACTGGGGCCCTGCCCGCACAGTGCAGGGCGGGGTGACAGCCCCAGTGGGCTCAGCCTGGGCCCTGCTGCCCCGGGGGCTCTGCCAGAAGGCCCTTGAACACCCCAAGCCGCTGCTCAGTAAGAAGAGGCTGCAGGGACAGCCATGGGGAGCTGGGGGTGCAAGTGGGGGATTGGGCTGGGTGGGCAGCCATTGGGAGGTCTGGGGGAGTGGAGGGAGGCAGGCGGGGCAGCAATCCAGGGGGCTGAGGGAGCAAGCGGGGGTGGGGTGGGGCATGTGAGCCCTGCAGGAGGCATAGTCCCTGTCAGGGGTGGGTCATAGCCCCTGGGGGGGGGGTAACCCCTGATTGCTGTCTCTGTCTCTCACTCTCTCTCTCTGTCTCTTTATAGTGGTCTTCTGTTTTAACTATGGAAGTACATGGATTTGTGGGTATTTTACAGAGTGACTTTGGGATTTTTTTTATGAGGGATTTTTCAGTTTTCAAATATGGAACACCAGAATTCCTGCTAGGGAAGTCAGTATCAGGACCCTGCCTACTCAGAGCTGGCACCTTGGACCCAGCTGGCTGTGGCTGACCTCCTGGCCAACTGGAGCCAGGAGACCATGTTTTGACAGTTCAAAGCAGGCCATCACACCCAGAACATCTTCCAGGTGATAGCTGCCTAGATGGCCAGGCAGGGGGTACACATGGCAGTAGTGCCACACAAAGGCCAACTCTGCAGCCATAGCCCACTGACTGCTGGCCCAGAGGGGCAGATGCCTCATCCAGGTCTGGCAGGTGAGCAGCAGGTCGCAGCCAGGCAGCAGCCCCCACTGCCAGACTGCTACAGTGAGTAAAGGGTACAGGGAATTCTTAGGGCTGCTTCAACAGTCCAGCTGGCACAAGGGGTAATGTCCCCAGGTACCAATTGGCTGGGCCCCAGAAGTTCCTGAGAGTGAGAAGCCCTGAAGCTACTTGCCAGAGCAGCTTTTTGTACTGATGCGACCAGGACAGGGAAGCTTTTTATACTGCTGGGGACAGCACAGGTGCTGGCCCCAGTCTCTAGTTCCCCCTGGCTGCAGATTTGGGAGGAGCCAGGCAGGGTTATTTTGCCCCAAGTGGCACAATTTGCTTCACAACAAAGTGCATGTGTGAGCACATGCGCTGAGGCAAAAAGCCCAGGCGTTTCCTTTGACTTAAATGCTACCTAGGATGTTCTAGGATGGGGAATAATAATTAGCTTTAGAAATGTTTAGGTTTTAAGCCTTTTCATATATTGAGTTAAACCCAGCTAGTGCCAAAGAAGACTTCATATGAGTACTGAGATTCAATAGTGGCTTGTCACTGTGTATTTAGTACATGTGCAGTTTGATATGACTGCAGATCAGCATACTGCTCTGATGCTGCAACAGAATGTGGCAAAGTTTTATTGACTTATTCAGTTATGTTGATGATATTTGAATTTTTTTTCTGTTCTAGGTTTAGCATAAGCAGGAAAAAGTTTAGGTGTCAGGTTCTGTAACATTCACTGATATGATGTATGCATTTTTAATACCACAGCAGTTGGCACTATAAAAGCCTCAGTTTTAAAATATACCTTTTAATTTTGATACCTGTGATAATGAACTATCAAATAACATTGTCTTGTAGTTCAAACTCTGTTCACTTTGAGCAATGAACCATCAGGCACTGTGGGGGGAGGAGGGAGAATACATCTCTTTAATTTTAGGCATCCTTTGGAAAGAAAGAAGTATAATTTAAATCAATGCTCTAAAATATAAGCCTTCTTTGTGTTTGATCACACACAGGTATGTGCACTGTTGCATACATGAGTAGAACTAACAACAATCATTAGGAAAGGGAGCACATGTCAAATTTGATCCTTCATTAATAAGACCACTGTAGTGTGGCTGCCAAATTACTCCTAACTAGCAATATATAAGATAATGCCTCCTTGTTTTGTTCCTCATTATGTGCCTACCAAGTTACCTATCTTATCTGAGGACTTGAGCCTATTTTTATTGAAGCCAACTGCAAAACTTCCATTGGCTTCATTGGCACAGGATCATGTCTATGAGGATATTAATTGTGCACTCCTGAGCTGAACACTCAAGCCTATCTCATCAGCAGAGGGATAATGAGCAGGGTTTGCACCCTGTTCATGTGGGAGATGGGGGAAATGCTACTGACTACTGGAGGAGAGGAGGTATGCAGGGGAGAGCAGGGGGAGGAGGAAGGGAGAAGGAGTCTTAAACTGCTCCTGGACTTCACAGTTTCATAGCAGATTTAGTTTAGACATCAGGAAGAACTTCTTTATGGTAAGGGTTGCCAGAATCTGGAATGGGCTTCTGAGAGAGATGATGCTCTCCTTTACCTTGGGCGTCTTTAAGAGGAGGCTAGACATACACCTGGCTGGGGTCATCTAACCCCAGCTCTCTTTCCCGCCCAGGGCAGGGGGTCAGACTCGATGATCTACAGAGGTCCCTTCTGACCCAAATATCTATGAATCTATAGTTGTTAGGGGCTAGAAGGGACCTTACTTAAAAAAAACAAACATCCCTGACTGCTGCTGCCACAGCATGCTCTTCCTTCCCCAGGTGCTGCTACTAAAGCATATAAGCCAGCTGCAAAATGTCCGAAGTTGGTTTAAGTTAAACCTGGTTGAACATAGTATCAGACTTAACTGATTTGGGTCAAACTGGTTTATGGAACTTCTGTCCCAGACCCCTTCCTGATTTAAGTTAAATCAGAGTCCCCTAGCATCCCAGCATGCTTTTCAGCTCTGGGCTGGGCTGTCTGCTCCAGAGAACAGGGCTGACCCCGCCTCTCTCCTCCCTAGCCAAAGCTCCAGCTGGCTGAGAAGGGGGTGGTGGACTATGGCTGGGGTCTGCTTGACAGGGACAAAGCAGCATCTGCCAGGCTTCCCTGTGCTCCCACCCTCTCTTACCACTTGCTGTTCAACCACGGATTCCCCTCACCCCCACTTCCCCTCACATGGTAGGGACCACAGCGGTACAGTCACTACCATGCTAGCTAATGCTGAGAGGTGTTTATGTGTGTGTGTCTCCAATTTCACTGGAACAAAGGCAGACAGAAGTGTCCACTTTTTTTTCCTGAGGAAGTAGCCAGTGGCTTGCAAATGCCTTGCAAAATGCCTGTACCCTGCACTAAGAAGAGCTTGAACTAATGAGAGGGAAGCTTTTGTTTTCTTGATGGGGTAATAAGCTTTGTGTTCTGATAAGCTCCCTGATGGCTGCTGGCTTGCTTCAAAGCCACAGCCCTGAAACCCTTATATCAAATGAAGCTTCCTTGTACAGTGACTAGTGCTGGTGATTGCTTACACACATCACTTACTGAGCCTGGTTAAAGTGCAGCTCCCCATCCCACAATGTGTCAATGTTCAACAGGGGACAGAGAGAGGTGTGAGAAATGACTTGGTCTGCAATGAATGGGACCTATCAGTGCTGTCAGTTTAAGCAAATACAAAGCACTAGCTAGCAGGATAATATAGATGCACGAAGTCCACACAAGCAGCTTTCCCCCCGCCCCCTTTGCCTCAGAGTGCTAGCTGGGGCCGGGGTCTGGCAACACCCCCTGCCCCTTGAGCTGCGAGCGAGGGAAAAGCCTGGCAACGGCTACTTCCCCCCACACTCTGGCTGGGGACTGTGCAGGTCAGGGTTGGGGTTTAAACCCCTCCCTAACCATGATGTCTTTCCAGGGCCTGGCCATCACCCTCCCCAGCTCAGTACTGTGTAATAGAAGGGAGGGCTCACTCTAGCACCCCCCAGCTTCTGGCCTGAGCCACTGTGGGCATGTGCCTGCATTTCCTGAATCAAAAGTGAATGTCTATTCACTTGCAAATCAGTGCAATCTATGCAGGTTAGATTAACCTACAAAGATTGAATCAATTCAGGCTTTTTGAATGTCTGTCCCTAGCCTCAAAAGTTAAACTACTGCTCATCAAACATACCTATTCTATACTCATACCTCATCCCACTGTTGCCTTGTGGATCTGCAAGTAAGGTTGTTGGGAGCTGAGTCTGTACCATTCAGTGTGGAGTACTATAGCTAACAGACCACCAAAAACTTACCTGCACCCAAGCACAGCCTCTACTCACATGTGAGCATCTGAATGCAACAACCTTGTGCATCATGCAAGGTTTTGCAGGATATTTTATTGTTAAATCTAAATCTCTTACACAGAGATGCCTACTGTGAACTAACTATAGGCTTTTCTTCTTAGAACTGAGCATATGGAAATCCTACTAAAAAGATGGTTTACCATGAAGTAGGCCTTTCCCTCTAAGATCCTACTGAAGGCTCACATTCTGGGTGCCTGTACACATGCAGGGACACTACTCCAATGTGCTGAAATTACAGCATGTTGGAGCAGACTCAATTCATTCACCCATTATTCCAGAGGGTCACATGGCATGAACCATGATGCAATGCTACTATGTAGTAGTTACAAGCTACTGCGCAGTCAGTGTCACCAGGAAGCTGTGCGGGAATGCTACTGTGCAGTAATGCCGGTTACTGCAGTCAGTCATTTAGGACTTGGATATGCAAGTATTAAATGACTGTGTAGTAACAACTGGGCAGTCAATATCTTATATAAACATGGCCACTGACTTGAAGCATCTAAAAAGTCCTGCCTGAGTTTAATCAACATGCATGTCTTACCTCTTTAAATATTCTGTTTTACAAAGTCATGCCCATGAAATGAGGGGAGAAAACTACACACATTACCAGGCCCAGTGCTCATGCCTATGAGACGTTCTTTTAAAAACTTTTAACTTATCTGTTCATGAAATAAAGTATTACACCCATCTGCTAAATAAGGATTATATTCTGTAAGAGAAAACATCAAGTGAAATGCTGGCATCTTTGAAACAGATGGGAGTTTTGCCTTGCTGGATCCAGATTGTGTCTTTAAAACTATCATGCTTATAATATTAAATTTGGGATGAATGGTTATTAGAGAAATGGTATTAAACAACAAAAAGAAAATAAAGTAGCTTCTCATTGCAAACAAACAAAAACCTAAATGAATGTAAAAAACCCCAATATTTGCAGCAATAATGATAGCAATACCCGGTGTTAACCAACTAACTGTAAAAAGACAATGTGGGAACTTATATATTAAGCTGTCTGGTCGCTATTTTGGTCCCACAAAATAAGGCAATAGTGGGCACAGCTACACATTCATTTACTCCAGCCTAGATTTATTGTGCAGTAAGCTACTGCACAGTAAGGGTTTTTGGGTAGGTGTCTACACATACAAGGATTAGGGAGAAGATTTGCTGCCAGTTCCCTGAAGCCCTGCAATGCACCCCTGTGGCTACTGGGGGGAGCTCCAGGCTCCCCCTGGATGCTAGCCCAGATACTCGCAAGGAGCACTGGGCCAGTAGACAGCCCTGGGAGGTTGCCTTCTGCTGGGGCAGGGACAATGTCCCCCTGTCCCAGCAGCATTACTCCAAGTAATATATGCCTAGGGCCAAGACTCACAAAGCCTGTTGATCTTAACTCTATTCTTCAAACGTCACAAACAGCTGAATGGCAGATCTATGCTTTAAGTTACATAAGCCAGCTTAACCATAGGCATTGTTCAGTAGAAATAAATATGGCAAAAAGATCCCTTAGTGCTGTAGTCTACAAAGGAAAATCTCTAAAGGCCACACATATTTGTTCCCACTCACCATCATCTGCATCAGCCAGGATGATTACTTTGGTGCTAGGAAATTCGGGACCAATCTGTCCACCCATTGGCATGCTTAGCGTAACATTGAAGGTCTCATCTTCCTCATAGAGGGAATCATCAATAATGATTACGCGACAAGTTTTCTCTGTCTCATCCTTATCAAAGCGAATGATGCTGGTGTGATCTTCGGGACGGGAGATGTAGTCAGAGTAGGACAAGACAGAAGACGGAACGGTGCCTGTGGCAGAACCTACAAGGAGAGAGAAATAAACAACGGTAATTATTAGTAACAAATTAAATACAGGGACCTTTGATGAATATTCACAAGCAACTGAATAAAAAGTGCTAATGTATTTTATATTTGGAATAATCTCTGTGAAACAACAATTAAATGCTTACTTTTTACTCCCATAATGTTTTGTGAAAAGTGAAAAAAAATCATGACATTTGTTTTCAACTTTTAGACTGTTACAATTTATTTAAACACAATGAAAAAAGACAGTCTTATTCAAAAACATTTTTTGTTTGAGGCATACTTTCTTGAACTAATCTTTATGGGCCAGCTCCTATAATGCTTAATCAAGCACAAATCAATGAGGCTGTATGGGTTGTTAGTGAGAAAGCAAAGAATTAATTCCAACCTTTGTTTACAGGACACTCAAATACTGAAATACCAACAGAGTATGTATAAAAAATAATTTATTTTGATGACATAAAACAAAAACTCTTTCCTTCTTATATAGTATAAAAAGACAAAACTAATCTCATTTTATCCTCTGGTTAAAAAAAAATCCACTTATGCTTGGTTTCACCTTTGCTAAAAGGCCAGGATGTCAATAGGTAATATTTATTTTGGCATAAATGTACATAATCCTATTTCCTCATTAAAACTGCTTCATTATCACTCTGAACAGTCTCAATTATTATTCAACAGGTACACCTACACATTCATTAATGTGCTTTTGCTACTGCACAATAAATATAGTACCTCTAAGGTGAGGTACTTAATCAATGTGCATTAGGCTGCCCTACGGTGCAGTAGCTAAAACACATACTTTTTTAGTGATGTTAAATATGCAGTAGACTAATTTTACTGTGCAATAGCATATTAGAAGGGGTTTTGAAACGACGCTCTAATACACAGTAAAATAGGCCACTGCACATTAAAGCACATATGTAGATGCACCCAACAAGTACTACTCTGAACTCTGAGGGTACGTACATACATTTGGGGAGGTTATAGGGAGTTTAGATCAAATTAAAAATGGCCACCCTATCTATCTAGTTTGCCCAGATGCGGACCTTACACTTAGATTTTCAGTTAGGTTGATCCAAGTGTGAACCGTACAGAAGTTCAGGGAAATCAGATCACTCTAAAAGTGGCTAAGCCAATCTAAGCTAACCCTACCTCTGAGGCAGTCTAACTTAGACTGATCTAAATGTCCTGACCTTCTGTACAGTTCTCAGCGCCCAGGTCTGGGAAAGCCTAGCAAATGGCCCTAACTCTAGGGCTGTGCTTTTCCTATCCCCTTTCTGGCTCTGGGCTAGTTTTAGTCCCCTGGCTTCTCTCCTCCCCCCCAGATGAACAATCAGCCAACCCCACCCCCCGCCCAAGGTCTGCTAACGCAACATCTCACAAACCGCTCCTCATGCCAGTTTTACCAGCATTCAGCAATGCCAGGAGCTGAGGAAGTTAAGTCATGGTTGGGGGAGTGGTGGGTGGGATGGGGGTGTTGTTTATCTGGGGGAGGGCTGGGGGGTTAAAAAGCCCCTTCACCCAGGGGTAGGGGAGAGAACACCCAACTCCCCCACCACTCCCCATAGACCCCATGAGCCACCCTGATCCTGCCAAACTCTCCTGGTCCCCAGCAACTCCCTCTATGGATTCAATCTGCCCCCCCAAACAATGTGACAATTAAGGTAACTATGTATTTGGGTAAGCACACAGCGTTCCTTTAGGGACAACCTACAGGGATGCAAAGCCCCAAGTTGGATTTTCTGTGCCCCAGTAAACAACAAAAGAGTGTGTGGGGGGACGGGGGAAGTTATTCACCCCCTGCAAGTCTTTGATAAAGGAACAAATGACCTTTGAATCCTTCACTTTCTAAAGATTCCTGCTAGGAACTGAAGCTTTCTGACCGACTGCTAAGGTAAGAGGTGAAATAGAAACTTCTATTAGAAATAATTATTTTAAAACAAGCTACAACACTGAGAATGAGCTTCCATTTTCCCTGTTCATGAAGCATGCAGAATGTTGATATCATAGGCTGTGATTAGCTGATAGAGGATTTTGATATGAAAAAAAAAAAAAAGAATCTCATGAAGACCTTCACATCTTACTGCTCAGGCTAAATTCTAGTCTATCAGAAGCTTAGTTTCATTTATAAATGTCCACTACCTTATCTTTATTAAATCTATTCCCCCTAGTGCATTTCATTTTTGATCATCAAACAGTTCTCTGGTATATTTTATAATAGCTAGCATTTTTCCCTCCTCTGTCATCTTCCTTTTTCAATTTATAGTAGACTCTATAATAATCAACTCTGGTGGGCAGACTGATGATTACAGAATAATCTTGACTTTGCTGTGTATCTCAGGAAAATTAAGATTTGTTTAAAGAAACCCCCTCACAGAATGTTCTTGTGGTATGAACCAAGACCCCTAGTACACTATCAGTATTCACTAAAGTAATCCCTTATACTGTCAGATTGGAAATGAGTAGTTTCACAAAGTTGGGTTTGTACACCCCTGAACTTTTGCTGAAGCTGGGATTTGGGCCTGAACATTGACATTGTATCTGGCACCTAGCTATATTACGAGCCACCCAAAAAACTGATCTGAATTTAGAGATGATTAAGGTCTAAAACTGTATCTGATCTTTGTAGTTTATAACCAACTCTATAAAACATCCCCTCTAATGAAGAAATCTAGCAACTGTTGAAAAACACTAAGTTTTTAAGGCACTGAGAAAGCACAATATGTTTAATACTTTATTTCAGTTACTTCTAGTGGAAACCATAACCCAGACCTGTTAATTTTGATATACCAGTTCCTATTACAATATAAATTTAACTACTATTTCAGTAGAAAGGTTAAGAATTTGTGCATTTCCATACTGTATGGCACTCATTCAGAAAGGATATTGAGGTCAAGGCAGTTTCCATGTTTAAAGTTGGAAGTGTTCTTATATATATCATCATAACAGGAATTCTGGAACCCTTTTCCAAAGGTAGCAAGTCTCACAAAAAGACTTACTGCTGGGAAAACTCCACAATGATGAAACACTATTTCTGTAACAGTGCTTCAGGTATGAAGGTTGAGTTAGTCCTACTTGCAGCAGAACTAATTTTGAATAGTAGAACTAGAGCCCTCAATGGATATATGTGGAAAACTGCACTGAGAGTCCCACAAAAATCAATGGGATTACCAGTGCCAACAACAATGCCAAATTATTTATCACTAAGATGCTTTTTGTTAAGCAAAAGGTGCCAAAGGATTTTCCAGTCACAGAAAAGAATATTTTAAAAATGCACACTACAATGTATTTTGTATTGCTATGTTCAGTGACACAGTCAGTGAGGAATTTGTACACAGTTTTGAGTTTTTCTGTTTCCTCTTCATCTTCACTTGACAATTCATCTTCAAAAGCATTATATTATACTAGCAAACTGGCCGTCAAGAATGATAGGAGGGCGGGCAGGGAGAGAGGCCTCAGTCCGCCCCCCACCCCCTTGGCCGGGGCTGCTCTCCACCTTCTCCCACCACTTCAGGCCAGAGCCGTTTCCCCACTCCCATTTGGGACAGGGCCACTCACTCCCCACCTCCCCCCACCACTTCAGGCCAGGGCTGGGGCCTGTGTCATTTCTTACCTCCCCTTCAGGCCAGGGTCTGGGCTGGTCCCCACCTCCCCCCCATCACTTTGGGCTGAGGCCAGGGCTGGGGCTGTTCCCTACCTCTTCAGGCTGGGGCCAGGGAAGAGGCCAGGGCTGGGGCCATTCCCCACCTCCTCCCACCGCTTTAGACTGGGGCCTGGGCCATTTCCCCACTCCCCCCCACCTCTTTGGGCCAGGGCCGGGGCCTGCGACCACTGTAGCGGTCATGGCTGCAGTGAGGTGCAGCCACTGGTAACCCCCTTTCCCTTCCTGCTCCCCTCCCTCCCCTGTTCCCCTGCTGCCTCCAAGAAGCACAACTGGGGGGGCAAGACCAGCACCACTAGCCTCACCTCCCTGCTCCATCCTCTGTTATGGCAGTGCTCTGGACCCCACCTCTAAGAAGCAGGGGAAGGGGACAAGGAGCTCTGCTGGCCTCGTCCCCCTCCCCTCCGGCTCCTCAGTCCCCACTGTCATGGGGCCACTCCACTGTCTGTCGCTGTCTGTGTAGAGCACTCTGATTGGCTGCCGAGACAGCCAATCAGAGTGCGAATAAAGCATTATGGACAGACAGACTAAGGCTTTTATAATATCAGAATAATGTTAATTTATAATTACACTGAATGCATAACTTTATGATCTGAATATGGTCACAAACTGCAAAAATCTATTTTCAGTAGCTAAGACAACATTAAGGTGCTTTATGATGATTTCAGTATCTACTGCTGTGCATTAGGGCATATGGCCACTAATTCTGCAATTGCTTAACTTTGTAGACTGAAATCCATGGAACCCTTATCAGACCTGGGAGACATTTTTCAGAAGAAACTCGAGATGAAAAATGCCTATTCCTACCAACAAACAATTCATTGATGCATCTAACTGTTCTGGTCATGTACAGGAAAAAAAAGTTACAGAAATTGAAACATTTGTTTAAAAAATATCAATATATACTTACTCTTTTTAAACAAAATGCAGTTTTGTCTCAGAACAAACTAAACATTTTTTTCCAAGCAGTAATAAATGTTTCTCCATTTTATAACATTTGGTCAGTGAACAATAAATGATTTATTCCATGTGCATAATATTAGACAGGTATAAAACAATTAATGGTGTTGAGACAACAGAAAGTATAATTGTCACCTTGAAGACTGGCCTTTAAATCTAATATTAAGATAGAAATAGTACTTAGTGTGGGTCTAGGAACAATGAGAACATCAGGAAAAACTTAAAGTATTAGTTGTACAATAAGTTCCTATTTATTTCTATCCTTTAGCACTGAAATGTTATCCAACTGATTAACATACACTTTTTAAAATTTAGCATATATCAGGCATTCAACACGTAAAGATAACTGTACCTCGATCAAAAAATGCACCTCAGATGCGATGAAAACTCTCCCTCACATGCAAACCAAATAAATGAAAAATAAGTTGTGAGCAAAAATAATATTTGGTGAACTATCCAAAGGTTGGCAAAACCAATGGAAAAACTCATACTAACTCTGAGGACAATCCAACGTCTGTCAAACTACATACTGTTCATAGATTCATAGATGTTAGGGTCGGAAGGGACCTCAATAGATCATCGAGTCCAACCCCCTGTATAGGCAGGAAAGAGTGCTGGGTCTAGATGACCCCAGCTAGATGCTTATCTAACCTCCTCTTGAAGACCCCCGGGGTAGGGGAGAGCACCACCTCCCTTGGGAGCCCGTTCCAGACCTTGGCCACTCGAACTGTGAAGAAGTTCTTCCTAATGTCCAATCTAAATCTGCTCTCTGCTAGCTTGTGGCCATTATTTCTTGTAACCCCCCGGGGCGCCTTGGTGAATAAAAACTCACCAATTCCCTTCTGTGCCCCCGTGATGAACTTATAGGCAGCCACAAAGTTGCCTCTCAACCTTCTCTTGTGGAGGCTGAAAAGGTCCAGTTTCTCTAGTCTCTCCTCGTAGGGCTTGGTCTGCAGGCCCTTAACCATACGAGTGGCCCTTCTCTGGACCCTCTCCAGGTTATCCGCATCCCTCTTGAAGTGTGGCGCCCAGAATTGTTCATATAAGTGCAGTGCTCCTGTGACCCCCCTAATACCTGCTGAGTATGGCCACTTGTACGCATGACAGGGGTCGGGGGGTGGGTTTAGTCTCCTAAATTGAAATGGTGGGTTTTTAACTGTGATTCTTAAAAATCCACTGTTTCAATTTAGGGGCTTCCATCACTGTTACGGTGTAACAGGGGGCTTTCCCAGGGCCAGTTGGATTAGGCCCATCCACGTGCTTCTAGGCCAACTGCCCACCTTTCTCCCCTGCTATGCCTTGATGATACGTAATGATGGTGTGAATTAGGCAGGAGGCTGCCCACTTCCTGCCCTGATGCCAGGGGGCATTATCTGCAACTCTGAAACCTTCCCTACATCACAACCCATGCCTTGCAGATGGCATCTACGTTTTTAATGTCTCCAGCCCCACACTGGGCCCCATATTCCTCCAGTTTGGACTCCAACTAGATCCCTCCTAATCAGGCGGCCTACCCTGCCCTCATTCTGGGTTGCCTAGCTCCCTGCACTCTTCCCCCTCTCGGGTGTGGCCCTCCCAGGACTTTTGGCCACACAGGCCCTGGCCTCATCTCCAAGGCCAGTTGGAACCCCAGGCTCTTGGCTCTGCCCATCCCTTGTGGTGGGCCCATGGCCCTTTTGGCCCTTCTGGTCCTGGCCCCAGCATTCACCAGTTGAGGGTGCCTCAAGTCAGGCTTCTGAGCACCTAGCCTACACTCTCTTACATGGGTCCACCTTCTCGGGCCATACTATGGGGTTACTCACTCAGCTGTGGGAGCTGAGATTATTAAGGTATTCTGACCCGCTTTTCACTGGGGTGGTAATTGGCTTGGCATTTCCTGGAGGCTCCCATGCCACCAGGAGCCCCACCAGCCCACCCATCTCCAGCAGGATGCAGTTTTAGGTCATGCCCAGGACCAGGAGCCTTCTCCATCCCCACAGTCCCAGCCCATAAACCTCCAAGCTATTCCTAAGCCTCAACTCCACCGGCTCTCTCACAGCTGCCAGCAGCTAACTGCAGCTTCACCCTATATATATGCTGGGTCTCAAAATGGCCACCGTAGTCAAGCACCTGGCTGCTACCTGCTCCAGCCCTTAAAGTGGCAGGCACCAATAGCACCCTGCCACATATGGTAAGGGGCCCGATCCTGTTTTCCCCCCACTGAGCCTGCCAGGGTCTCCTGTGGCTGGGGGCAATCTGTAGGTGGAATGAGCAGCTCCTGAACTGCGGGGAGGCCCTGGCTCTTCCCTCCATGGTGGCAGTGCCCCCCAGGGCCACCTGGATGGGCTGCTAGTGAGAAGGTGCCACCCTGGGAGTGCTGCCGCCTTGGAGGGAAGGTCTGGGGCTCCCCATAGCTCAGGGCCCACCAGCAGTTTGCCCCCTGGCTGCGGGAGAGGTGGGCAGACTCCATGAAAAAATTTAAAAAAACAAATATCAGGCCTTGCTGCTTTTTTTCCCCTCAGCGAAGCCTGTTCACACAAGCTGCCACCAGATCGTGCAGCCCCTGAGCTGCAGAAGGACCTGGTCCTTCCCTCTGCAGCAGCACTGCCCCTGGGGCCACCCCAGTGGAGTGCTAGCTGCACGGATGTTGCCACAGCTTGCAGGCAGCACCCACTGGATCCAACTCCTCCCCAAGCCCGTGCAGGGAGCAGCACCCAATGGGCTTCCGGTGCACAGGCTTAGAGAAGAGTTGGATCCGGCAGGTGCTGCCCGTGAACTGGGGCAGCACCCATGCAGCTAGTATTCTGCCCAGATAGCACTGCTGCTGCAGAAGGAAGGACCAAACCCCCCTGAAGCTCAGAGGCAGCACAGTGCAGGAGCGGCTTTTGTGGGCGGGCTCCACTGAGGAAAAAAAAAAAAATGGCAAGAGGGCCTGATCCTTCCTTCCCTCTGCCCCCTGGTGCCTGTCTGCCTCTCCTGTGGTGGTGGTGGGAGGGGGGACAAGCTGCCAGTGGGCCCTGAGCTGTGGGGGACCCTGGACCTTCCCTCCATGGTGACAGCGCCCCCTGGGGCCATCTGGGCAGGTGGCTAGCAGGCGGGTGCTGCCTTAGCTTCAACTGTTCCCCGAGCCTGAGCTGGGGCAGCACCTGCCCGCTAGCAGCCCTCCTGGGTGGCCCTAGGGGGTGCCACTGATGCAGAGGGAAAGACCAGGGCCCTCTGAGGCGCAGGGGCCACTCTACCCACTGGAAGCTTGCTCTCTGGCCATGGGAGACATGGGCAGGCTCCACAAAAAAAAAAAAAAAGTATCGGGACCCTCACTGCTTCTGCCTTCAACCCGCCTCTGCCTCAGCAGGAGGGGTGAGCTGCCAAAGGCTGCGATGTTACAAATAGCTATGTTGCAAACTAAACTACATGTGGATGTGGTTTAGTTTGCAACCTAGCAAACTTGTTTAAACCATAAAACCCCCCCGCACGTGTGACACAATAAAACTGCTAAAATGGCCAATTTTTGTCACGTGTACAAGCACCCTATCTTTGTTACTTGAGTAACTAACAAACCTTGATGTGTGGAACAAATGACCATTAGTTCTTGACTGATGTCTCCCAATCTCCTAATAGGAATGAACAGCTCACCAATATCTTCTTCTACTTTATACTCTAGCTGAGGAATATGCACTGTTGATTCTAAAAAGAGAAAAAGAGAGACACATTCAGTGCTGATGTTAGTTAAATCACATGGGGTGTGTCTACGCATGTATTTACACATGCCTAAACCTAATGCGCCTTTGCTTAAGGTGCATTAAGGTGATTCAGGTGCGTGTCTACATGTGGACATGCTAATGCACATTAAGGTGCATAACATTTAGGTGCAAATAGCCGAGTCACATTAGCGCATGTGCAAACACACTAATGCACATTAATTCATTGTGTATCTATTGACAAGCACAGCGTTAATGCGCATTAGCATGTCTACATGTGCGCTAATGTGACTTAGCTATTCATGCCTAAATTTGATATCTGCTTTATGCAGGTATCAAATTTAGGCTCACATAGCCTTAAATCACCATTTTCAGGGTGCATTAAGGTTGCACACATGTAGACATGCACTCTTAAGGTGCCTTAAAATGGCGATTTTAGGCTAAGCCCACTTAAAAGAGGAATGTGTAGACATGCCCAGGGAGTATAAATCTGGACAACAAAGGGGTTGACCATGTTTTGCTAAGTACTTGGATAGTGATTCACAGCTGCAACAGAAATGTTGCCTGAATAAGCATAAAAGGGAGTGAAGAGCCCAGCACTTGGCTCCTGAACTTGTAAGCTGTGGGTGAGCACTACTTCTTGGAAGCATGAATTTTCTGTTAGGAATTGAAAGAAGAGGAGCTGTAAGTGCCAGTAATATAACTAGGGGTGGGGTGACAGCATTCACTCCAGGAACCAAGTTAGGTCCCCACCCCCATCCCCATGAAGTCTGTGCCCCAGAAGCCTTCCCATGCCAAAAACTTTGAAACAGTCCCTGACTGCTGCAGATTTAAGATGAACAGCTGGGGCAGGTAGAGCACGTGTCTGGGATTGTGAAGGAGTCTCTGCATGAGTAAGAGTGCTGTTCCCCAACCTGCTCTCTCTTTCAGAACCTAGGCTCTTAGATTCCCCACCCCTTTGACTTCCCCCTCCTTCCTCCTCTGCTGCTCTCAGAACCCATGCCCCCTTCAGCCTCTGCCCTCCTCACTTGTTATTTTGTTTAGAACCATGTGCCTACCCCTCATCCCACTCTTGGAATTATGTGCCCACTCCTCCCTCCCATGAAATTTATCTCAGGTGCCAACTCTAGTAGTTACACCGCTGGTAAATGCCGCATACCATCACCAGGATCCACAATTTCAATAGTTGCCATTTCTGGAAATTCCAGGGCAGCCATAACAGGATCAGACAAGACAATCTGGAAAGTTTCAGATGCTTCATATTCATTATCTATGACTATCCTCACTCTCCAGGTAGCTGTGGTCTGTCCTGGATTGAACTGGACCTGTTTCTGAGGTTTTCCTTTGAAATCTTTATCCTTTTCTGCTGTTCCATCTTTAGTTCCAATACCTGTACAAATAAGTTTAGAAGAATTATTCTCCACAAAAAAAAGAGAATATCAGCAAAACCAAGTGACAAGTTAGATTTTTTTTTAAAAGTGGCTGCTAATAGATTATAATTATAAGACATCTTACACACAAGTATTTATACTGTGTATATACTAAACATTCTCTGCCAATACAGCATGGGGCCCATTTTAAAATGTAGATAGGAGAATCTATCCTTGCAAATATCTATGCACAAAAATAACTTCATTTGTGTTAACAGTTCCACTAACTTAAACCAATGGGCACCTAGTTCTGTATTAGTATGCACATAGTTGCTTTGCAAATCCAGAAATTGAAAAGCTCTATTAACGTGGGTAAAATTATGCACAAGCATTTTCAGGATTGGGCTCTCAAGTTACCTGTATAAAATGCATATATACCCATGCCAGCCTATACTGACAAACAGTTGCATACTTATGTGATAACCTGTAGATACTACCCTAGCTCTTGCCTGCTTTTTGGGGATGGGGCAAGGCATGTCTTCATTTAAGGTAGCCATATTAAAAGTTTGTCCATGCCAGTGCAAATTTGTCACTACATGTTAACTGTTATAAATTGTCATGACTCTTGATGCTTCGTTTATATGGAAGCTCCTAATAAATAAATAGGCTCTGTTAAGTCATTTAGTCTAGCTCCTTGTCAATGCAAATTTATTTCCCTACCAGCTTTTTTACCAGGATAGTTTTAACCTTTGCTTAGTATTCCCGATTTACCACTTCCATTGGGATGATATCCTGCCAGCTAACAAGGTTTTCCTTTGGAGTTGCATGTGGATCCATTTTATTCAAGCCAGATTTGTATTGACTGAGGATTTGATTCAATGGTTTTGAATTGTCACCTAGATTGACAGCCCTAGCCCATGGCCATGAAAAATCTACGTGATAAGAAAGAAATTACCCCAATGAGAACAACAGAGCAATTGTTAAAGTACCTAGGTAACCACCAGAGAAAGACAGAGATCCAAAATTTGAACGTTGTGCCATTTAAATGGAAACAGATATGCCATAACACTGTTATGAGATGCATTTTAAATAAAATAACTAAATAGGGAAAGCAAATATGTGCATGGAGTGCATTGTGCATTTGTGTCAACATACTCTGTCTCAAGAAAGGAAATAACCAGATTTTTCTGACACCTATCTATCTACCTTAGCTTAACATAATTGTTCTTATACATCTGAGGTAGCATCACTTAGTCAAAAAATAAAGTACCATGGATTTTCTGTCCCAGTTTACTATTAACTTTCTATTAACTGATTTTATTCAAATTATTGAAAGCTTACTCTCTTTCTTGATTCACCCATTTGTAAAATGGTCCTAATAGTACTTGACTAAATAACTGGGGAAGGATTGTAAGGCTTAATTCATTAATCTCCATAAAGTACTTTTAGACCATAGCAGTGATGATACAGAAATTCACATTATTTACATAAAAAACTATATTTTAACAAAGTGAGAAAGTACCATACATTATACAGTCTAATATATACATACACATATATGAATGAGAGAAAGAGAGAACAACCACCAGGATGTGTAATGCAAAATAAGAGGAAGTTATTTCATTTAACATGTAAAGGGTTTCTACTTTACTTTTTTCAGTTTTTTCAAAAAGAAAAAACCAATAGAAACAATAAGCGCACACTAGTAGACTCCAGCTATGCATTTAATGAAGCAAGAATCTATATTACATTGTGAGGTTTGGGAGTTCAGTACTATCTTAGGTTTTTAACCAGAAGCAGTGCAAACATTTAAATTCTTTTTATTTTCCGTTTGACAACAGCAATTATAAATCACTACCCTCCTTTGTCTGAGAATAATTAATGTTTGTCATGATGAATACCCTACCTGGTTCAAAGAGAATCTGATATCTTGCAAAAGTGTCTGAAAGCTGTGAAGTATGAAATCATTCCTAAATTAGGAGCTGTAGTTCTTACACTTCAGAACTATTTAGGAGTTCCTAATTGAATTTTCAGACAACAACCTGATACGGTGGGTCTGTGCTATAGGATACAAGTCGTGTGGATTAAATAAAGCAATTAAAACTTTTTAAAGTGAAAAATGTTACTGAAAATGATAAGCTAAATTTTCTGGGATACTCTTGTCCAGTGGTGCCACTCCAGTGGTGCACAGAGAGGAGAGACTGGATGTCTTTCTTCTGCTGAGAGAGAGTGAGTCTACCATAGTCATAGAACCCTCTTCTGCCAGTCTACGATACCAAGGTCATGACTTCACCAGGCTGTGCTCTTGCTTTCCTTTGCTAGTAGATGGCCCCTTGAGAGCTGCTACTAAATAGCAGAGTTTGAAATTGCCTCCAGCCAACTTAAAGCTGTCCTAAGAAATCAGAGGAATGTCACTGGCTTCCTAACAACTTCTCTACTATGCTCTGCCAGCAGAGACTGGACACAGCAAGTAGCCTGCAAAAAAAGTCAACTTTTCAAAATGAATGTCAGATATAAACTGGATAAAGCTCTTATTTCATTAAACAAGCATGTCTGTTGTCCCTCTATTAATGAAAAAAAAACAACTTTTGCACCTCTTATCCGTCCAGGATAAAGTGAATAGTAGGAGGGAGTCAGTGTGCAGGATCCCAGAGCAGAGATTGGTGTTGGAACCAACCTGTGGGACAGGCCAGGGCCGGAGACAGCCTGGGGAAGGGGTGGGAGGAAAATGGGTTCCACACCACCCCTGGCTGCCCACCTGCCCCTCTGCTGGCCTCGGCAGAGTAGGGATGCCTGTTCCATCTTGTCCCAGTGGCACTGGGCCTGGCGGCTGCCTGCAGATGGTGGAGAGTGGGAGTGGGGCCACCCATGGGGTCTCCTGGCAATAGACAGCCCTGGGAAGCCACCAACACCTGCCCAGAGCCCTGTGCCTGCCCCCTAGCCTCTGGCTCTAGCCTGACAGGAGGGGAGAAGGCATGTGCTGCTTGCCCTGGATGCCCACTGCCTCTGGCACCCCAGGGGGGGCCCTGATTGGCAGGGGCCCCTAGACTTGGGCCCTGTGTTAATCTGCCCCTGGCACAGGTGCTCAAGAAGTCACCACAGAAACCTGGACATCAACCATGGGGGATGCCAGAACAGCCAGGAAGACAGCAATGACTTAAAGCCTGTTACTAAAGCCTTGTGAATGTGAAGTTTGGGTCTAAGTGAGACAAGTCATATTCCTAAAATAGCTTCACATTTCTGCGTTAGGTGTATCCAGAGATTTCAATGGATTTTTTTACTTTGCATTATCTAAATATTTTTGGGACACATAAGAAAGACACTTCGATATTTCTTAATGGTTTATTCCATCCATTTAAACAGCTTATTGAAGGCAGTCTTAATAGAAAAACTAATACATTTTGCACAGTGTATTTGTATCCTATTTTTTTTTAATTTCTTTCACCCCTGGCAGATATACAATTAAAGCTTTAATGGGATCTGATGAACAACCACGCTTTTTGCCATGCCACACATGGAGGCATGATTGTCAGATCCAGCATCAGATCCCAATGACATATTGCTGGGGCCAGGGGAACCCGGGATCATAATCCTGGGTTCCCTCTGTACCACCAAGTTTGATGCATGACAATCAGCTGATCATTGACTAGCTCTGGGGAAAAATGGGGCCATTTAAACCTCCCTGTGATCCCTGGAGCTAAACAACAATTAGCTGATTATCGGCAGATTAGGACTGCCCCAGTGCTTGAGTCCTTGCACAGTCCCAATCTGCAGTTGGCTGGCAGAGATTACCGCAAGATTCCAGCCCTGGAATGGACCATGCTAGCCAATGGATTAGCTCAGTGGTTGTCAACCAGGGGTATGTATAACCCTAGGGGTACTTAAAGGTCATAGCAGGTATGCAGAACTGAAGTGTCAGATAATGTGGCCAATAAGTGCTACATGTGTGTGTGCAGCTGCGGCGCAGCCTGCAGGCAGCCAGGAGTGCAGCCCAGCAGCATGGAGAGTAGCTGGGTCTGGCTGGCAAGTCTCTTGTGAGGGAAGGGGAGTGGGGGGCAGAGTGAGGCCCCAGCAGTGGGGGAGGGAGGGAGTGGGGCTGGGGCTGAGGCAGCAGCAGGGGCTGCCCAGCCAGGATGGAATGCGGGACGGAGCAGTAAGTGGCTCATCCAGGGAGTGCAGGGGCAGAGGCGAGGCAGCTCCCACCGCTACATGCACCCCTGGAAGGGCATGGAGGGCATGTGCCCCCAGATATGCGTGCAGGGCGAAGGAGGGCTGCCACTGCGGGCTGGGGCCAGGGCAGTGTTGAGCTCTTCCCAGTGGGGGGCTGGGCCAGGCTGTGCTCAGGATGGGTGGCGGCACTTAGAGGGAGGATTGGGGGGGCCTATGGCAAATTCTGGAGTTGCTGTAGGCCCTCCCATACCTCCTCTCCCAGCACTGCCACCACCCATCTTGAGTGCAACCTGACCCAGCCCCAGCTGGGAAGAGCCAAGCACAGCCCCAGCCCCAGCCCACAATGGCATCCTACCTCACCCCATGTGCAGATCCAGAGGTACACGCCCCCATGCCCTCCCCAGGTGCATGCAGTGGCAGAAGCTGCACCTCCTGGACAAGCTGCTCATGGCTCCTTCCCGTGCTCTGCCTGGGCTTTGCAGTGCCTGCCCCAGCCCCAGCCTCAGCCCCAGCCCCTCCCTCACCGCAGGGGCCTCAATAAACATAAAGGGGTACATGAGCTGAAAATTTGAGACAAAAGGGGTACACTTGTTAAAACAAGATTGAAAACCCCTAGCAGATAATGGTCCCATTAGCTGATCCCCAGGGCTGTTCCAAATCTCCCATCAGTTGGCAGGGACTGCCCTAGGACTGGAATTAGCTGACTGATAATCAGCTGAACAGGATAGCCCCGCAGTTTGAACCTGATCTGCCAGTCCCTGTCAGCTGACAAGAGACTGGGACAGTCCCAGGGCAAGAAACCTGAGGCCTTCCCAATCTCCTGTCAGCTGGCAGGGACTGCCCTGGGACTAGATTTCCAAGGTAGTCCCTGACAGCTGATTGAATGGCCCAGAGACCAGTCCTCATTAGCTGGCAGGGACTACCCAGGGGCTTGCGTGCCAGGTGGTCCCTGCCAGCTGACAACTAGCTGATTGGGACAGCTTCTGGATTCAAGCCCTGTGGCTGTCCTGATAAGTCATCATCAGTGAGAGGTTACTATACAACATATAGATATTTTTCTTATATTACCAGATTGTTTCTATGAACTTATTGCTTACCCTCTTTTGTAAAAAAAAAAAGAGGGTTAGCATCAGAGCATGCCAAAAATTTCATTGATGTTATAAGTGCAATATTAAGTCAACTACTTTACTCTCAATTAATCATCTTATCGTGTCTGCAGGCTAATAAAAGGACTGGGTTAAAAACACACACACGCACAATGAAACAAGCTTTGTGTGGATTTGGAATGTGTTCCCACATGGTGGAGTTTATACAATGTATGCATGATATGACACACAATTGCCATCCAAATATTATGACGTCTATAGGTGAGTCATAGGGTCTGACTCACAGGATCAGACCATGTGAGTCAGATGTTAAGTTCATATACACATATATGGTTCATTAGTTGAAATAACTCAAGTCTACATTAGATTGGAGTTTTGAGGTTGGTGGTTGAGGCAAATAAGAGAAGACAGAGAAGAAAAAAAGGTAAGATTTTATGTAGTATCTAAAGGTTATAGATCCCTGTCTGCAGCATTATTTATTTTTTTATACAGTCAGTCAGTCCTGCTCCCATAATTCTACTCATCCTCCATCCACAGACTGGAGATGTCTTAGGAGTGCAGTAGGATGCCCTAACATCCCTGAGATTTAGAAAGAGTTGGAAAAGGGACCCAGCGTATTTAGATGGAAGCAGTGTTCAGGTGGCTGCTCATAACAAACAGCTGCCTGCTGCTGGTACAGTTCCAGCCCCCTTAGTATTCCAGAATGCTAGGTCATTTGGATGATTTGCTTGGCCAGGACTGGGTACAGAAATAGGAGATACACTTACATCATTTCAATCCTGTTCCTTTTCAACCCTTATGCACCCTAGTGCATAACCAAAGTGCAGTTTGATCCCACCTTTGAGTTACCCAAGCAGTGTGTAGGACCAATCCTATTATACTATTTTGGAAAGTAAGTACCCCAATTATAGGAAAAGGGAGATGTTTGCATAACCCTGGAGGGTGATCTTAGTCTTATGCTGGGGGACACTTATACACCCAGAGGAGGTAACAGAATAATTCCTACTTTGGTTATGAACTAGGTGACATTCTGCCTTAAGTGACTAACCTGAGAAGGAGGCAATGGGAAGACAGGCAGAAAGCACCAGCTGCATGTAGCTTGAGGATTGGGGAGCCTACCACAATATATGAGATGCATTGTGGGTCTCACTGCCAAAGGAGAATGGTAGTGTCTGTGGAACAGTTGTGAAGAGTAATATATACAGCAGAGAACAGGAGGATGGCTGCCCTGATGGCCTGTGAATAAGGCTGTTCATTGCAACTGGAAGCTCATATTGAACATCCAAATGAGGAAGGGTGATCTTTTCACTGTAACCTGACCTAAACCCTATAATGTTTGTTACCATTTGTTGTCATATCATGTGTTCACTTAGGTGTCTCAGAGGTGGAGCACTGACTTACCAGTCTACAACAGAGCTACATTTAAGGAATAAATGACTATAGTACTACCATTGCACTTCATTGGTGTTATATAGGTAAAGAAGAGCAGCTATGATATAGTTACTGATCCTCCTTAAAAAACTCAGCCTCTCCTTATTGAAGGAGAGGACAACTGAAAAAAACAAAACCAAACTCACCAATGAAAGATGTCTCTCCCAGGTATCCTCTGCGCTTCAGAGTCACCTCCAGGAACTTGGAGTCCTCATCTACAACATAGTAGTCTTTCTCTAGTGAAATCCAAGCCCAGTTTAGACGAAAGGGTTGGCTCTTTAGCTTGTTCCCTGCTGTAATTCATGGGAATAACAGAAATGTCAGGATAAAGTACTTGAATGTCAAATGAAGGCTACAATTCTCTCTGAGTGTCTTTTACATGCATTTCCAATGACATCCAGACTTCCCCCCTCCTCCCCCCCCCCCCCCCCAATCTATGTACACCTGGGAAAAGAGGTGCCCAAATGTGAAATAATGAATGCTCCATTGTAAGCTTTCCTCAAAGGTGCCAAGTTCAATCTTCATAGGTGTTTTTGCTGTTCTAACAGCACCAAAAAACTAGACATGATTGGAATTTAACCTGCTCTTTTAAAAATGTTTGCAGTATTCTTAGTATTGCATGGTAAAGTTATCACATACAGAATTATCTGTTTAATAATCTAGATGTGCAAAATGCACTGAAGTTGTGCTTAAGTGTCCCTTTCTACTACTAGGAAAATATATATTAGTTAACATGTCAGATAGTCCTGCCCAGATAAAAGAAAAAAATCGGGGGGGGGGGGGGGGGTGAGAAGAAAAAGTTAAATAAATCACCCCCAAAGCATCAGCTTCATTTTTTTTAGCTGAGCAGTTAAAACTGCCAACAACTAGCATTATTATACATTCTCAAGCCCTTAAACCATTTTTGTGACTAATTTCTTTGCTCGCTCCAATTTTCTAACATCCTTGTTAAAAAAGATCAGTTTCAGCAATTATCTGTATTAGTGGTGCTCAACCTTTTTGCCCTGTGGATCAGATGAGAAGGGACCAGTCTGATGATGGCTGGGAAATGGTATTTAGAGGTTTGCTTTTGGCAACTGGCTTACAGGTAAAGGTAATATGCATTAGAATAATGGTTCAACAGCAACATCAAGAGTTAATTGATTTCTAAATGCCTGTCTGTGACAAAAGTTTCTTCAAGGTCTGCTGCATCTGATACAGGCAAGCAGATGCACAGGCTGGGAACTGAAGCCATGTACTACATGGTTCCATAACATAAGATGAGGTGGCACCAGGTCACAGTGCCCAACTGCAGGGCCCTTGGGCTTTCTGGTTTTGGGGTAACAGACCAAATTAGGATGTTTGTATGAAACAAAGGGTTTGTGAAACAAACAGGGTTTGTGAAACAAAGGATTATGCTGACAGGACAGAACGTGGACAGTATGATAACCACTGAGAGGCCAAGAACAATTATACTGTCAAGAATCAATAGCAATTTGTGATTTGCTTGTACAGTGCATCTGCTACACAAGTCAAAATACAAACTCATATGCTAGGAACATATGAACATTCTCTACTTGTATCAGCACTACGTATACAATTAAATGTTCAATATCTTCGTCATTTTAAAAATGACGCAAACTGATATTGCAAAATATCCATACTTTTCTCATTAAAATTCAGGAGGTTTTTTTTGCTGTAATTGATGAATAAATTAAACTCATCCAAGTTGGGGCTAGAATGAATACAGGAATTTTTGCATTAAAATTAAAAGCCCTGATTCTGATTTCATTTAATGGCCAAACTATTGCAATGAAATAAAATTACCCCCACTGACTTCAGTGATGCAAGATCAAGTCCTTACACCAACACCAAAGGATCAATTCAAACTCCATGACACACATAAGGAGTGCCTGACAAAAATCAAGTGAAGGACTCCTGCTGACCACAGTGTGAATTAGACTGGGCTGTAAATCAGGAGCAACTCTAATTTTAAAAGTAAAGATTCTGTAGCAGTTTAAAACCGAAGCAAGCATGTTTTATATAGAAAAAATTATTTCCTCGTCTGACTTTGTTTGACATTTCCACCTTGTAATCAATTACACCTTTAAGCAAAAATGTCTGACCAACATTTTTATGGCACCTTAGAAACAACATTCATCAATGAAGAATTTTTGCAGATAACCTTTATTATTATCTGCAGTCTAATGGTATTAACGAACTGGAGTCTTTTTGAATAGCTGTTTAGTTACTGCTCTGGCTGACACAGCATCATAATGTCTGGTCTGAAAAATTACCTTGAAAACATAATCCACATGTGCTTCTTGGTGGCTTTGTCTATACTCAGAAACATCTCAATAAATCACATTATTGTTTCTGCCACAAAATGCTTTTCAATGTGATTAATGGTCACTCCAGAAGTTGTTCTTGGTTACTATTTGACAGATCCTCCCCCGCTCCCCTTTCTGTATCCTTATCTAATCAAGTGACAACTTTCTCTTTTTTAAACACTGGCTACCCTGAACTAAAGCCTAATTAGCTTGCAAGTAAAAGAATAAAGCAAAAAGAATAGAGACAGCATGATTTAGGATAATTTTTTTAATACAAAGAGAAACTACTTAAGAAAAAAAACTTTTGGCTACTAAGGTGAATAAACATTGCAGGTGCATGAATAGATGTAATTTGTCAGGTGCTTAATCCAGTGCAAAATAAACTGGCATAATTCAAATTACTGAGCATTCACAGTAAAAAAAAATGTACAAGTTGCAAGTTAAGACACTGCAGAGATTGGTATTATAGAAATGGTGTAATTACAACATCTGGAAACACCTGTTTCTAATCATGAATACTGCCATATTCAATGTCAACATTTGCTTTGTAAAAGATTTCCTCCTTCAAACAACAAAGGAGAGCAATAGAGATTTTGCTCCACACTTCTATGGGTAGCTGCAGAAAACAAAAATGGATAACAAGGGAGCTTTGTATCAACCTTCTCAGGCCTTTGCAATTTGATCATTGTAAATAGAGAAGAAGGAAAGGGCAATTAAATTGCTAGTCATGGCCCCTTTGTGTCTTGAAGCTTGATTCCACTGTGTTCGGGTGGCTTGAGATGCCTCGTGGAATTTCTTCATTGGCCACATTCCATGCAAACCAGATGTATTAGTAACAGTTGTGATAAATACATTTCATCACAAAGCTCATTTGTTTATCACAGGTCTGTGTATATGTGCATATGCGAACAAATATACACATGTAGATATAATACAAGTCTCGTTTATATGGTGACAGGGCTTTAAAAACTGCATTTGTCATACCTGATTAAAAAAGGGTAAAATAAAGCAGCCAACAGTTCCTATTACCTATGCCACAGATTTAGGGTTTGACACTGCCTCACCTTCCTCTACCAGAGGTAAAAAGGCAGCTAGAATGAGAAAGCAGTGAAGCTATCCCCACTAGCTTTACTCCAGAACCTTTGTGCAGGAGGAAAATTCCACTAGTCACTACTGGACAGAATATTTTAGGTTTATGCAGCAAAATAAAATGGATAAATCAGATGGGGGGAAAAAAACTGACCATAATAAGTTATGACTACATTAAAAAAAACAAGAAAAAAACCTTACCTGCCTGGTAGGGGTGTGCGAAATGAGTCTATTCAATTGAGATTCAGCCGGAATCGGGGACAGTGATTCAATTCATTGATTCGGGGATCACTGTCCATGGTTCGATCCAGCCGAATCTGAATCTGAAGATTCTATGCTGATTTAGAGAATCAGCGATTTGGCCATAGACACAGCTTTAAATGTTTTTTCTACATACCTAGAGGTACCAGGTGCGACTTATGAACGCTGCAATGCTGGGGCAGATGGAGCAACCCACAGGAGCATGGGGGCCCCCCCGCGTGCTTGGCAGCGAACCTGGAAGTGGACTGGAAGTACTTCCAGTCCACTTCCGGGGCATGTGGGGAGCATGCTGGGCCCCCCTTCCATGCCTCCCCAGCTCAGCGATTGGCTGGGGGAGGTGGACTCTGGGTGCCTCCCAGACCCAGGAGGCACCACTTGCTGAGCCGGGGCAGTGGGGGGGGGGGGGGGGGACCTCCGGCGCGCTCCCCGGTGGACCTAGAAGTGGACCGGAAGTGCTTCTAGTCCACTTCCAGGTCCACTGCCAAGCACACTGGACAGCCCCCTGTGCTTCTGTGGGACACTCCATGAGCCCCAGGATCGCAGCATTCATGAGCCGCCTGTTACCTAGAGGTATTTAGAAAAAACATTTAAAGCTGTGTCTATCCCCCAATCACCAAATCGATTCAGAGAGTTCCAATTCAATTCCAAGAGATTAAAGGGTCCTCTGATTTGAGTCAGATTCAGAGATTCGGCCACCGAAATGGGCCGAATCTCCACTGAATCGAATCAGAGACCGAAGCTTCACACAGCCCTACTGCCTGGCCCTTACAACTATATTACTGGTGTTTATATTGCTGTAGCACTTTAGGCAAGGGACAGAAACTACACATAAACTGGTATAACTGATTGGAAACCAGTCTAAACCTGGAAGATAACAGAAGTTCAGTACACATAGACTTGTTTCAAAATGGCCAAACCCAGTTTAAGTTAGATCTGGATGGATGTAGCATCAGATTTAATCAGTTTAGGTTAGCCCGTTCTATCAAACTTCTGTCCCAGATCCCATAGAAAATCACCTTAGTTCCCTGTCCTTTGGCATCCCAGAATGCCTGCAGCTCCTTGCTAACCTCCCATCCCAAGGTGACAGGCTAGTCTCTGCCCCTCTTGTCTGCTCTGGCTGAGCTGGGCCAGCCCTGTCCCCAAGCTGCCATAGAGCTGAGGCAGCAAAGCCTCTGCTCCCCAGCCTGCATCCTGACTGCACCTGTCAGCCCTGGAGAGCAGCAGAAGGGGAGGGGGAGAGGTGGAAGAACTGTGCTTCCCCCTGCCCCAGCCCGAGCTCTGGCCCCAGCTCTGAGCTGGTGCACCTCAGGGGGTTTCACTTACCCTGCCCTGGGGTCTCCCCAAGCTGGGGTCTGCCCAGCTGGGTTTCCCCTACCCCAGCTTGGCTGCACAGCCCCACCCCCTCCATTCACTGCCTCTAACCAGTAGGCGGAAGGGAAAGGAGCCCCCTGTCCTGGTGCTGAGCCAGGGTCTGCCCCCCTTCCCTGCTGGCCTGGATTGGGACCACTGCTCCCAGCCACTGCTGTTGTTGGAGTTGCTGCTCTCTGGGCCAGAAGAGCAAAGTCTGGCAGTTTAACCTTTCCCTGCCTGCTCCCTGGGACAGACAGCACTGGCAGCCCTAAATAATCAGGGCATGGGAGGAAGTGTGTGTGGCACTGTGAGGGGGTGGGGGGGCAGTAGTCCTAATCTGGGCCAGCAGGGGAGGGGAGCAGACCCCATCTTGGCACCAGGATGGGGGCTCCCTTCTTCTTCCCCCTGTGGTCAGAATGAAATAGGGCAGGGCTGACCAGCCAACCCAGCTGCAGTGGGATGGAATCAGCCTTGGCACAGGGCTCCTGCAGCTGACCAGACCCTGGGTTTGGTGGTGGGGTGGAGCCTGGGCTAGGGCCAGAGAAACCTGCCTGAGCTGTGGGGCTCCCCCCATGCAGGCAGACCCCAGCTTGGCACTGGGACAGGGGATCCTTCCTCTACCCCTCTGGGGGGACAGCAGCGAGCTGGGGGTGCGCAGGACAGCCAGTGACAGATGCCCCCTTTCAGCTGGACTAGGCATGCTTAAGCACCTCTCACCTTCTGGCTTGGGCCAGTGCAGGCTTCCTTCTGCCTGCCTTAGCCAACTGAAGTCTGAATGTCAATTAGGTTCATTAATCGGTCCAATCTATGCAATTTAGAGAAATCGGAGAAGACTGGATTGATTCCATTCCAGGCCTTTTACCTGTTTGTACTAAGCCTTAGAGCCCTAGTGGCAGATCAGGACCTCATTGGGCTGGGTATGATACTTGTACAGAACAAAAAGGTGCTTCCTGTCCCAAAGGCTAAGTACAGACATTCAAAAAGCCCAGGCCTGTATTGATTCAATTTTTGCAGGTTAGTCTAACCTGCATAGATTGAACTGAGAAATAAGTGAATAGACATTCATTTTGATTCTGGAAATGCAGCCACATGCCTGCAGTGACTCAGGCTAGAAGCCAAGTGACACTAAAGCAAGCCCTCCCTTCCCTTCAGCAGTGGCCAGAAGGCTGGAGGGAAGCTGAGACAAGGGTAGGGCATGGCCAGGCTCCAGCAGGCCCGCTATGACTGTAGTGGGGTTTAAACCACCACCCTGGCCTGCATGGTCCCCAGCTAGGGTGTGCCTGGAGGGGGAAGTGAGAAGCAACCCCTGCCAGGATTTTCCCCTGCTCATTATTTAAACTGGGGATAGAGTGGAGGGGTCGTGGCCACACCCTGGCCCCCAGCTGGCATGCTGAGAAGTGGGGGGAAGAGAGAGAGGGGTTTAATTGCCCCTCCCTCTCCTCTCCCATGGCCATCAGGTCCCATGCCAGTGGGAGGAGGGGAGGATTAAAGCCCCCTCCCTCCCCTGCTTTGCCTCAGGGGCCTGGCATCTGGCCACACCCCTGCCCCCACTGCTTGAGCAGTGAACGGGGAGAAGAACCTGATATGGGCTGCTGCACCCATGTCAGGCAGACCCTGGCTGGGGTCCCATGATGGCGGGAGAGGGGAGGGGGGGATTAAACCCCACTTCCCAGCCTCACCCTGCCAGCCATGGCCAGGGTGTGGCCATGCTCCCTGCTTTCTGCTTGAGCAGAGAGAGAGGGAGGAAACCCTGGCAGGGGCAGCCTTCTCCCCTCCTTGAGCAGGGAATGGGGAAGAAGTGTGGCTGCCTCCCCCTCATGCAGCTCTGGGCTGGGGTCTTGTGGGCCATGGAGGGAGTTTAAACCTCCCCGACCTGAGCCTGGTGGCCTATGCCCCCACCCCCTCCACTCCAGTGGGGGGGAAGTCTGGCAGGGGTTGCTCTGCCCCACCACGCAAACTGGGCTGCATCTCCAGTTGGGTTTCCCAACCCCACCCCCTTGACAGACAGCCCTCACTGTTCTGGCTACAGAGCAGAGGGGTGGAACCAACCCTGCTCTGCTCAAGCAGACAGCACAGCTCAGCCTAGGGCTGATAAGCATCTTGGGGGAAAAGCTGGGGGACTGAAATTTTACTTGAACAAGGAAGGGGTCTGGGATAGAAGATCCATAAACCAGTTGGAGCCAAATCAGTTAAATCTGATACTACATTCAACCAGGTTTATCTTAAACCAGTTTCAGCCATTTTGAAACTGGTTTATATGCACTGAACTTCTGTTTTGTTACAGGTTTAAACCAGTTTCTGATAACTTAAACCAGTTTATGTCCAGTTTAACTTCTGTCCCTAACCAAAAAGCCTACAATCTAAATTTAAGTGCAAGACAAAGGCAGACTGACAGGGAAGTACAAGAAAGCAATGAATCTATTGCCAGTATGACAGGCAGTGATATCATTGTAACAAGAGTCAGAAGGGATGGTATCAACCAACTTGCATTGACAAACCCAGCTTGCAACTGAGAAAGAGACTATCAGAAACCATCTGGGTCTGCCAAACTACCTAAGCTCCAGCAGGGAGAAAAGCTGCTCTGATAATTCCTCATATAAGAGGAATTTATCAGTGACTAGATGAGCACAGGGTCCTGCAGAAGCAAAATGAATAGTTGGCTTCTGAAAGGACCAGCTGGCTGTCTCTAATCAGCCTATATTTTTCAAAAGCAGACACACAAATGTATGCCAACCCTGGTTAACAGTACAGCTGAGGGAGTATAGAGACTAAGGTTAGAAAGCAAAGAAGCATATGGGCTGAGGACAAAGCCCTCGTTCTGGGAAGCTTGTCTTCCTGATTCCTCACACCTAGGGAAGGAAGCAGGTGCACATAGAACACCTGGAGCCAGCTGGCAGAAGGTGGTAACAGACTTTATAGTTATATTTATTACCCTGAAGAGGCCAATTAGGTTATCATGAATTAGAATAACAGCACTTCACATGTTCAATTGTAACATTTCTAGAGTTTGTTATATGTAAGAGATGTTATATATATCCATACTTTTCTACTTTTCTTTCCTGCCCAAGTGCAGAGGGGCTGGACCTGATGATCTCATGAGGTCCCTTCCAGCCCCTAACATCTATAAATCTATACACATGCATGAAGTTTGGAGTTCCTGGCAATCTATAATTGTTTAGCTAGAGAAACCAAAGAGAAACATAACCATCAGGCCTGTATTAAATACAGGAGTTGTTTTGGGGTATTTTTAAGGTTCTCTGCAAAGGTTGGTGCATGTTTTTATGAAAAAAAACACGCTAAAAAGTTGAGTTGCCCTGTGAAGAGTTCTCCTTCTAAACTTTCCAGACATCAGATTTTCAGCAGTGTAAGCTGGCGTAGCTTCACTGCATAATTGAAACTATGGTGGTATACACACAGATTCTTAGAATATGACCTTAAAGGCAGTAAGTAAAACATGAGAAAAAGATTTGGTATAAATCTCAATATAATCTTAACTACAGAACTTCCAAAATATAACATGCCCAATTCACCTCTGGTGTAAAGGCAGATAGTGAAGTTAAACCAGAAACTTAGCTCAGCATTTCATCATCATAGTGTTTTTAGGAAAAAGTAGGCACATTTACATATGATGCTATAGCAACGTAGCATCCACCAGCAAAGGCCGTGACGCTGCAGCTATGCAACATGCTCCGTCAGTATGGCATATCCAAAAGGAAGTACTGAATGACAGCGCAGTAACAACCGCGCCATTGGGGCATGTGTAGACTCTCCCAATAATGTGGATTCATTGAAGATTAATTTCTTAATATTTATTCCACTCCAGTGTTTCTTAAACTGGGGTACACAGTGAGCTTTTAGAAGGTGAATATGAGGAATGATTGCAAAAGAAACATGAAATATAACAAGAGAAAAAGGAAGAAAAAGAAAAAAAAGTAAGAATAATTCTACAATGCCTCTTTGGCTATCCAAGATGTAAAAGTGTTGCTGTGACAGCATAAAAAATTGTTACTTTTTATTACTCATAACATGACATCATAGGAATACCAGCAGGGTTCCAAATTAAAAGTGTCTTATACCACAAAGAATGAGTTTGAGAATGAACAGTGTTCTAGTATATCCATGAAGGGATGGGATACTTTCCCCCTGCTAATGGTAAGTTTTTAGAAAGGCAATCAGATGCTGGAATTTGCATGAAGATGCTTTTCTAAAAGCACAGAGTTTCAACTGATCAAGACATAGGCTTATCTTTTTTGCCTTCTTTACAAGTTCAATTCCTGAAAACTTTGAACTTGCACAGCAAGGCAGATGAACCTACAGACTTCTGGAGTCAAAACACATCTCTCATGTATGCAGTGGTATGTGGGAGATAAACTAGAATCCCAAGTAGCTATAATGACATAAGTTGATCTGTAAAAGTAATATTTTCACACTTGTATATCTTGCTAAAAAATCTACTGACACAATGTAGAAATAAACCTGCTGCTAAGTTCACTCTTGGTCCAATTTTACGGACCTCTGACAAAGCCCCGGAGAAAATTACAATGAAAAGTGGAATTTCATCTTAAGAGCACCACATGCTATGTAGTTCTGCTAGCTGAGATAATTAGCTATTTTTGAACTCTCCAATGTAAGTTAGGCAAAATTAAACATGAAAACATATAGCTGAACAAATCTCCAGGTAGCTCCATTCCAATCCAGTACAATCAGGAATCTGTTACTGACATAACAGCAGGACCTCACCTACATGATCTTTCATAAAAAAATAGTTATCTAGCTTATCATATGAATATGCTTACCACATATTTAATAGTTATACACACATGCGTAAATGACCTAGCTAATTTTTACTACCTAGCAAATTAAGAATTTTACCCAGAAAGAGGACTTAACTTTATACTGTGTTCAATGAAGGTCACTGGTTTCTTTTTTTGTCATCTGGAAACAAAGGAAAGTCTGAAGAGTCTGTTTCTGTATCAGAGAGCTCTTGATGATAAGAATTTAGTAAGACTCAGTTTTCTGATAAAAATCAGAGGGCACTTATACATATGCCAGACATCTGCTCTGTGTGCTAATTAATTAATTAGCACACGGAGCAGACTCAATTAAATTAGCACACTCCAGCAGCCTATGCGTCATGTCTATTCAGTATTCCTGCACTTCAAAATGGTAATAAGGTAACTTTAACTAAAGCTCATTGAATGAGTTTTAGTTAAAGTTTCCCTGCCACCATTTTGAAGTGTGAGATGCTGAATACACAAGACACTGAGGGTGCTTTAATTAGAGCAGCTCCGAGAGCCACTCTAATTAAAGTGCCCTCTCCCCCAACCAGGAGCATGTGTAAAGACACCCAAAAGTTTTTAAATTTTGTAAGAAGTTCTCCAAATATATACATATCAACAAGTACATATACTTTTCCAACAAAATGCAAACAACTTAACTTGCTAATGGAAACAGAAAGTTTTACATACCTGTGGTCTACTGCAAATATTTATGCAGGAAAAAAGTATGCAAGCTTAAAAGATGCATTGAAAAATGAAGTTTTCATATAAGACAAAAAACACAGTGTATTTTGTGCACCACCAATCATTTTCTTGTTTATTTTCCAGTATAAAAGCACTCAAAAATAACATGAATGACAGTTGTAGAATTCTGATTAACTGAGGTAGTCCATCAAGCTATTATATTTAATAAAGCTTGTGACACTCATTGTGGAGCCTACTTTAGGTCCCTGTCTGCCTAAAGCATGCCTCCCAGAAATTACAGATATTGCTAACTTTGCATGTCAAAGTGAGCAGTACTTTTTCCCCAACAACTTTAGCATGGAAAGAAAGGCAGGAACCATGAAGCTAGTCAATGTGCTAGCCTAAGACCTGGGAAACTTTTTATTTTATTGTTATTTGTCCAACCAGAATATATACTACAAATCTCAGAAAGATAAGAACAGTTTTAAATATGTATCTGTCTCCAGTCTGGACAAATTAGGTAGATTTTTTTTCCTCTCCAGCTGTTCTATTTCTCTCATTTTCCCCTTAGCCATTATCAGCATAATAAATCATGCTATTCAGAAAAGCATTTTCTTTTTCAAACATACATTAAGACCTAACATTTTATACTTGTACAGTTTTCTTTATCCATGCAAGATGCAAATATTTAGAGACATCAGGATATTGCAAGGATGGCTTTCTGATGTGTAACAGCTCCACCTGCCTTCCCAGCTACATGGAATTTGATTATACTATAAATTCAAATTTACTGACACACCAGTATATAGAAAGATACAAAATACTTGGCTTCACAGAGCAAACGAATAAAAGAAAAAGATGTAGGGAATTATAAAATAGCATTCACTTTTAGCTACTTTTCTGGGATAAACTAAATGCAGCATGTTGAATGAATAACAGCTAACTATTGAATAGTGTTGTGCACTTTTTAATAGTAAATATTTGCAGGGCAAAAAAAGGAAACAGCTTTAAAAGAGAGTTACAAAACAGCATTGGATTTCAAATGAATAAAAATTAGTCAGCTGATGAAAAACTGTACCTTATCCATTTCAGAGACCTGATACCTCTATGTAACTAAGTCTGACAGCTGTACTGCCACATATAGTTGTATACATAATAAATGCTTTTCATGAATAAATCATTTAAATGTTACATCTGATGTTCATCATCATTGGGAAATGTTAATATCTTAAGAACTTTGTTTTAATTTGTAGAACAATGTTACTGTGTAAACATCTGACCAACTATATTAACCAAAGAAAGGAGGGCATTATTAGAGGTCGTTGTACTCCAGGGGTTAAAACGCACAGTTTAGGGTACTTAGCTTCCAGTTCTTAATTTAACCCAGTGAGGTAGTTCTCCCTGCCAAGAGGCCTAAAAATTCACAAAAAAATGTGTAATTTGAGACGGATGAGACTGAAACTTTGCATTTTCCTGTGTGCACAATCGTAAGAGGCTGTGAAGCATACCTCCCTTTTGGTCTTCATCCAGCCAATCCCTATTCCCCTCCAGAGCTTGGCAAGACTAGGATTATATGCACTGTCATTGCAACAAAAGCTAAGCAGTTTATTACTTGAGCCGGTTCAAGAAATTTTCATAGATTTCATAGACATTAGGGCTGGAAGGAAATACACCAATGCTCCTGATTGACCAAGGATATTTCATTTATGGCTTCAAGTCCAATAGTCAGGCCTATTGATTCACTTTGCTTCACTCTGTTCCACTTGCAAAAAAACCAAATTAATCCTTATTCAGATTTGATTTTAGGATTCAGTTCCTCCATCATCCTTCACCTAATTAAGGATTACATCCCTCCCACAAAAAATGAGTGTTGTCCTTTCAACTTTTTCTTTATTAAAGAATTCAATTTCTTAAAAGCCAATGCACACTCCTACACCTTCTGGAACTGAGTAGTTCTCCTTAAAATCTTGTACTGCTACACGGCAGGTTAGTTCATCCTTCTATAGCAAGGTCAGCTACCCTACAAAGGTCACCATAACTGTTCTTGTAAACTATTTAACTCATTGAAACATGACATATACACCTATTACACTACACTAACATGGAGATATATAGATAACTTACATGACTGGAAGCTACTTTCCTCACATATCCAAGTTTCTGATCTTTACTCTTTTAGTTTGGCATACTAATACAATAAAGATACCTCCCCTAAAACATACTACCTGATGTTCCTCAGGCTAGATGCAACATTTTCAAATGCCTAGAATAACCCTGCAAGAGAGAGTCATGTACACATTAAACTCCTATTTGCACAGATAAAAAGGTATTTTTCTTTTGCAAAACAGATTACATCAGCTGTTATTATTGTACACATACATATCTTGTACACATAATGGGTTTGTATGTATTGTCTGGGTAAGCTGGTTGGTTGCTCACTTTTGAACATTTAGTCCTGAGTTCTCTCCTTATTTGTCAATGCTACAATTTGCCTTTAAAAAGGGTTGGGGAGTAACTCGATAAATTTAATATGGTGTTCCACATTTGTTTATTACCAGTACAAACTCCTTAAAAAATTATAGCTTAGAGGTGATATTTGGTCTCAGTTACACTGCTGAAGAAAACCTTCAAAACACCTAACACCAAAATACCTCCCTAATGCCTTCCCAAAAGCCCCAGTAATTCCACTGAAGCCAGTGACAGACACTAAGAGCAAAATTTGACTGTGGGTCTTGAATTCATTATTACTAAGCACAGTAGTATGTTCAATGCAATATAAAGATAGCAAATCTTTTCTTAGAGCACATACCAAGCTTTAACAAGGACATTGTTAAATCAAAAGAGACCAATCTAGTCTCTTTCTATGACCAGGTTACGAAATGCCTGGACACAGGAGGAGGGGTGGATGTCGTATACTTAGACTTCAGGAAGGCCTTCGATACGGTATGCCACCCCATACTGGTGAACAAGTTAAGAGGCTGTGACGTGGATGACTACACAGTCCGGTGGGTGGCGAACTGGCTAGAGGGCCGCACCCAGAGAGTCACGGTGGATGGGTCGGTCTCGACCTGGAAGGGTGTGGGCAGTGGGGTCCCGCAGGGCTCGGTCCTTGGACCGATACTCTTTAATGTCTTCATCAGTGACTTGGACGAGGGAGTCAAATGTACTCTGTCCAAGTTTGCAGATGACACAAAGCTATGGGGAGAAGTGGACACACCAGAGGGCAGGGAACAGCTGCAGGCAGACCTGGATAGGTTGGACAAGTGGGCAGAAAACAACAGGATGTAGTTCAACAAGGAGAAATGCAAAGTGCTGCACCTAGGGAGGAAAAATTTCCAGCACCCCTACAGCCTAGGGAATGACCTGCTGGGTGGCACAGAGGTGGAAAGGGATCTTGGAGTCCTAGTGGACTCCAAGATGAACATGGGCCGGCAGTGTGACGAAGCCATCAAAAAAGCCAATGGCACTTTATCGTGCATCAGCAGATGCATGACGAATAGGTCCAAGGAGGTGATACTTCCCCTCTATCGGGCACTGGTCAGACCGCAGTTGGAGTACTGCGTGCAATTCTGGGCGCCACACTTCAAGAAAGATGCGGATAACCTGGAAAGGGTCCAGAGAAGGGCAACTCGTATGGTCAAGGGCCTGCAGACCAAGCCCTACGAGGAGAGACTAGAGAAACTGGATCTTTTCAGCCTCCACAAGAGAAGGTTGAGAGGCGACCTTGTGGCTGCCTATAAGTTCATCATGGGGGCACAGAAGGGAATTGGTGAGTATTTATTCACCAAGGTGCCCCCGGGGGTTACAAGAAACAATGGCCACAAGCTAGCAGAGAGCAGATTTAGATTGGACATTAGGAAGAACTTCTTCACAGTTCGAGTGGCCAAGGTCTGGAACGGGCTCCCAAGGGAGGTGGTGCTCTCCCCTACCCTGGGGGTCTTCAAGAGGAGGTTAGATGAGTATCCAGCTGGGGTCATCTAGACCCAGCACTCTTTCCTGCTTATGCAGGGGGTCGGACTCGATGATCTATTGAGGTCCCTTCCAACCCTAACATCTATGAATCTATGAATCTATGAATTGCATGGTGCCTTGTCACTGCAAATATTAAGACTGATATCAGAAACTTATCAGCAGGAATTTTGTAATCTGTCCTGAAATCTCATTTTATCTATAAAAAAAATCTCCTTTGTCACTATTCTAGTAACAGAGCATAGGAAGATCAGATGTCCTTGTCTGAAGGGACTACTAACTACATGCTTGCTGTGAGAAATTTAGTTTTTATAAAACCATCGCTCATTCTCAGGATAGCAAAGATTCCTAATGGGTCACTGAAAGGCTATTCATGCTTTGGATTCATTCTTGGCAAATGTACTCTATCTGTACAATTGAGAAGAGAGTAAAAAACCATTTTGGAAAAAGGGATTCAGGAATTCCCATTCCCTGAGCTAGCGAGGATGGGAAGTGTTGTAGAAGTTACATAATGAAATGAATAGGTTCAGATCCTCAAACAGAGGAAAGGAACCAAGTATATCAGGGGCAGGCAATTATTTTGGGCAGAGGGCCACTTACTGAGTTTTGGCAAGCCATCAAGGGCCACATGACAGGCAGCCCAGGGCAGATAAATATTAATTTTTTAAATTTTTTAGGGGCCTCGCAGGCCAGATAGAATGGCCAGGCGGTCTGCATCCAGCCCCCAGGCCGCATTTTCCCCAGACCTGAAGTATATGATTGGCTAGGTCTTCAGTGTGGGAGCATAGAGTAGAAATGCATCAGAGAATTCCCTTTGGTTCTTTTAGTCCCTGTTTGATATAAAAATAATTAACCTATTCCTGGAGTTGTGGGAGCAAATCGCTCACAATCGTCTATCCTGGAGGTCATCAATCCAGAACGGAGCACTGGCCTTCGAACAGCAACACACAGCAGAAGCAATGAAGAACTGCAAGGCCAGGAAAACAAAAACCTCTTGTACTCAATTCTCATCACTTTCCTGCCTCTGCTGCAGCAGATTGTTCAAGACAAAAATTGGGCTTATAAATCACCTAGTTACCCATGTGACCTATTCTCCACCCCACTCTCTTTTTTCTCTTTTTCGATTTTTTCCCTCCCTGTTTCTTTTCAACTCTTTTTCTCTCTTCTCCCCCCACCCAGCTGGATGAGGTTGTCTTCACCTGCAAAGGACGAACAACAATTAACCTGTTGTAAATAACTTATTAATGATAGCATTCACATTCCTGTTAAATATCAGAGCTTTCCTGAAATAAACCTATTTAGTGAACATTGCTAATTCTTTCCAAGTTTGTTATTCAATTGGCATGGCAGGGAAGCCCATAACATGGACCCACATAAACCAACTTAATAATATAGACTGTCATTGACAGTCTGCTTGTTGCTATGCAACAAGTCCAAATGCACTTAAAAATAAAACAAATTTAGTGTTTTAATCATACCAGCCAAGCATCTGTCTGAGCTGCTTTTGAAAGTTTGCAAGCATGGAGATTCCACAACTTCTCTAGGTAGCCTGTTGCAATGCCTGACTACTCTCATAGTCAGAAAATTCTTCCTAATCTCCAATCTAAATTTCCACTGGTGCATCTTGAGGCTGTTGCTTCTAGTCCTGTCCCCTACAGTAACAGAGAAAAGGTCATCTGTATCCTTCTATAATCACCCTTCAGATACTTAAAGACTGTTACCAAATTTCCCTTCAGTCTTCTTCAAGATAAATAATATTAGTTCTTTCAGCCTTTCCTCATAAGTCTTGCCTCCAAGGCTACTGATCATTTTTGTTGCCCTGCACTGGACACTTTCCAAACTGCCTACATCCTTCCTGAAATGTGGAGCCCAAAACTGGACACAGTACTCCACATGAGGCCTCACCAGTGCTGAACTGAGATGAGGAATCACTTCCATTGATTTTCAAGTGATACTCCAGCAGGAGGTTGAGAGAGCTGAATCTCTTCAGCCTTCACAAGAGACGGCTGAGGGGAGATCCTGTGGCCACCTATAAATTTATTAGGGGAGGTCAACAGGGAATAGGGGAAGCGCTGTTTACTAAGGTGCCCCAGGGAGTGACTAGGAATAATGGGTGTAAAGTAGTTGAGAGTGGATTTAGGTTAGATATTAGGAAGAAATTTTTCACAGTAAGGGTGGCCAGGATCTGGAATGGGCTTCTAGGAGAGGTGGTGCTATCGCCTGGTTTGGGGGTCTTCGAGAGGAGGCTAGATAATTACCTGGCTGGGGTCATCTGACCTCGGTCCTCTTTCCTGCCAGGGGCAGGGGGTCGAACACGATGATCCATTGTGGTCCCTTCCGACTCTACAATCTATGAATCTATGAATTATACAACCCAGGACAGCATCAGCCTTTTTTTGCAATGAGAGCACACTGTGGGCTCATATTCAGCTTATGGTCCACCATAACCCGCAGGTTCTTCTCTGAAGTACTGCAACCAAGCTAGTCTTTCCCCAATCCACATTTGTACATGCAGTTATTCCATCCTATGTGCAGGACTTTGCACTTGTCCTTGTTGAATCTCATCTGGTTTATTGTGCAGACAGTTTTTTCTAATCCATTTAGGTCATTCTGGATCCTTGCCCTACTCTTCAGTGTGTCCTCAATTCCACCCAACTTGGTGTCATTCACAAATTTGATAAGAATGTAGTTGATCCCATCATCCAAATCACTAGCAAAGACTGAACAATACCAGAGCCAGAACAAGTGCCTAGGGGACCGCATTTGATGCCTCCTCCCAACTAGATATTGAACCATTGAGGATTATGTGCCAAGTATGGTGACCCAACCAGCTACATATCCTCCTTATAGTTCTTTCATCTAGTCTGTATTTTCTTAGCTTATTACTGAGGATGTCATAAGAGATGGTATAAAAAGTCTTGCTAAAGTCAAAGTACACCATGTCTGATGCTCTCTCTTCATTCACAGAGCCTGTTACTTAATCACAGAAGGAAATCAGATTGGTCAGACATGACTTGCTGTTGGTGAATCCATGCTAGCTGTTCCTGATCATCTTGTTCTCCTCTACATGCTTCACAATAGATTCCTTGAGGACATGCTCCATGATCTTTCCAGGTATAGAGGTCAGGCTGACTGGTCTATAGTTTCCTAGATCCTCCTTCTTCCACTTCTTGAAGATGAGCACTATATATATCTGCCCTTTGCCATACATCCAGGACCTCACCTGATCTCCAGGCATTCCCAAAAGGATAGCTAGTGGCTCCAAAATTACTTCAGCCAATTTCTTCAGTACCTTTAGATGCATTCCATTCATCCCTGCCAACCTGAAAGCAACCTACTAGCTTCCCTAAGTAATCCCCAACCTGGTCTGCCATTATTCTAAGCTGTCTACCTCCTTCCCTAGCTCTGCTGCCAACTGCTGGTAGCTGCCTCTATTTGTGAAAACCAAAGTAAAATGGCATTTAATAATTCAGCCTCCCCTGAATCATCCAACTACCTTCCGCAAGGGACCTATGGAATCTCTGACTTTCCTCTTACTTTTGACATACCTACAGAACCCCTTTTTACTGACTTTTACATCTCTTGACAACTGGATCTCAAATTGTGCCTTGGCCTTCCTAATTTTCTCCCTGCATGCCTGTGCAATACTTACACTTTTCCCTAAGACTATGACCAAGTTTCCACTTTTTGTAGGATTCCTTTTTGAGTTTCATATAATAGAAAATTAGGATTGGAAGGGACCTCTGGAGGTCATCTAGTCCAATCCCCTGCTCAAAGCAGGCCCATCTCTAACTAGATCATTCCAGCCAGGGCTTGTCAAGCCGGGCCTTAAAAATGTCCAAGGATGGAGATTTCACCACCTCTCTTGGTAACCTGTTCCAGTGCTTCACCACCCTCACAGTGAGAAAGGTTTTCCTAATATCAAAATTAAACCTCCCTTGCTTCAAATTGAGACCATTGATTGTTCCTTGTTCTATTGTCTGATCATCACTGAGAATAGTCTCCATCCTCTTTGTAACTACCCTTCAGGTAGTTACGGGTTGCTATCAAATCCTCCCTCCACTTTCTCTGCAGACTAAATAAACCCAGTTCAGCCTCTCCTCATAAGTAATGTCCCCCAGTCCCTGAACCATTTCCATTTGCCTCCACTAGATTCTCTCCACTTGCCACATCTTTTCTATAGTGGGGGGCCCAAAACTGGACACAGTACTCCAGATGTGGCTTCACCAATGCAGAATAATTACTTCCCTTGATTTGCTGGCAACACTCATATTAATGCAGCCCTAGCCTTCCTGGCAACAAGGGCACATTTCTGACTCATGTCCAGTGTTCCCTTTAAGCTGTGCGGCATGCGCGACCGCACAGGTGCTCCTGGCAGCACGGCATGAGCACACCTGCATGGCTGCGCATGCCACACAGCTTATAAGGAATGCTGCTCATGTCCATCTTATTGTCCACTGTAACCCTCAGGTCCTTTTCTACAGAGTTGCTGCTTAGCCAGTTGGTCCCCAACCTGTAGCAGTACATGGAATTCTTCCATCCTACATGCAGGACTTCACACTTGTCCTTGCTGAACCTCATGAGATTTCTTTTGGCTTAAACCTTCAATTTGTCTAGGTCACCCTGAATCCTAGCCCTACTCTGCGGTGTATCTACTACATCCCCCAGCTTGGTGTCATCTGAAAACTTGCTGAGGCTGCAAGTCATCCCATCTTCCAAACTGTTAATAAAGATACTGAACAAAAATGGTCCCAGGACCAACCCCTGGGGCACTCCACTTGATACTGGCTGCCAGCTAGACATTGAGCCATTGATTAATACCCATTGAGCCCAACAATCCAGCCACCTTTCTTTCTACCTTACAGTCCATTCATCTAACCCATACTTCCTCAGCTTGCTTGCAAGAATGCTGTGGAAGACGATAACAAAAGCCTTGCTAAAGTGAAGGTATATCATGTCCACTGCTTTACCTGCATCCACAGAGCCAGTTATCTCATCACAGAAGGCAAGCAGGTTGGTCAGGCATGACTTACCCTTGATGAATCCAAGCTGACTGTTCCTAATCACCTTCTTCTCCTTCTTGAAGAAACTGCTCTCTAGCTAGGCTGGTCTCTTATTGCACTTCCCATTCTTCTACCTCATCAGGCTAGCTTGCTCTTGTGCCCCTAAAAGGGCCCTCTTAAAGTACTGCTAGTTCTCTTGGACTCCTGTCCCCTTCAGACGTGCTTTCTAAGGGATCCTGTCCACTAGGTCTCTTAGTTTATTAAAGTTTGCTTTTTGAAATCCAGTATTAGCAACAGATTCAGCCAGAGATCACCATGGCCCAACCATGACTTTCCTTACCTACAAACATTTCCTTTACTGGCAAGGAATATGATTTAGCAATGAAGAGGTAGCACAGAGATGGCAGAAGAGGCTACATGCTAAGACACTGCTTTGTTTGACATCCACTGTATTCAGAGGAACAAAGCGTTGCACATTCTTTACAAAAAAACAAAACAAAATCTGCATCAGAACAGCACCCAACTACACTGGCCATTTCACCTTGTCATAGAGCATCAACAAGACCCCACATGTTTTACTATGTGGATAGATGAAAAGGCTATCATGCCCAAGTACAAGGACAAAGTATTCATCTAGGGCTTTTTTTTTGTCTTATAGCAGTGGTCCTCAAGCTTTAATGGCCAATGGGCAACAAATCTGAGAAAGTAACAGGTTGTTTACATCGTTATGACTAGCTCTTCCAGCAACACATTTAATTAACAAATTAAATTTTAAATAAATTGAACTTGTTAATTCCCATAAGCAAACAATGGAGGGTCTTTCAAGCAAGAAATGGCCCATGAACCATGGGTTAGAGATCACTGCGGCACTAAGTTCTCCAACTGTTACCATCCAAGAAGGCATTAAAAAGAAACTTCCTGCACTAATCAGAAATATCTTCTGTATAGATACCTGATAGCACCATGATTATTCCCTCATTTGCTCCAATTCTTTCCTAAACATTGTGTATGAAGTCAGTCTTTAGGGCCTACACAATACCACTCCTGTGAAAGTCCTCGGTTTAATATAATTTCAGTATATTAACAAAATAATTAGTATATTAACAAAATTAAAAGGAGTTGATTGCCCTTTTCCTTGGAGGATATCCTTTTAAAAGTCAGCCAATTAACCAATTACATAGCTTGTTGCTCATTTTCCTTAAGGCTACTTTACAGCTGCTCAAAAATGGCCTTGGGGATCTATTAAAATCACATCTGGCAGTCTCTCTGTTCAATAAGGGACAATTAACAGCCACAGAACAATCTCTGTGGGCAGAAACAAATGTCACATCATCCTTTGTCCCGCATTGGGTCCCCTGCCCCTGATGCAGGGCAAGGTGTGATGTGTTCCCCTTTCCCAGGGATTCCCTGGGTCCCTTGCTGCCCCGTGTTGGGTCTTGCCTCCAGATGAAGCATGGGTCAGCATGAATCCCAGCACAGGGGTGGTAATCCTCTCCCACCACGGAACAAATAGACATTGGCCTCAATAGAACAGCAGAATTTATTAATACCATTTGTCATGCCACACTAGCGGCTCTTGTATTTATTTCTATTGAATTTTTTTAGCACTAATGTAACACAGAGAAACATCTATGTGCTCAGTGTAACAGGGAACCCCTGCCTTTGTTATTAGTGGGGCTTGATAGGGTATGCAGTTATGAATAGTAATGCAGGTAGACCAAACCTGGTACTGACAAGTTATCAGTACCAGGCTCAGTCCACTGGTGTTGCTGTTCGTAACTGTCTACCCTAACAAGCCCCACTACTAACCCAAAATCCACATTTTTCTGTGCTTAAAATGAAACACTTGATACAGAGTGGCATTACATTTTAATCACAGAAAAATGTGGATTTTGGGTTACTTTCTTAAATTAGAAAATTTGGGACTTTTTTAAAATGTGTAAAGTTACACCCAGAGCCTTAGTCACTTCTATTGCAACTTTACTTTAGCAAAAAAGAAACAAGAAAGTCCAAAGGGAAACCCTTATCCAAGGGTTCCCAGGGAATGTTCCCCTCCCATTGCGACCGACTCACAATTTGTTGTCTTCTTTTTAGCAGGGTGGGGAGGACCTCCTGACACTGCCTGCTGGCTGACGAAGCCTTGTCTCCTGTTTGCCAGACTCCAGTAGGTAAAAAGACTCCTCTGAGTCTTGATGCGCAGGAACAGCCACCGCTTTCCTCTGCTCACCCCTTCCGGTGCAAGCTTGAATGGGAGCCAGCCTCTTGGCAGCTGTGCTCCCTTCTCTGGGATTCCCGTTTCCCTGCTGGGATGAGGCACATCTTTATGACATGCTCAGTTGCACGCCAGCCAAGCTGGAGCTGACACGAGCTGATAAAGAGCAGAGGCCGCAGTGTTGGGGATGCCCCAGACGACAATGCCAGCAGCTCTCCAGCTGGTGGAAGACTCATTCTTTCCCTCCCCATGCTCCAGGAGGGGTGGGGATGTCTTTAGAGGCTTCAGGTTCGTATCAGGGTTCAGCGGGGGGAGCCCTACTGCCACACACCTATATTATATATATAAAATTGGCATTTTACTTTAACCATGGAAAAACGTGGATTTTGGATTTTTTAATCAGAGAATTTGCAAAAACAAATAACAAATTTTAATTGGAGAATTTGCAATTTTTAAACAGAGAAAACCAGGATCCCTGCTCATGATGTACATCTCTAGAAGATACAGGCTCTAGAAGATGACAGCTACAGTTGGAGATATGTAATGTGAACATCACTACTAAGAAAATATCTGGCAGTGTGTAATGCTAATTTAAAGGGATGAAATCTGCTGTACCTTTATATCAAAATTCTGTACAGTCTCAGACTATGTAGTTTAACTTTGCTTCAGACATAACTGGGAATGATAAAGACAGAGAACATATTACACTAAAAATGAAAAGTGTAGGCCTAACCTATTTAAAACATGTTCTTGACTAGAAAGCCTAGTTACAAAATTGAGTCCTGCTTTCGAAAAGAGCCACCCTTCCTTGCATAACCAAATATTCCTGCCTCCATCACCCATTAGAAAAGAAGGGAGAAAGAGGGACATTCATAACTGTTCTACATAACTGCAGCCTCCATCCCATGCAATACACAGCATTAGTTATTTGGTTTAAGGCCTATCTACTACACTGCCAAAACATCAAATTCCATAGTATTCATTAAGCATTAATGCAAAATATATTGTCTGGTTATCCTGATCATTTCCCTTTGTAATCATGACGCCTCATGGCTGACTCCACTAGTGTCCAAAGCAATTCTTATGGCAACCATAACTCAGAAATACCTAGTGTTTAAAGGCACCCTCCTCTCCATGTTGTCCAAGGTTGACACTGTGTTTATGGTAGCGTGAGATAAAGCTGACTACTTGTACTGTGAACTAGTCATAAATTACATTTCTCCCATAAATCAATGCTCTTTTGCAATATATGTCAATATGTTTGGCATTTCAGATCCCTGAAGGAGTTGAATCTTTATGGAGACCTTGAAGGTGCTATAAATCAACTATCGGTGTTGGAGATTAAGTGTTTAATTTGACCTTTAAAGCGTTGTAGCCAGGACAGAACTGACTGATTCATGGTTGGAAGCTGTTGGCCTCTGCAGGCATGGTTGGTGTCTTGGCAAATTTATTGCATTAATAATTCCCAGAATTACATCAATATGTCAAAATTTAGCAGCACATACAGAAATCATTAGAGAATTCTCCTCTTAGTGGCATAGGGAACATTCAGACTCATAGCACCTCTGAGAAGAGAAGAAGAACTCTGCCATCTGGGAATGATAAGAAGAACTGTCTTTTCGGAGAAATCTGATAAATCCCCACATCATCAGTAAAAGCAGTTGAGTAACTGCAAACTTATTTGTTTCACAGACATCAACATAATTGCCATCAACCTGACTCAGGGTGTCTTAATTAGCCTGATGAGAACCCAAACCAGATCAGACCAGGACAGTGAAGAAGTTCAGACTCAGTTCTTAACTTTGCAGCGCAGGCCCACTGCTGGATCTGAAAATAGATTAAAAGTTTCCTCTGATCCATATTTCCATAACCCAAAACCTGGATCCAAATCCCTGAGCTTTGAGAAGTTTGGATCTGTAAATGCACTCAAACTATATACTTTGCACTTATTTTCATCCCCAGCTTCTCCTTGGCCTCTTATGATAATGTTCCACTTGTCAATGAAAACTATTTATTCTTTCTCTTTCTAATTACATTCTAAGGTATGAAATCACTTTTAGTTAAACCTTTCTGAATGTGAATTTAATCCTCACACTTAGAGCTTCCTTCACTTATTGAAACTATTTACCAATATTTTTCCTTTTGACTATATTTAAGAAAATTAATTGCTTATGATCATCAAAGAAGTTAAAGAAACAAAACCACTGGCAGAAACACACTTAACACCCGTGGAAGTAATGACTGTCAGCAGGATGCATTAGTGAGATTAGAAGTGCTGGCATAAATCCCAGTGTAATTCCTTAGACTCCAGAATAATTTGTTTTTATACTTAAACCACAGCATTTAGGAGGTACTAGTACTCGGTACTATAAATGTTAATGTTAAAGGACAAAAATATTTAATTCTATGGGCACTTCAAAAAGTGAACTTCTTTCCATATCAAATCAACCTTTCAAACATGATTTATCCATTCTTTCCAGGTTGAAGTCAGAAGCAGTCTATAAGCCCCAAGAACAAACAGCAGGCACATCTCTACCCACCTCATTTTACATATAGCTATCCCTCTAATCTGTCTGCCAAAGCATGCTCAACTCTATGGCACTTGGAAGATTCTGGACAACTTGCTTCTTGCTAATATGAAGTTAGGTTGGAGATTAGAAAGAACTTTCTGAACAGAAGAATGGTTAAGCATTGGAAAAGTCTACCTAGAGAAGTTGTGGAATCTCCATCCCTGGAAATTTTCAAGAGTGGGTTAGAAAGACACTTACTTGACTGGTGTCAGGGATGATTTTGCCTTGAGCAGGTGACTGGGACTGGATGACCTCATGAGGTCCCCCTTTCTAACTCTACTTTCCTATAATCCTATGAATATAACATAGGTAGGTAACATGTAATGAAGGTTCAGATTGTCACATGACTGGGCACTTCTGAAGTGCTCGTCACTTGTGCTTTTGTCAGGGCACAGCAGTGCAGTGCTTCAGGGGCCCAGACGTGTGACAAACTATCACTTCTGTCAGTGCCCTCTGAGACATCCATTCCCCTTGAAGAAGGGCCAGAGATCACCTATGACATGTCTAAAGTGATCAAGCTCAGGGTACAGGCAATAACCAAAGGGACACCTCCGTCCCTGGCTTAAGGCCAACACAGCAACAGGCCAGAGCAGGGTCCAAGCCCACCCCCACTGACCCCTCAGAACCCACTTTTGCAATCCAGAACTTTGTAATCCAAAACCACATGAAATGACTAGCTTTCCTTTCCTTTGTTCTGTATTCAGGATCTCTATCTACAGTTTCTAACCACTGTGACAAAGATTACAGGCTCCTAGCTATCAACACGTCATTATTTAGTAGACACAGAACCATGAATTCCATATCTGCCAACTTCCTCTACAAGAAGTGCATGTATGTCTGTATTTCTGCATAAATTCAAGCACGAGCTATAAGAAGCCAGTTTACAGTTAGAATTTAACAAAACTGCAATATGGGAAGATCACTGCACGTACTAATGGGAACTTAACTTGATAATTGCCATGTATCAATAAATGCTATGAATAAAAGTTAATTTCTAGGTTGTTTTGCCGATATTTCCTATTTGCTCATCATTCTAAAAAGTTTTAAGATGAAGAGAAACATCTGTCCGTACACCTATAACTTATCACTTAACTTTATATTCATCAAAAGGAAAAGTAAAGAGCGAAGCCATTTTAAACTCTTCATGCTGGTATTCTTACAAGATGTACAAATGACAATATTGGGTTTGTTCCCTGGAAAATCAGATAATAGCAACAGGCCTGTGCAAAGCAGCTAGGATTCACTTTGGATTCAGATTTGGCTGACTCAGGAGACAGTGATTCGATTCAGTGATTCGAATCACTGTCCCGAATTGATTTGGCTGAATCTGATTCGGAGATTCAGCTGCTGCTGAATTGGCCGACTCTCCAAATTGGACAAGCCCGATCCCTCATCTGCTCTCCCAGCTCCGTCAATGGCTGCCCCACCTGGCCCCAGTGTCCTGGATCTTAAAAAACAAACAAACAAAAAACATGCCCCACTCTCACCGGCTCCTGCCAGGTGGGGTGGGCGATCCCTGCTGTTCCCCCAGTGACCTGTGCTGCGTGGGGGGCTCTGCCATGAGCCCTCTGACCCCCACCTGCTCTCCCAGCTCCACCCATGGCTGCCGTGCCTGGCCCCAGCTCCCATTTCTTTTAAAAAAAAAAAAAGAAAGAAAAAAAGAAAAAAAAAAGCCACGAACTCACTGGCACCTGCCAGGAAGGGGGGCAATCCCTGCTGCCCCACTGCCCTGCACTGCGTGGGGGGCCCTACCATGAGGCCCCAGAAGCCCCGAAGGCTGCTGCTGCAGCTGGTGAGTGTTGGATATTTTTGTTTGTTTGAGCTGAGCTCCCCTGTAATTCAAACCCTGGCCACAGCGTCTCGTGTATCAGCATCCTTGCACTTAAGATGGTGGGTGGGGGTACTTGAACTAAAGCTTGTGCGGATGCTGATACATGAGACACAGGAGACTGCTTGAGTATGGTACTTACCACTTTCCAGCAGACTTGCTGTAATTACAGCATGTTGGAGCAGTCTCCATGGTCTTGTACAGGTGCCCAAGGGTGTGTGTAGACAAACCAGAGGCCTAAATTGAAGTGGTGGGTTTTAAAAAAACACTGCTTCAATTTAGGGCCAACTAAACCCCTGTGTTGTGCACACAACCTGCTGATTTACCTCGCCTCTCCAACAGGGAGGGGAGGGCAAGCTGCTGGCAGGTGGAGCGGTCCCTGGGCTGTGGGGTGCGGCTGGTGCTTCCCCTTCCCAGGTGGCACCCGCCCACAGGCACCCAGCTTGGACGGTCCCAGGGGGTACTGCATTCGCAAAGGGAAGCACCAAGACCCACACAACTCAGGCAGGCAGGCAGGCTCCAGGGGGTGGGGGAAAATCAGGCTTGCTGCTTTTCTTGGGCAGAGCCTGCTTTCCCAGGCTGCTGCCAAGCTACCTACAGGGCTTCCTGCAGAGCCCCAGAGCTGCACGGAGCCCCATGCTTCACTCTGCAGCTGTAGGGGCAGCAAACTAAAGCTTCTCCTTGGAGTTTTAGTTTGCTGCGCCCCAAGTCATTTAAGGCTCACCACACTGCCAAATTTCCTACAGCAGCTGGAATTAATGCACAGTATGCCGCTGAGGCGTGCAAACACCGACACCATTAAAGCGGTGCAAGAGCGTTTTAAAGTGCCATGCACACACGCCCCTTGTTTCGTCTACGCACTGCCCAAGGTAATAAGAATGACTAGGAAAATGACTGAACAGATTAAAATCTCTCATTCATCTATTAAAAACAGAGTAAACCATAACACAACACTAAAAACTTTTGAAGCTTGCAAATTATTCACAGTGCTAATGCATGCAATGTTGTATTAACCCAAGAGCTGCTTTCTGCTCTATCACATAGGTAGCCTTCTAGCTGCTTTGTGCTGAGCAGTATAGGACATATATGGAGGTGCGGGGCTGTGAAACTGTACTGTTGTAACCTTTTCTAGGGTAGGACCAAATCTCTGACACCTGATCAAAGCCCACTGAAATTTTTGGAAAAATCTGCCCAGTGATCTTTTGATCACAGACATAAAGTAAACAAACATGAAGATGACAGGTAATGGAAAGGGACAAGGAAGGAGGGATACGGGATAGATCAAGAAAAAGTGAATAAGCTCTAACAGTTCTATGAACTGGAGATTTGGTATGGGTGATACAAAAGAAAGTGCATTTAAAAATGTTTTGGGGATGAAGAGACAAATGGAAGGAGGGAAATTTTAGTAAAATAACATACATGATTGGAAAAATGGTGAATTGTCATGAATATTAAAACCATTTTGTGGAGAAGGCTAAGATGGAGAGGTGGGATGATGAATATTGATTTCCTGCAGGGATGGGACTAATTAACTAAGAGAGAGACTATGTGAAGAATACGTGCTTTCTTTCCTGCTTAGTTCAATTACATCAGTTGCTGTCAAGGAACTTTTTGACATACATAATTCTCAAAAGCTAAAATGGATAGGAGTAGTTCTATAGTTTGTATATATTATTACCAAGTACCCAGCCATGTAGCAAGACCATCCACTGTAGGGCTTACATTCAGCCTTGCCAATTTCCTGTCTGTTTGTTGTTCAGTTTCCATGGTGTCATAACGTACTCTTAAGGCCTACTTTAAATATGATTGAGGTTTTCTTTCATAATGGCATCTCTTTATAATTGCATAACTCCACCAAAAAAACTTCTAAATATGATGCTCATTTAACTTTAAACAAGCATAAAAATGAGTTTGACAAATGCAGCAGCACTGAGAAGCAGTTCTCAGTACTTGTCTTTGAACATGGACAATAGACTCTGCTGAAGACCTAGTAAGGCAAAAAGCATGCTTGCCCTGCTTGCCCCAATGATTATTTCAGGCCCTATGAGAAAGAAGCTGTGTGGCAGATCCCAGCTAGTTAATAAATCAAAGGTTTAACACCATTCACTATGTTCAATGCAAACACTGTAAGGGGTATTTTTGTTTTGTTTTGAATCCCAGTACATAAGTGGCTCTGCAATAATTGCTGCCCTGACAAGAACATTTTTTGTACAAGTCTGTACCTAAATTACACCAAATCCTTCCAAAAAGCATTTTTAATGACTAGTAGTTTTCAGCTGTAGTTTTCAGCTTACTTGGTGAATCAGTAACAATACTAGTATTCTATTGTGTTTTACTTCCTTAAGGATTTTAACATACTTAATGGACTATATACACCAAATAAATTCAAACTTAAAAGCAAATGGGTCAAGTGTGCATATATCCAGCTACAGTAAATGAAAATTCTGGGAGAGGACAGACAGAAGAATCATGATATTTTATATCTTTAAAAAAAAAAATCAATCAATCAATCAATGCTTCCAAGTCTGAAAAGCATTTTCTATACAAAAGTTACCTTTTCTGAAAAGTTCTAACTGTGCCAAAAAACTTTTCTTTCAGGTCAGAGATGGGGGGTGTCAAATTTTCCGGAAAAATTTCCAGGGCTTTATTTTTCCATGGGAAATTTTCCATTTCGAAAAATACATTGTTTCATAAAATTCATTAGTAACAATGAATGGGTGCCAATACACTATTAGGCAAGCTTGGAAGTTTTAAAGTTGTAATTAATGTTTTTCAGGTGATTATCCCTAGGAAGTATGTGAGAGTACATATATGTTTTATTGATTTGTAAAGAGGAGGGTAAATACACTCAGATAATAATCCAAACCAAAAATCAAGTTATGAATTCACCTAATTGGCTATGCAGGTCAAATCAAAACCAAAGCTAAAATCCTTATTTCATCTCAGACTACAAGTGAAAGCAAAAACAAAACAAACTGTGATTAATTTTTGTTTCACTTTCAGGTCAGCAAACACACAGAGCAGTGTCTCATTTCTCTTCTTGAGTTCATGAAATTGGAAGTGTTTGCATAAGATCTGTTAGTTTTTTAGTGCTTTTGGTTTGAAGTATTCATAATAATGCCTAATCAGAAAAAAAATAGCGTGTGGCATCATTAGAGTGACGTTCAAGCCACTGAAGGAGGGAAGAAAGTTGGCAGATGTTAATATTGCATGCAATGCAACAAGAATGAAGAAACATTTAATAACAGGTAGAAACATTCCTGATAGAGTACAAGACATATACAGAAAGCTAATACAACCAAGTGTTAGAATAACATAATCTAAGAAAAGTCTACTTCAGGAAGCCTAAGTAAACAAATTAATATGTTAAACAATACACAGTATAGAATAGCATCTATATTGCTTTAAAACATTATAATTTTAAAAGTTGTTAATGCAACTCTGGACTATTATTTATTTATTTAAATATTTGTATCCTGCTTTTCTGCTTGCACTAAGCACCCAAAGTGGTTTAGGCTTAACAATAATTTTTTTTTAATTACATAATAGATAAATAGTTAACTATTTCAACCCAGCAGAGTAAGTGTAGTCCTCTGGCCAATGGCAGAAGCCAGACTATACTTCTCTTTGGCTTTGCAGTCCCAGGACAACTGAGCAGCAAGTTGAGCAGCAGAGTGTTCTTTCTGCCAGGGAGAGGGGAAGCAAGCTGCTTGCTGTGTCTCCTCCTCCTCATGAATGAGGCCAGATTAGGATAGGCTAAAATAAAAATATTTCCCCACTTTTGTTGCAGGAACTTGGTAGCTCAAGTGAAACAACAGATTTGCGAAAAATGGAAAATGAACATGCTGAGCTGCCAGGTCTGGGGGAAGAAGCAGGATCCTTGCTTTCAAGATCATTGTCACCAGATATGTGATCCACCATGAGTAGCTGTTCAAAACAGTCAAGCTTTCTGTCAAGCTTTGTAGACAAAATGTCGAAGGAAGATCAAGAAAAAGCAGAAAAGACATTAGCTCGAGCTATATTTGCAAGTGGTGGACCTTCTTCCATAACTGAAAATCAATACTGGAAGGAACATTACAAACTAATTTGCCCATCATATAAGTTACTGTCACATTATCGCTTATCACATTCTCTCTTAGACAGAGAGTATGACAGAGTTCAGCAAATGGTTATTCAAAGGATTGGTCAAGCAGAATCACTGACACTGATGTCAGATGGATGGACTGATATACAAGGAAATCCTTTATTGAACATTATGTTAGCAACACCTAAACCAATATTCCTGAATGCAACTGCTACCAAATCTTCTTGTCATACAGGTGAATACATATCCAAACTACTGAGTGAAAAGATTGAAAGAGCAGGTCCCTCCAGGGTAGAAGCCCTTGTAACTGATAATGCGAGTAACATGAAAGCTGCATGGCAAATATTAAAGGCAAAGTATCCTCATCTAATAGTATTTGGCTGTCTTGCTCATGGGTTGAATCTTCTGGCAAAGGACATAGTAAATGTGAATACAATGAAGACAATATTGGCAAACTGCAAAGTGATTGCGAAGGTACTCACAGTCATCATGTTGCTAATCAGACTTTGAAGAAATTACAGAAAGAGAAGCAGAAGGAGGAAAGTGCACTTTTATTGTCAGGAGAAACTAGATGGGGCTCAGCTACAAAGTGTTTACAAGGTTTGCTGCACACAAAGAACTGTTTGTAGTGTGCTTCAATAGAAGACACAGTATCCCAGATTATTCCTGTGAACATTCAGAAGCAGATTCTCGACAATGATGTGTTCTGGGTTTGAGTTCAAGGAGCATTCAGTTTGCAACTGCCGGTTTCAGTGGCTATCAAGAAACTTGAAGGAGATGCACCAAGCCTTTCAAATATTCCAGAGATGTTCAGACAACTGAATGAAAATCTAATTGAGCTTTTGCCTTCTTCACCTCTATCACAGACAATTCTTTACAATGTAGAACAATACTTCAACTCATTCACATTCTAGGGCTAGGGACAGAAGTTACACATAAACCAGTTTAAGTGATCAGAAACTGGTTTAAACCTGTAATAGAACAATTCAGTGCACATAACTCAGTGCACATAAACCAGTTTCAAAATGGCTGAAACTGGTTTAAGATAAACCTGATGATTACACAGTCAGGTGGGTGGCAAATTGGCTTAGGGGTCACACCCAGAGAGTGGTGGTGGATGGATAGGTATCAACCTGGAAGAATGTGGGCAGTGGATTCCCACAAGGCTTAGTCCTTGGACCTGTGTAGTTCAGTGTCTTCATCAGTGACTTGGATGAGGGCATGGAAAGCACTCTGTCCAAATTCGCAGACGATACCAATTATGGGCTAAAGTTAACACACTAGAGGGTAGGGAATGAATCCAGGCTAATCTGGACAGGTTGGAAAAGTAGGCGGAACAGAATAGGATGCAGTTCAACAAGGACAAGTGCAAAGTGCTGCACCTAGGGAGAAGGAATCACTAGCACACTTAGAGGCTGGGGGAGCACCTTCTCAGCAGCAAAGCAGTGGAAAGGGACCTTGGAGTCAGTGTTGACACCAAGGTAAACATGAGTCGTCAATGTGACGAAGCAATCAGTAAAGCTAACTGCATTTTATCACACATTAGCAGGTGCATGAAAAACAGATCCAGAGAGGTGATACTTCTCTATGCGGTATTGTTCAGGCCACAGTTGGAGTACTGCATCCAGCTTTGGGCACCACACTTCAAGAGGGATGTGGACAACCTAGAGAGGATTCAAAGGAGGGCCACCTGTATGGTTAGGGGCCTGCAAACAAAGCTCTACAAGGAGAGATTGAGGGCCCTGGATCTCTTCATCCTCTGCACGAGAAGGCTGAGAGGTGATCTTGTGGCTGCCTACAAATTCATTGGGGGGGGGGGGGGGCGGGCAGCAAGGAATGAGATGCTCTGCTTACCAGGGCACCCCTTCAAGTAACTAGGAACAATGGCCACAAACTGACAAAGTAGATTTAGGTTAAACAGCAGGAAGAACTTCTTTACAGTAAGGGTTGCCAGAATCTGGAATGGGCTTCCAAGGGAGGTAGTGCTCTCCCCTACCTTGGGGGTCCTTAAGAGGAGGCTAGACATGCACCTGGCTGGGGTCGTCTGACCCCAGCACTCTTTCCTGCCCCTCGCAGGGGGTCAGACTCGATGATCTACTGAGGTCCCTTCCAATCCAAACATCTATGAATCTATGAAACCTAGCTGAACGTAGTATCAGACTTACCTGATTTGGGTCAAACCAGTTTATGAAACTTCTGTCCCAGACCCCTTCCTGGTTCAAGTTAAATCACAGTCCCCCAGCATTCCAGCATGCTTTCCAGCCCTGGGCTGGGCTAGGCTGTCTGCTCTGGAAAGGTTGGGGCAGGAGGCAGGGACCGCTCCCCGCCCCTTCCCCAAGGCAAACCCCGGCTATGGTCTGGGGCCAGGGATAGGGGTTAATCCCCCCCCGCCCCCACCGCGCGAGTACAGAGCTGCCCTGCCCTGCTAAAAACTTACTGCTGGCTGTGACTGCGGATTACAAATCCCAGAGGCACCTGGAAGCAGGAAGAAGAAGTGATGAGTAACTCTGTAGAGTCCTGCTGGTGTGATTCTGGACTGCAAATCCCACAGACCTCTGGAGCAGCAGGAAGAGGAAGCAAACACATAGCCCATGCTGGCAATGTGCTAGAGAGCTGTGCTCTAGCTCCCCCCAGCTTCTGGCCTGAGCCACTACAGAGATGTGGCTACATTTCCTGAATCAAAAGTGAATGTCTGTCCAGTTGTTTCTTAGTTTAATCTCTGCATCTTAGACTAACCTGCAAAGACTGAATCAATTCAGCCTTGGGCTTTTTGACTGTCTATACTTAGCCTATATGTCAGTATCCTGTACCTTTATTTTGGGCACTGAGCATATAATATGCAAGCTTACTTGATTTTTCTTATGGCCTGAAAATAATCTTTAAAGTACCACAGTAAAATGCCTTCTCCAAAGGGATTATAAGCAAAACTCTACAGCCTTCAAATGTCAGTTTGCTCATTACTCTTTTAGCTACAGTAATTGAAAAGAGGTCTCCTGCGAAGGAGCGACAGCACAGGTCAAAAGGTTAAGGGTACTAAAAACTACAAAAGAAAAAGGTTAAGTCTCCAGGTGGCAATGAATTATTTGTACAGAACATCACTGAACATAAAGAATGTGGAGACATGTTGTTCAGTGCCCACTACCAGGTCTGTTGCTGTTTCCACGAAAAAATGTCTTTGGTATCTAAATATCAGCATAATGTAAAGTGACAATAACAGGTTCTCAGTTGTATTCAAATCATTAATCTCATTTCATTTAAGGTTCATGATATTATGCCATTGCAATGCCCAGATTTATGAGTGAATATTAAGAACAACTGGACAGTAGTGTAATTACACTTCTCACTGATTTGCACTGAAAGTAGCTAATTAAAGGTGTTATCTTTTGCATCTGCATCTACAATGTAATAGCTGTCACACTTTACTCAAGTAAAAGGGAGATCCAAACTTCTGAAAATTTAAAACTTGAGGCAGTTACTACCTCTCATGCACACAGGCCACCTATAAAAGCCAAACTAATAGTTCACCTTAATGATATACCTTACTTATGTTATAGATTTAAAAAAAATAGACACAAAATTTAAAATTAAGTTTTAAAAAGAAAATTCCTTCTTGAATTAAAGCAAATAGTCTAATTAAAAATGAGCACCATGAACTTAAAAGATAACACCTCAGTCTTTTATTATTTTATTTGCATAAGAAATGCCTAATATGAAATAGATGAAGGGGAAAAATATGCTCTGCTCTATGTTCAGTTTATTTTTCTGCACTTGATGGTAGTTATACACAAAAAAGGGTTTTTTTGTTTCACTACTGTCCATTTCCTTGTTGTCTTTGCTAGTCTTTTGCATAACAATGGGGTAGGGAGAGAAAAAAAATGAGATAACAACTTAAACTGGCAAAGGCATTCAGATGAGGGCACAAGACTTTCAATTATTTCTAACTATAGCTGGGTTGAAACTGGTTTCTCCATCCTCAAGAAACTTTTCTGATTTAAAGTATTTTCCTGTTCTGTCACCTTTGAGACCTTTTACATGGTGATTTCTGTAAAAGATCAGTGACACACGCCTTGTTATTTATTAGAGCACAGGTGAGTGCCATAACCATTAAGCTATTGTTTACTATGGGATAAGGGAGGCTCTGTCTCCTTGCTTCTTGGTTTTACCATAAATTCCATACTGGACCCAAGAAACTTTTCCATTTGAAACTGGTAAATATTCCAGTGATGTTTCCTTTTTGCCAAATGAATATTTTCCAATTAAAGAGCTTTTTGGAAGATTCCCATCGAGACGTATTTTTAATTGACTAGATTTCCAAGTTGGTGTTCAAAACAAACACCGAAACAAAATCTACAATGGCAATAACTTCCATCCTTTTAGAACTGCAAATTTACCACCTCGGGCTATGACCGTATCAGATTTAACAAGACCAGACATGGCCAATACCAAGACTGAATTCAAATGCCACAGATAGCAGAGGTTTGTGCTTTGGTATGTGACATTCTTCCTCCCTAAGTAAGAACTGAACCAGTACCTTAGCACTACAATAGGAGGCAGTATTTCATGAGAAAATGAAAAAATTAAATCTGGGCCAGGTGTGTTCATTATAAATCTGAGGGCATAGCTTGCAAATTAGGTGTTAGTTTTGGTGACCCACCCAAACTGAATTTGGTTAATTAAAACTTTTACTTCCTGTCATAAACTTACTGCATTTGGTACTAGGTAAAGTGTTCAATACATATAATTATTTTAATTGCATAGTTTTGCAAAATGGACAGTTTACAGAGTTGACTTTAACAATGCACAATTACAAAGAGTGTTCAATAGGGTAAACACTTATTTAAGACCTTCCTTGGAAAAAAATGCTGCAAATTAAAGTCACCAGGTAATGCCATAGACAACACATCAGTGGGCATGGTGGGGCACATGCTCCCCAAGATTTGTGTGCCCACAATGGCTTGAGGGCTGCGGCCTGGCCAGACCAGCACAGGCAGGAGTTGCTTCTACAGCCCGGTGGGCAGGACCCGGCACAGGAGGGCAGAGCAGGGTGGTGGGGCTTGTTGCCACTGCCACCACTGTCAGGACTCCTGTGCCAGCTACACCACCAGCAGCAGAAAGATTAATAGACCTTGGAAGCATGCTGCCCTCACCTCCTTCTGCTGCGAGCCACACTGGACTGCGGCTCTATCCCACGACCATCACCCAGCCACCGCCACTACCACCATTCCCATCAGGCCACCTGCATTGCCCTCAATGTAAAGCTGCAGCCTGAGGAACGTTGGTGGCTAGGCTGTAGCAGTGGGGCAGCGCCACGACTGAGTATGAGTGGCTGTTGGCAAGAGGAGGCGAGGGCAGTGCAGCCCCCCTGGTGGGCAGCTGAGGTGGGGCTCCTGGCAGTGGCAGCAATGAATCTTGCCACCCCACCTCACCCTCTCTCATCTGGTTCCTCCCACTGGGCAGAGGAGGTGGTTCCTGGGCATGCCAGTCAAGCCAGGCTGCAACCCCGTGCCCTGCTGTGAGCGCACAAATCGGGGGGGGGGGAGGCACATACTCCCCCCTTGCCCCCTTATGCATTGCCTATGCCTACACCCATAGACTTACCTGCAGGGAGCTGCAAGAGCTGCTCTTCACCATGTTGCCTGGCTGCCACATGCATGTGCGTGCACACATGTGGCATCCCCTGTGATCACCCTCCTCCCACTCCCCCTAGCCCCAAGCAGCCACTTGCAAGCTGGAACTCTGCCAGCCTGCAAGGAGAAACCCACTGTTTCCTGCTTTTTTCTCCTTTAAAGGAGAACGTCTGCATTTTTCTGTGTTTTTCTGTGGCAAACAGAAAACCCAGATCCCTAGTGACTAGGAACTGATACAGCATTAAACACATGCAAATTACAGACTTCTTCAGGCCCCTACAACACTTTAACATCTCTTCTAGCAGTAAATCTACTAGGGGGAGTGCTATACATTGGCAAATTGGAAACTAAACTGGAGAAGGATGACAATAAAGCCTGAAGGCACCAATAACACATTAGTCATCTTGGCTTCCTATCTTGCCTAAATGGAAGAACAGCAAAATTTGGATATTTCAGAATGTACAGGGACAAGATTCAAGTGTTTATCATGCTTAAATTCCACAGGTGCTTCTATGTACAGGCTACAATTTGATCCCAACTTAGAAATTAACGCTGTATCAAACACATACACATCTAAATCAACAGTTAGCATTACTTTTTATTAATGTGGATAACTATGCAGTTATCATTACAAGTCTAAATACATCAGATAAAGATCTGCTTCTGTCCAAAAGTATTTGCCTGTGAAGCAACTGCATGATCAAACTCCCAAGTATTAATAAATGATTCAAACACTCCTTGCAAAATTAGGAAATACTCTGAAGGTTACTTTCTCAGGTGTGGCTGAAGCTATTATAATTTACCAGAGAAATATCTCATTGTATAGAATTAACATATAATTTACCAGAGAAAAAGACTTTCCCTACTATTCCAGGGTCTGTCTTACAGACATGTTTTCCTTATAACACGGCAGTCCAACGGGTGTCCTATGAGTTAAGTTGCAGCTCCCAGGCTCCTGCTTGACTGTCACTCTGGTTGCAACCACAGTCAGGAACTCCAGGTTTCCCCTCCCTCCTGCGCCTGCTGTTTCCTGCCCCCACTCCTTGGGACAAGATAGTTAGATGGCAGCATGGGGAAATGAGGGTGAGTCCAGTGTCACATGGGTGTGTGGTGCAACAACGGGGGGTGCTGCTTGCACAGGCGGCACAGTGCAGAGGATTGGGTGGGGTTTCCATGGATGTGCCCAGTGTAGCAGTGGGGTGGAAGGGAGGGGTGGTCCAGGGGCTCATGGCTCATCCTGGTGCAGCCTGCAAGGCATGTGGCCCCAGACTGCTTGGAAGCTGGACAGCCTGTAAAAGGCATATACTACCATATGAACACAGTTAAAATACATCAAAACAATTAAAACATTTAACAGCCTAAAGCCAACAGAATTTCTTTTAAAAGCTTTTCCTGGTGCTATACCAACTATGATTACCTTAAGCTTTTTAACCTTCTTCTCCGTATTGAATGGGTTTTTAATGCGTTTCCAGTTGCTACTCATTTATGATGCTCTTAATTGACTACGGCCATGCATTTTTTTCCAGATTGTACTAGTCATGTTAGCATACAAAAGACCCAGGCAGTAAATACTTTCATTTATCAATATGGAGAGAGTAAGCTACTCCCAGAGTATAACTGAATTAACTGGGCACCAGATTACCTTATTCCATTTTTATGATTCTAAATGGAGTTGTACAAGCAGATATCTGGCCTATAATTCATCTGCCGAAACTGTTCTGTTCAGAAAGACTAGAAAAAAAGTGCTGCTAATGAAAATGTCTATGATCTGGTTCCCTTATACCCCTTGTTTTACAAATACTGAAAATCACCATCTGTCCAAGTGTATGTTTCTTTTTTCCCAGTTTCTAATCACTTTGCAGTTAGTCAAGGGAGTCATGCCATGGCCTGTGAAAGACTCATATATTCATCAACTAAAAAAAAAACCAAAAAAACCCACCTGAAACAAAAGTGGGTATCAGTTTGTGGCATCTTCTCTTGAATGTCAAGGGAAATTTTAGCAAAAGAAAATAAGAAGTGTATCTCCAATCTGTCTTCAGTGAATGGCCCTATTGGATATTTAACTGCATCAGTTACATGGAATAACAAGATGGGCTAGAAAATATCAGCTCAAAACAATCTACTTCCTTTTTTTGCCAATTTCTTCCCAACTGGCCTATGTACAACTTCTTTCTTTCAACATTAGCATAGGAAGTGCAGACTAAAGGCCATTCGCAGTCTGCCTTAGCTTTGTCTACTGATTACTCTATTGGCTCCTAAAAGGGAAGATAGTTCCAGCTGTAATGTTGCCAAGGATACAAAGTGCCAGCCATGAAGTATGGCTTAGTGCATTCTTTGATTATGAAACAGAGGTCTTCCAGTTCCTTGAAACTCAATACAACTAAAGCTGAATGAAAAAAATTATTCAATCAATCTATGCTGGCAAGAAGGAAATGGTTTCCTCCAATTATGACTGCCGTGCACTTCCAGCTGCCTACTATTTCACCATTATTTGTAAACATACTAAGGAAGATTCATCCCTGACAGAACTCCTAGTGAAACCAGTAGACTTATACCAGAGTTGATGTTGGTCTGATATTTAAAACTGTTCAGATTTCCTTAAAAGTATGTAATATTTCATAAATTAGGAAACAACAATAAAGGTAAGAAATAGTTCTGATATAAGCTATGAATAGACTTGATTTTTTTTGTTTTTTTTTTACAAACAATAAAGCATTTCTTAGAGAACTGAAGATAATTAACAACAAACTGAAATGTAACTGTAGTTTGATCTCTTTACTACACTGTTTGGCTGGATCCAGATGTGCAGGCATGTGCGGCTCCCCAGGGACAAATATGTGCTGCTGCTACTTGTCCCAAGCGAACACCTGTGCACACACGCTCTAGCACATGGCACATTGCCCCAGGGAGGCTGGGGCCAGCACCTGCACTGGCCCCAGCAGCCTTACCTGGGGCCCTGGGGGCCTTTCTGGGGCTCTCACAGCAGCTATCTGGCAAATTAGCAGGACAGGGAATGCCTACATGTACGGTGAGTGCAGCATGCTGTGCCACAGGCAGGTCTGTGGTGCTGCATACCATGTGTGCACAATCGTATGGGATGCACCCTTTGAGACTATTAAATATGTACTTGATTGGTGTCAAAGCTCCTAATAATAATTATTATGAAATGTACAGAATGGAATTGTCTACGCTAATTAGGGTGCTGCTACATTTTACAGATATTGGTTCACAATAGTATACATTTCATTTTCACATATGCACTTATTCCTATGCTTGAGTGGCTGAGGGAGATTATTAGAGTGCGGATTTGTGTAACTGAGGTTTATGTTGTGTAACTGGCATTTGCTTAGTTCTAACTGGTCTACTCTGATTGGCCCAGAAATCTCTCAGTTATATGCTAATTTTTAAGTAGATTTCTGATTACATATCCTCCATAACGCCAAGAGATCATAGCACAATTTTCCACCACTCTTCTGTTTTTCCTCCCCAGAAAAATCCCATTAGTCACAATGCCTTGCTATCCTAGTTGGGTTTCTATGGCACTTGCTCTATCCACTTCATATACCCTCATATTTTCCACCATATTTGCTGAATAAAGCTAGCATCTTCTGTGAAGTGACAAAAGAAAATGGAATGAAAAATATATTTAGATTCAAACCCAAAGAAATCCAGAAATGATCTTTCCTGTTTTGTGTGCCAACTGATCTCAGTAAAAACCTAGACAGCCACCAGTATGACCCATAATCACCTGCATCTAGTTTAACCAACAGCCACTCAGTTATCTTCACAGCCTGCGTGCTCATTATGGGTCCATAGGCCAATCACCCACAGCTGTCAATCTCATAATGGTATTTCCTAGGGTCCAACTGTGCACTCACTGAAATCAATCTGTTCTCACGTCCACCCATGTAAACCCAAAGAACTTCCACACTCATTGATGGCGATTCTTTAGATTCCAGTCCCAACATGGCAACCAGGGGAGGGGCAACTGCCAAGGGGTGGGGCTACCCATGTGGCTTTCAACAGCTCACCAAAACTTGTTAAGTGGCCCTCCAGCTGAAATAATTGCCCACCCCTGCACTATGCTGTCTCTCTCTCCTGACACTGAGTAAGCACATCAATTTAACTTCCTGTGGGCTGTTTGCAGCTGCAAAGGTATGGCAGCAACTCCCAGTTTTATACAAAAAGTTATTTTTTGCAATTATAACGTAACCCAGCTTTTCCAAACATACGACCAAAACATATGAGATTTCTCTGCTATTCTAGAAAGCAGTTTGTCAATATAAAACATCAGGCTTGACATTTTATAGGTACTCTTTTCATTACTGGCATTTATTTTAGCCTCTGATTTCATTCTAAAGATCATTTCCCCTTCACGTCTCTCTCTCTCCATTTGCGACTAGTTTGCTAAACCTATTCTGAAATCTGCACAGAGAGCAATACTGAAAGTAATTAAAATAAAACTTCTTCAGCATTTTCACTGTGATTACAGAACTCTTTATGAACCTGCTCTTTTACAAGTTCTAAATGCCAGACCTCCTCATTAGTTTGTAATTCCTGCTTGGACTTTGTTAGACTTCAGCCATCTGCTAAATCCTATAAAGGCACACCACCAACATACATGATCGCATGCCCATATGTCTGTGGGATTAAATTGGTTGGCAAAACAGATATTTTTATTGCATTCAGCTTCCTTTTTCCAAACAAATTACCTCTTACAACAGTAATAAGCTTGCATTAGTAGAATGCTGCTGTTTATGTAAAATTTCTGTTCTCTAGTGTTCACATCATGTCTCAATGAATTTTAAAGTAAACAAAGTTTTACAAAAAAAGAGTATGCATAATAACAGATTCAGTTTCGATTCTTAGAATATTAAAAGTGGATTTTCAGCAGAAACAGGCGATTATTGATAGGGTAAATTTACTCCTGATTTATACAAGAATTTGTACCTAGGGCCCAATCTATGTTGCTAAGAGAGGAATAAAAATGTTTGATTTTTCATCTGCAATATTGATATAACATATTTCATTTTTAATAACATGAATTTCTTAAAAGTTCTCTTAGGAGTAAAACTAGATTCTGCCTATTAACACTATTTTGCGTAATCATAAGCTCAAAGTCCTGATCTTGAGACCTTACACACACCTAAATCATAGCTAAATGTGAAATGCAGTAACATCTCCCTACTGTGTATCAAGTGTTGGAACATGCAACGGCTACTCAGGGACACGCTTAATGCCACTGTTGCACAGTAAATTACCACTGTATTAAGCAAAGCAACTTCTTCACTTTCAACATTGACACACCAGGAACTAATAGCAGATATTAAAGCAATTCAGTGACAAAAGACATCAGCCATGTCACTAGCATAAGCACACCTCTCCCCTGCTACCTATGCAGTGCCTCCGTGGGAACTGCAACCCCCGCTTCTAAATATTCAGTACAGCCCGGCCCTGTCTCTCAGGCTAGGGACAGATAGTACAGATAAACCGGTTTAAGTGATCAGAAGCTGGTTTAAACCTGTAATAGAACAAATGATAAGTGCACATAAACCAGTCTGAAAATGGCTGAAACCAGTTTGAGATACTACATTCAACCAGGATTATTAGACTTAACTGATTTGGCTCAAACCATGTCTGTCCCAAACCCCTTGCTGGTTTAAGATAAACCAGACACCGCCAGCATCCCAGCATGCTCTCTGGGCTGGGTGGGCCTCTTTACTCCACAGCAGGGTTGGCCACTTCCCTCTGCCTCCTGGCTGGAGCTCCAGCAGAAACTTGCAGGCACAGCAGGGTCTTCCTGGCTTCCCCCTGCCCTATCCCCACCCCACCCTCACTGTTTGCTGGACAAGCAGGGATTCCCCTCTCCCTCCCTTCTATCTCCCACAGCAGAGACCCCAGCCTTAGGGACCCTAGGCATGTGGTATGCTAGCTTATGCTGAGAGATGCCTCTGTCTGTGAGTCTCTCCAATTTCACTGAGACAGGCAGACAGAACAGAGGCTGCTTAGGGCTGTTTGGTGCTAATAAACAGGTCAGTAAGCTGTTTAAGAAGAGTTTGAAGTAATGGAGAGAAGCTATTGTTTTGCTAATGAGGTGATAAACACTGTTATCAGCCCCTTGCTGTCTGGCTCCCCTGTCAGTTTGCTGCAGACAGTATAAAGAAGCAGGGAGAAAGATTGAAAAGCTCCCTATCATCAACAGATGCATGCACTGCACACACCCGCCTTGCCTCAGAGTGCTAGCCAGGGGCTGGGGTCTGGCAACACTCCCGCCCCTTGAGCAGCAAGCAAGGAAAAGCCTGGGATAGTGCTGGCAAACCTGCTTAATCAGAGTCCTAACTGGGCCAAGCCACACCCCACCTCAGCTCAGCACTGTGCAAGGAAGGAAGGGATGCTCTAGCACCCCCCGGCTTCTAACCTGAGCCACTGCAGGCATGTGCCTGCATTTCTGGGATGTGTGCGCAATTACAAGGTGATTTAGCCTAGCCAGATTAGACTAACCTGCAAAGATTGAATCGATTCAGGCTCAGGCTTTTTGAATGTCTGTCCCTAGCCTCAAAGACAACCTGTCTTTTTTTCTGTGCCATTTTACCTCTGAAGAAGAAAATAGAGGCCTAAGAGTAAATGTGATTTTTGGACCCAAATCTAATTTTGCACCACATGTAAAATGGTACAACTCCATTAGGTTCAATGGTTTAGTCTCAAAATCAGGCCTATTATCAATACAACAAAGTAAACATTCAAGGGAGCAGGATTTGCTGAGCTATTTGCATTGGTTCTAATAACTATAATTGTCACAATGAACTCAAATAATGTGGTGCACTTTCAATCACAGTCATTTTATCAGAAACTTGGTTTTGTTTTTATTCAGTCAATTAGTTTCAGAGTGAGAGCATTTTCATAGTTGTTAGGGGATGGAAGGGACCTTACAGAGCACTGGGTCCAGCCCCCCTGCACTTGCATAGGAAAGACTGCTGGGATCAGCTGAATCCAGCAAGATGGGCGTCAAGACACTTTTGGAAGATCGCCAGGGTGGATGACCATCACCTCTGGGGGGAGCCTGTTCCAAAACCTCAGCACTCGACTTGTAAAGAAGTTTTTCCTTATGTCTAATGCTGGGCACAAAATAAAATGACATACCCCTACTATGTAAAATGGCAACCAACATTTTTGAGGATTAAGTGAACCTTCAAATGGGGGATTTGTAATTTAATGGAAGTGTACTATTCAGCATACCCTTCACACACACACACACAGGCATGCGCACGCATGCACATTCATGCACACAGAGTTATGGTTAGCACACCAACACTGAATCAGCTAGGCAGCTTGCAATATAAAGTTTAACTTTAGATTTAATGTGAAAAAAATATCAGATGATAACTGCTTCTATGTTAAAATTTTTTAATGAACTATCCTGTCTTCCTTCGGTTAATGACGTTCCAGACAATTCCTGTTAATATCAGTAAGAATTCCGCAGAGTACTTAACAGGACTGAAAGCACATGCATATATACTTCCTTTAGTCTATAAGAAGCAAATCCACACTGACTTCTACTTGTTAAAATAAGCAAAAGAAAATTATTTTATTCAAATAAATTATTATGAAAAAAGGAAAAGAAAACAAAACAAAGTCTAAGTACAAACATTCAAAAAGCTCTTGGTGGAAGCACTCTATTACACATTACTTAAAGTGCTGTAAGTAAAGTGCTATAAGTTAGAGCAGGAACGAACCAAACAGACATTTGCTATTTAGTGAGTGGGGCTCACTGCCTGCCTGCACTAGCCAAAACTGACAGGTAGGGGTTCTCCTGCAATGCTCCCAGGAGGCTGCCAGAGTGTCCCCTGTCCCCAGCTCTACCCCCCGCCAGCTGGCAACTGTCAGCAGGGGCTGGAGGTGGGGAAGGAAGGGGAATGGATCCACTCTTCCATGACCCCCACAGCTTGCTGGCTTGAGTCTTGTGGGTAGGGGGGGCAGGCTGGGTCCATACAGCAGTGGGGCTCCCTTTTTCTCTGCCTCAGTATCTTTACAGCTGCAGCAAGGAGCTGCAGCATGAGGCTACCCAGCCTAGCTTTTCATTGAGCGAGGAACTGGGTTGGGGAGAGGGAGGGGAAGAGAGAAGGGAACCTCCCTACTGCACAGACCTAGCCCGGCCTCCAACAGCCACAAAGACCCAGCCCCCAACACCCCAGACAGCAAGCTGTGGGGGGAGCTTGCATAGTGGGGGCCTTCCCTTCCCCTAACCTCCCCCTGCCAGTGCCTCCTGACAATGGCATCCAGGAGCTGCAGCACGGGGCTGCCCAGCCCAGATATTTGCTGTGCCGGGAACTGGGGCCAGGCAGGGCAGGGAATAGAGCCTCTCTGCCACATGGACCCCACTAAGACCTGAGCCCACAAGCTTGGGGGAGGGGCAGGGATCCACACAGCAGAGAGGTTTCATTTTCCCCACCTGGATGCACAGGGAGGAGACAGAGCCTTTTCGGTCTCCTCTCTGCAACAGCCCAGGGGTAGGGTTGGACCAGTCGCCTGGAGCAGATGACAACTGGCTGAGGCTAGCAAACCACCCAGCAAAGGTCACCAGGGATGACAGCAGAATACAGTCTATGCTAAAGCATGATGGATGTGGTACAGCTGTTCTAAAAAGTGCTCTAACCTAAAGCACTTTAGTTTAATACCATATTCATCAAGGGTTTTAACTTAGAGTGAGATCCACCATTTTTACAGCACTTAAACCATAAGTACCATAAACATCTGTTCTGTCATGGCTTTAAAGTGCTTTCTACATGCTTAACACACATTAAGTATAACATCTGTACCTGTACAGTGGTTGTACATTGGACAGTATCAAACTGATCTCACTAAAAAGCGAAGTTTACAGAAGAGATGAAGTGCGATGGATCTTCAACTCAAGCAGATTGGCATAGCTCTACTCAAGAAAGAGATCTGTCCTGGCACAGGCAACAATAGTACTAACTTATCTAGGCTATCCTATCAGTATACCAAAACCTCAGTCCAATTCTAAAGACTCTGCCTCATTATGTAAATGGACTTTGGTCTTCAGTCTCTGTGCTGATTCAGTTCTTGGTCTCTCTGCTAAAAAGGTTAACAAGGCCCACCTACAAAGACTATAGTTTTTGCAATATGCACTGCTGATCTTCAGGAACTGGACAAACACCAATGGCAAATTTTGATATGGACCACACGTGGTGACAGCTTTCAGCAATTATTGACATGGGCCAAGGCTTGAATTAGCAATGTAATGGTGACAGACTCAACATCTATCAAGGATTGCATAAACTATGTATCTTGCCATAAAAATTTACATTAATTATAACATTATACATTTAATAAGTGTATCAGTAATTATTTCATTATAAAATTATATACAAAAATGTTATAACCAGGGCAAAAAAGTATTTTATAAATTCAAATGTAAATCACACTCTGTTGCTGAATCTGATTTTAAGATACACTGCATTTAAAAAGTACAAAACTTACCATTGTCTTCAATGGAGAAGTAGAAGATGTCACTAGTAGCATTGTCACCCTCTTTCAAGACATAGCTAATCTTCATTTCATCAATATCAGCTGATAACAAAGAAACATGAAAAGTCTTTTACCAAAATATTTTACTGTAGAATTCAAGGTTTATCAATACAATTTAAACTTTAATATTTTAAAGTAATATATGATAACATTCTCACAAACTACTTCTTGTCACAGGTAAGCAAAGAAAAAGCCAGTCTTAGAACACGTATAATTTTAAACTATATAAACAAGAATTCACCCTCTACTGCTGTCCCAGTTTTAATTTATTAGATTATTAAGCTTAAAAAAAAGGAAAAACACAATGGGATTTAGTGGGTTTGGACTGTAATATGCAGCTTAAAAGAATAATTTCATTTCCAGCTCTGGTTTTCAGAAACTCTTAATCAACATTATAATAAAAATAATTTTGTTATATCTAAATTTTAAGTTGGGAGTAAAGATTTTTCTACAGTTTTGTTTTGTTTTTGAGGTGGGTTGGGAGGGCGGAGGGATTACACTATGCACATACATTTTTATCTGGAATAATTTTGTATCAGAAGATGCCGGGGTAACTGTTGTAATTAAGTTAATATCTGAACTAATTAAAAACTTAATCTGATGTTCACAGAATAGAATGGGATTGTTTCTATTGATCTGTGATTGCATCCAAAACTCCCTGAATTGTTTCCATGGATCTTCACATATTTATTTCTTCATACATCACTCAATCAAAAGATTCTGGATCTAATACTGAGTGTGTGACAGTTAGGCCCCCCCGATACATATTACAGGTATTGCAATTACCTTGAGACCAGCTACACATGCAAAGTAGCTTTTACACAATAAAAAGCTCCAGCCAGCTATAAAGTTAGACCTCAAAAATGTGTACTACCTTTATAGCTGGTCACTACTGAGCTCTAATTTACATGTGTAGCAGGGTGTCCCCTGCAGCTGGGAGCTCCATCAACTGTGGGCTCCCAGCTGCAGGGGTGCACTTTACCCAACTGGGGCTGTGAGTCTCACAGCTTCTGGGGCCTCTAAGCCCCATGAGCTGCAGGCTCTGGGTCATAGCAGCACCCTACAGCTGCCAGGACCCACAGTCCCACAGCTGCAGATGCTGGGTCCCTACAGCATACCTCCCAGTGATCCCCCACTCCTAGACTCTGAGGTGCTGAAAACCACACATTCCCACTCATGGGGATATGCCCATTGTACCTTTCCCCGCACATGTAGAGTGGCATTTACAGAGTTTGATACCAGTTATACCTGCAAGCAAGCAATTTTTGTACTTCTAGTCGAATGAAATCATTATTCTTTCAAGAGGTGAAACATCTTGAATGAACAGTAAAAATAAATCTATCAGTTTGTGGTTTTTTCTACATCAGAGCTTGAAAGGTGAATAAAAGCTTTTTAAATGACATTCTAATAAAAATCTGAAATTTGTTACAGAAAAGTGTCCAAAAGCTATGTACAAATTTATAAAAGCAAACCGAGGGCAAATGTACAATTTAGCCACTTTAAAAGGGGAGAGAGAGCTGCTTCTTAGGAGCATGCAGCAGCTGTTACATGAATATGATCCTGTAGGAATACAAGATGGCTAAATTACCCTAACTTTGACCCTGGATGAAGCAGGGGTGAAGTTTGACTACATGCTTACATCACTTCAAAATCATGCAGCAGTGACAGCTGCAGGATACCAGCTTGTATCAGTATCCTCTAGCAATGATATAATTGTTACTTCTAGCTCTACACCTGAAAGGTTTTTTCTCCTTCCCAATTTATGAGGTTTGTTTCTTCAACAAGAGCAATGTTATTTACTTAAAGCACCTAACCCCAATGGAATGCTTCATTCTCTCAGCTGTTTTAATCAGCATTAGATAGGTATAGATTGTTCCTGCATGCAAAAACCAAACTGCACAGATGAAAAGAAACACTACAAGGTTCTCCTTATCAGTTTCCAGTGTATCAAAGATGAGTGAGTTTCCTCCCCTATGGAATAAACACCCCAAAAATCTGAAGATGTCTAAAGATCTACTATAGGATGTGGCTGTCTCAGCAGAAGTCTACAGTCTCTCTACTGCCACCCAGCTTTCTTAGGATGCCTTCTCAGCAGAATAATGACAGTTACCCCAACATAGCTCCTGATCTGAAAAAGGTGACATGAAAAATTTAATTTAGCCTTAGCCTGTGTTAGATTTTATAGCATTACATTTAGAAGTTTCCCTGACAGTTTCCTCAAGGGATAGCGGAGCTGGGGAGCAAGTCATATAAAATGCACCATTCCTGACCCTCTGCCTAGTCTGCTTCTATTTGCATGCAAATCTATAATCCAATCAAGATCACTCTTCCTCCAGAAACAGGGATAGCTACTTCCCCACTTTCAACATATCAGCACTAGAGTCTTAAATAAAGACATTGAGACTAGAATCCCAAAACCCTTGGGCGATTCAGAAAATTTTATAGTAGGCCTCCTGTTACACATGTTGGTACCACGTTCTAGCCCCTGGACCACATGTTAAGAATGTCACCAAGACTTTTAAGTGACCAAAGAACTTTTCAATTAGGTCTTGGCATGTAAATCAAGCTTTCCAGTTTTATTTTAAAAGGCATTTTTTGTAATACTAAGACTACCTTTATAAACAGTGTCAGATTTTAAATGAATTTTGTCATTTTTTTAAAGGGATTCAAGTTTAACTTTAAACCATGATTCAAAGGAAATAGGGATAGACTGTTGAAACCATGATGGCCCAGGAAATGTACAAGGCAAGTTATTCTGTGATATCTTTGATTAACTGTCTACGTAGTTGGAAGAGTTGTTGGGGTTTTTTGAGCACACAGTGCCTTTCTTCAAATAACACAAAAATAAAAACATACCTTCAAAGGCAAGTAAGTTATCTTAGCTAACATCTTGTAGGATCTAAAGACTATAAATAAATAAAAAAATTAGCACTAACCTTGTGTAAAAATATTAATGCTCTCATTTCCAAAGCCAATGTTAATGATGAACCCATGCTCTGGCCCATCTGTAATTCTGTATTTCAGCAGTTTGTGTCGGCTGTCTCTGTCTTCTGCCTTCAGTGACTTGCTGGTGATTAGGAAACCCAAGTGCCCTGTTGGAAGGCTTCTCAAGGTTGGGGCACCCTTGTTTACCACTAATTGTGGCATCCCATTGTCCAGAGAATTGATGTGAATCTTCATCATCTGGGGTTGATGAGTCTCCAGGATTGTGTCAGGAAAAATGTAAAAGTTTGCGTGGGTTCCATCAGTGACAGTGAAGGAGAAGCTGTCCCGGCTGGTTTCTGTACCATCATGTCTATAGCTGATGAGATTATCATTCAAGTCTTGTTTAGTGAAGCTGGTCACAGGGTAGGTGCTGTTGTATAAAATCTGGCCGTGAACAGGGACCTGAATTACTATGAAATGGAGCAAGTTGTCAGGGGTGTCCCTGTCTTCCACAGTTAACTCAAATGGGGTGATCAGTTTGGTCTCGCCTTCCTCAACCACCAACTCATTGATAGTTAGAACTGGCTTTTTATTGTCCACATCAGTAATGGAGACCCTGAAGGTGCGGAAGACTGGATTATGGCCATCTGTCACTTCAAACTCAAAGCTGTCCATCTTCACCTCATCCTCTGCAGTATGGATATAGTAAATCTTGTTGCCAGCTAGTTGGAGCTGAGTGAAGGCAGTAACAGGCACCCCAGGACTGTCTGAGTTCTCTAAGTGACCCCGACTAGGTGCCCGGGTGATACCGAAGCGCAGATTTTCATCGGGGCTATTAATATCACTTGTGCTGAGCAAATCAGTTGTGAGTGTCACCTTCCCACCCTCTTTCAGAGTAACCCCTTTGTTGACCACCTCAGGGAAGACCATGTCAACGCTGCTGATGGTAATATAAAAGTATCTGTCTATCAAGGGATTAATGGCATCTGTGACATCAAACTTAACCAGGTCACGGACCCCATGTTGGCCAGTGTGAACATAATGGATAAGACCCTGGTCTATATCATCCTGGGTGAAGTTCATACCTTGTGTAATGTTGCCTAACACCTCCCTCTGCTTGTTTAGGAGCTGCAGAAGACCCTGCTCGGGTGCCAAACGGATGATATAGGTGAGGCTCCTGTCCTCTGAATCTATGTCTGTGGCTTTAAGGTCCCGGTTTGTGATAACCTTGGTCTCGCCAATCTCCACTTCTAACCCCTGATTGATAGCCATCCTCGGGGTCTCATCATCCACCAGGATTACCATAATCAGCACTTCCTGTTCCACTATATGCTGGCCATCGCTTAGCCGGATTTTGAAGCTGTCTTCTTTAGTCTCTGAATCATCATGTTCATACACAATGCTAGAGGCCTCTTGGATCTCCTCCAATGTGAAGTTGTGAACAGGTATGGTACCGGTTGCCAGCTGCTGCACAATCCGCCCATGCTTGGGAGGAACAGTGATGAAGAAGTGAAGCTCATCTGGAGGAAGATCAGCATCAGCTGCATTAAGGATGGGTGTGTCTATCACTAGGCTCATTCCTTCAAGCACCACAAACTCTCGCATAAACAGCTCAGGCTTTTCATCATTGGTGGGGATAATGACAATGGGGAAGAAATGGTGAGGAGAGTAGTTGATGCCATCAGAGCAGTGGAAAGTGAATCTGTCCTCTACAGGCTCAACCCCTTTGTGAATGCTCTGCACATAGTTGATGTGTCCCAAATGAATATCTTTAATGGAAAAGGCACTGATGGCAGTGCCAGCCCTAGATTTTTCAGAGCCGGGGGCTGGAGAGATGTTTTCCAGGTATCCAGAAGTGGACTGAACAGTGATGGTGCACAAGAGGTCATCCCTAGGAGTATCTAGATCCTCTGCATCCAGCTGCTCCAGAGTCAAGATATTCTTCCCCCCCTCAGAGACAACAAAGCGCTCTGCCCCAACCGTCACTTCAGGTGCAATGCTATCCACAGGCAACACAGTCACAGATACACGTACACCTTGTACCATGCTGCCTCCCACTACCCACTCACTGGAGAGATCAGAGATGGTGAGATTGAAGAAGTCATGGCTCTTCTTCAGGCCAATCTCTCCACCAGTATGAGCATAGACTACTGCCCCACTTATGAGATCCTGCTGAGTGAATCTCTCTGAGTGAATCCCATTCACCAGAATGTCACCCAGTTTAGGGGGATCCTCTACAATGAAAGTCAGTGCCAAGTCATCAGTATCCTCATCTGTTCCCTGGATAAGGGAGGTAGTGATCTCAGTGGCACCATTTTCCAGGACATCAATTGAGGCTCCCAGAAGCCCATTACCACCAGGAAGAGTGATGCTAGGGCTTTCATCATCCACTGGCTGCACAGTGATCCTGACAGTGATTGGCACATGGTGGACCCCATCACTCACTTCTAGTTGATAAGAGTCACTGGTGAACTCATCACCACTGTGCTGATAGGATATGCGCCCACTGGCAATATCATCGAGCAGGAAAGATTCCCCTTGGACCATCATACCCTCCTCCAAATAATACAAATGGCCGTGCTGGGGTGCCTGGGTTAAAGTGAAGATAATGCGGTCTGTGTCTGTGTCTGGGTCAGTAGCATCTAATTGACTACTCGTGAGAAGGCAGTTGCTTCCTTCAAGCACAGTAAAGCCTGTGTTAGTGATCTGGGGTGGCTGGTTGTCCACTGGCTGGAGGAAGAGAGTGAAAGTACCTGGTATAGAGTTGCCTGCTGAGTCCTCAACACTGTAGGTAAATTGCACCACCCTTGGGGTGATCCCCAGCTCTTGGTTTGGAGGTTGGTAAGCCACCTTGTGGTGGTTCACCTGGGCTTGGGTGAACTGGGTAATGGACATCTCAGGGTTGTCAGCCAGCACAATCTCCCCAGCTAGTACAGAGTGGTTTTCATCAGTATCCATTGGGGGTGTGAGCAGGGTGTATTTCAACTCTCTGTCATCAGTGTCCAGGTCGGTGTAGCGCAGATAGTGCTTTTTGAAGTGGGTCAACTGGTATTCCAGGACAGTCAATTGTAGGCTAGTGCCTGGGTACAGTTCTGGAGGCAAGCTGTCAACTGGTTGCACTTTGACAGTGAGCACCTGCTCCCCAGACTCATTAGGGGGATCATTATCATCCTGGAGGTGGAAGAAGATCTGATCTGTCACAGAGGTGGTGCTATGGGGTCCTGTGTGCCTGTAGAACAACCTTCCATCCAGGATGTCCTGCTGCTGCCACTCACTCACCACCTTCTCATACATACCCTCACTCTCCACAAAGTGCCAAGAGGAAGGAGGGGCACCACCAGCCTTCTCTACATCCTTTCCTTTCTCGTAGGATGGTGGCGGCTCTGCCTGACGCAGCAGCAGCTCACCTAGGCGGCGGTGGGGACGCAAAGCTTGGGAAGACATTATAGGCTCCTCTTGAAGCACGAAGCGGATAGTGGCATCGTCAGAGTCGATGTCTGTGGCACTGAGGATGAAGGGTGAGATCTGGACTGCCTGGTGCTCTCGCAGCACCAGCCCGGTGTTGGCACTGAGCAGGGGTGGCTGATCATCAGCCGGGGCAATCGTGATGGGGAAAAGAAACTCCACCTGGTGCTTCCCATCCTCCATCCGGAAGACAATGTTGTCGCTGTAGCTGTGCTCACTGCCATCATGCTGGTAAACCACATGCCCGGTCTCCAGCTCAGCAGCTGTGAAGTGCTTGCGGCCAGGCAGTGCCCCCAGCACCTTCAGCTCGCCATGCCGTAGGCCCCGCACCACCCAGACCTTCACTTCATCCAGGTTGTCCTCATCACTGATCTCCAGGCTGCCTGCAAGCGGCCTGGACTGGCCCTCAAACAGCATCAGCTGGGGGCCCAAGGCTCGGTTGAGCGTGGCCAAGGGGGCCAGCGTGTTCATGGGCTTCACCACCACCACGAAGGCGAAGGGCTCCGAAGAGGCGCCCTCAGGGTCCAGCACCTCCATTTCCAGCTGGAAGAGCCGTTCCCGGTCCGAGTCCACGGTGGGCGGCTGGTAGGCGATCTTCAGCTCCCTCACCTCACGCTGGGTGAAGGTGGTGAGCGGCCGGCCGGGGTCGTCGGTGCTGAGCAGGTAGCCGTGCTGGTGTGGGTCGGCACCACCCCCTGAGGTGAGGTTGAAAAGCAGCAGGTCCGCAGGGGTCTCCAGGTCCTCGGCAGCCAGCGCCTCAGGGGTGAGGGCGGCGAGCACAAACTGGTCCACCTCCATCACCAGCAGCGCCGCCGAGCTGGGCCGGGGGGGCTTGTTCTCGGCGCCCTCGCGGACCCGCACCACCACCTGGAAATACTCCCGCTCGCCGGGCCCCGCTGCCCCGGCAGGCAGTGCGTCCACCCTCATGGGCACGTAGTCGCGGTCAGGGGAGCCAGCAGGCGCCGTGTGCTGGTAGCGCACCCCCTCCTGCAGGAAGGCATCGCAGTCCCGGGTGTAGCCGGGGGGCAGGGGCCGGCCGGCGGCGTCCACCAGGCGGCCGTGGGCGGGCAGGGAGGCACCGGGCAGGGGCAGCGGCAGCGCGGTGAGGCGACAGGCCTGCAAGCCGTCGGCGAAGCCCAGCACGCGGGCGTCCAGCGGGGGGCTGAGGCCGCGCAGCTGGGCCACGGGCAGCGGCAGGTTGCGGGCGAGCAGGCGCAGCTGCTGGAACAGCACCTCCACGTGCAGCGCCAGCGGCAGGACCCGCATGCGGCCCGCGCCGTCGGCGCGCAGCAGCAGGCGCAGGCGGTGGGCCGCGGGGCTGCGCCCGCCGTAGTGCGTGTAGCTCACCTGGCGCGGCCCGAAGGCGCAGGGGAAGCGCGGCGGCGCCAGCGCGCCCGGCGGCGGCTGCAGCCCGTCCGGCAGCAGGCTCAGCTCGCAGCGCTCGCCCGGCGGCGCCCGCACCACCAGGTCCCGCGCTGGGTCCAGCCACGCCAAGCGCCCCAGCGGCACCCGCAGCCCGCGGTTCGCCACCACCAGCTCCGGCTCGGGCGGCGCCGCTGCGCCCGCCTCGCTGCACACCAGCACCAGCAGCAGCACCGCGCTGCCTCCCGCCATCCCGCGCAGCGGCCAGGAGCGCGGCACTGCCTCCCGCCGCCGCTACTAAAGGGCCCGGCGGGCAGCGCCGCCCACAGCCTGGCCCCAGCCCCTCGGGCGGGGTGCCGTCCCCTCCTCCCCGCCACAGCGGCGTGTGTCCTACCTGCGGCGGCGGCGGCGGCGGCGGCGGCGCTCCTGCGTGCCTGGGAGCGGGGCAAGGGGGTTGACACCAGCCGCGGGGGCATGCCTGACACCGCCGTGCCTGCCCAGCGCACAAGTCCTTTTCCGCCCCGGGCGCGAGCCGCGTTTTGGCTTTTCCCTTTCCTGCCCCTGAGTCCGCCGCGGAGGAGGGACGCCGAGCTCGCTCGCTCGCCCACCGGCGCCTGAGAAGGAAGAAACGCGGCTCCCTCAGACGCCCGCCGCCGCCTCACCCGCCTTGCTGCTGTAGTGCCCACACAGGGACGTTTCGCACACAGCCCCTGCATCGGTAAACGGCGATTTCGCTCCCTCGTGTGAAAGAGCGTTAGCCAAATAAACGAGCAAATCTCTAAATGTGAAATGCTGACATAGTGTCCCGACCTGTCTTCGGCTCCTGACACGACTGCTCTTTCCTCCGCCCTCTGCCATGCCTGATCCTGCACTGCTTGAATTACTACCTCTGTAGGATCTCCCTTACACACCTTTGACATTTTTCCCCCCTTGCTATTTTCCTCCTTCCTTCCCTGCTTTACCTTTTGTTTGCCTCGTTTCTACCTATTTACATCCTCACTGACATCCTGTCACACTTCTGGCTTCTCTCATTCCTTGGAGTCTCAGATCAGCGGAGACTCCCTATGTCTGAAGAAGGGTGGCTGCGCCCAAAAGCTTGCCAAGAACTTTTTTTCCAACTACTCAGTTGGTCTAATAAAAGATATCACATCTACCCAAAGGACCCTGCCTCCGTAAAGACAGGTACTTGCTTTGCAAGCAAAGCCAAAGCAAATGCCCCCTTGGAAAGGTCTCTCTAGGTTCCCCTTGCAAGAAGAAAATGTATTTTTTATGTCCAGGAGATGGTGTCTGAGGTGGAGGGGGGTTAAGCCTGAGCAGTCTAAACATTTGGACACTTTTCACATCTACCTTCTCTCTCACTTTTCCTTTTTCCAGTTCATCTGGTGCACGATCAGGCATGGCAGAGGGGAGAGGAAGGAGCAGTTGTCTCTGGTGCAGAACAAAGGTCAGGACACTGGGTCAGTGTGGTAGGGCAAAACGCTTCAGCATTTCACATTCAGAGATTTGCTCTTTCATTTAGTTAACGCTAATTTATAAAATGAAGTTTCCACTGGATTAAAGTGTCATCGTTTTTTAAAAAAGCATTACATGTTGCAGAGGTTTGGGCGGGGGCTTAACCACCTTTATCCCACACTGTCTTGAATAGCATCATTTATGGTCTTAACCCATTAGAATGTGTTGTCTCTTGGTATCAGCCATTGCAATGGGAAAGGAGAGAAGTGGCTCCTGCTCCCCTGTCACCTCTCTTCTGGCACTTCCATGGCTTTGGTACCAGTTATTGAGTCAGAAACTTTTGAAAGCAGTTTGCTTTTGCCGGTAGAATTATTTGCTTTTGTGGTGGAACTTGACAGCCAAGATGTTTTTAAACAGGGAAGGAGGCAAAAGAGGTTTCCAACTTGCTTCAAATAAGAAGCCCTACTAAAGGGGCATCGATAAGTGGAGTTTATAAAAAACCCCCAAAAACCTGGCTCTTCTGTTTCTATGAAATCTATCAAGGGATTAAAGAGCAAATGAGACTTTAAAGAGCACGTAAGGATTTGGCTATGTACTAAATTGGGGCCAAGACTATGTTTCCATTTACACTTCTTTCGGCTTGAACAATGAAACTAATGCAATCACTTTTACATTCCTTTACTGTTCATTTCTGATCAATTGGACTTCCAAGGTCTCATGCACTAAGCCAGTGGCAGGGTGAAACACTGAATGTGAAATGCTGAAGAGATTTGTTTTTTTATTTAGTTAACGCTAATTAATTTGATGAACAGTTTCCATTGGATTGAAGTGTCACAGATTTTTAAACGCCATATTTTTTTCCTTTGTCTGCCTTGATCTTTGCTTTTATTTAAATCACTTGGTGGTTTGCCACTGACAAGGGCAAGGCAGGATCTCTCCTACCTGGTGTTATAATTAACTTTTTGTTTAATTCTTGGTTTGAGCAGTCATGAAATTGATACCAGAACAAATTTCAACATACTGTACTGCGCTTCTTTCTTTAGAAGCAGTAGAGGGCGCACAGTTAAACCAAATGCTATTTTTACCCAGGGTTTTATACAAATATTGGTGAGTCTCAATTTGTCAATAGTTATTTTAAAAAATGCAGCAACCTTAAAAAAAAAGACTTCTAAAGGATCTCTCATACATGAACCAATCTACTCATATGTGCTAATAGGAAACAGTACTGGTATACATGATTATTTTTATTTGCATGAAACATTGCATCTTGTGTTTCTTACTCTTCACAGTTTCTGAGCAATGTCAGTATTTTATTTTATTTTATTTTATTTTATTTTTACAAAAGACCAATATTTGGAGAATTCTAAAGTCAAGATTTACAAACAGAAGCAAAGATGCAAATTCTGAGGCATTGCCTGCTTTGCCAGCATTCCTTGAAAACAAATAGCAAAGAGAAGGTGCAATATTTATTGTCAATTAAATAGTTTTATGTTTTGAGAACCATCACAGTTTATTTAGTAAAGTTACTGCAAGATTTCTTAGTATATCTTGATTTTAGAGTGCTAAAGAGAGGGTAATTTTGTTTAATTGCTTAATGTTTCCCATTAACATCAATGCCAGGAGAAATCTGGTTCATATATGTATTTTTTGGGGGGGGAAGGGGAAGTAGAGAGTTTTCCTCCTGACTGGGTAATTATATTTACCATGTTTTTAGTTGTCAAAGGGTTTTTTTTCCCTTTTACATTTGTTTTGTGGTAGTACTATATGCCATTCATGAGAGTTATGAAGATTGAATGCATTCAGAAAATATTAGGATCCATATTACATAATTGCTGAAACTATAATTATTTCTAAGTGCTTCCAATTTACATTAATTAACATGCTCATATTTGTTCTTGCAATTGCACAGCTAAATAATAGCTTTCCTTTCTTTCTAACCTCACTGGTTCTTTACATTCTTTGCCTTGTCTTTGTTCTTTTTCCCCCAGTCCTGCAGTTACCTATGCAGGTTCGTAACATTAGAATATAAGTAGTCCTGCTGAAGTCAGTGGACTTCTCTCACATTAAAAGCTACGTACATGTTTGAAGAATGCAGGACCTTAGTTTCTCCTGTTCTTGTGGCCCGATTCACAGCTCTCCAAATTCAGCAGGTGTCTTTTCATTGACTTCAGTGGGCTTTGGATCAAGGTTGTGGGGACAGTTTGAAGAATGTTATAAAAAATGGAAATCAAATCCTGATTACCGTACTCAAGAAAAAACCCCCAACAACTAACCACATGGGCAGTGGTAACTACTCAAGCTGTGAACTCTGATATTGCATAATACTCTTCCTATAATGAGTATTCTAAATATTAGAATGCAGTGATTATTACACTGAAATGAATTTTACAACCTGAAAATAATTGTTGGGGTCTGCGTAGAATACAGATGACAGAACCCAGAAACAGCATTCAGAGCATGATTTATCACTGCAATTTGCCCCTATTTAGCACTGCTAGTTATGAATCAGGCCCAAGAACATTTTCTTCTAAACTTTCTCAGATGAAAGTAAAACACAAAAAGCTTGAAAAAGGCACAGCACAGCTGGATCAATAGCTGGAGTAAGTCAATGAAGCTCTATTACCTTCAACTAAAGTGTGTGAAGTAAGAATAACATCTGTATTGATGGTTTAGTAAATGAAAAACCACCTGTTCCATCAGATACAAAAAAATAAAGCACTGACAGTGTTCTGAGTCTTCCTGTCGAGAGTTAAAGTACCCAGGGATGGTGCTAAGAAGTTCTTTGCCAGCTAAGCATGAAAAATGAAAGCATTTTAACAAATTAACCTCTGGGAAGGGGGTAGCTAGTGCAATCCACTGCAGTAAACCTTTGATGTGTTTGAGGGGTGATATTTCAGAGCAGATTATTATAGATTCATAGATGTTAGGGTCGGAAGGGACCTCAATAGATCATCAAGTCCGACCCCCTGCATAAGCAGGAAAGAGTGCTGGGTCTAAATGACCCCAGCTAGATACTCGTCTAACCTCCTCTTGAAGACCCCCAGGGTAGGGGAGAGCACCACCTCCCTTGGGAGCCCGTTCCAGACCTTGGCCACTCGAACTGTGAAGAAGTTCTTACTAGGGTGTTGGACGTGAGTAGGGGATCTCTGGGATAGAGGCAGCACAGTGTAAAACCATTCATAGATTCATAGATGAACCATTCATAGATTCATAGATAAACCATTCATAGATTCATAGAACTGCAGCCTGAGCGAGCAGAGAGATCTTTCATAAAACCTGATTCATGGTAATGCACCATACCATTGTACTTAGTCACACTGAGATTCTTTCTCAGTCAGATTGGGAAACACACATCAACATGACAGCCAGGAAGATCTCCAAACAAATATTTGAGTTATTTAGTACATGAAGTGGTATCTGGCCCTCATCATACCAAAAAATTAAGATATTTCAATGGATATATTTTTATAGCACTGAAAATTTCAGTATAGCAGCAAAATCTTAGGTGTCAAACTGATGAACACTGGAATGTACATACATGAAATGGTGGTTTAATCTCTTTTATCTCTCACTATTTGTTGTGTGCTCTCAAAAACTGCCACTAAAGTCATGGAGTATGGTTGGAATGTTGTTTTATCTGTGATGGGAGAAATATGCAAACAACAAGGGATTTTTGGTGATATCTTTTATTGGAATAACTGTATAGTTGGAAGAGATGTTCAACAAACTTTTGGGCATAAATTGCCCTTCCTCAGGTCTAGCTAAATAAGTGAACAGCAGAGCTCTTCACCACAGGGCTTGTGGCAATGCCTTGGAGTGGTGATTCTCTGGTCAGCTGAGGAAATCTGAACTGGAATACCCCCCATATCCTAGTCAAATCTTTTTACGTATGTAACAGCGAGCCTAATGGCTCTCTCTTCCTTTAAGAGAAGCCACAGCCTAGCTAGGGAGCTGTGCAGGCTAGGCAGGGTGCAGCAGCTGCAGGCTACAGGGGCAACAAGTAAATGAGACAATTAGTGGGCACCTGCAGCCAGCCCAGGCAGTCACCTGACTGGAAGGGGGAAGCCCTGGGAGTACATAAGCTTGGGGCTTAGGCTGGCAAGCCAGTCTAGCCCCGCTAGCTGTAGGGTTAGAAGTTCCTGTCCAGGAGAGGCACCCAGGGACACTGGTCTGATTGCTTTGCTGCCTGTGGGAACACTGAGGCTCAGGGAGCTCACAAGGAACCAGGCTGGGAGGCATTCCAACCCAAGGGTAAAGGAAGGTTTGCCCTCTTAAAAGGGGAGAGGGCTGCTTGCACTGTTGTGATTTATGTTATAGCCTGAGGGCTTATGTTTACATTACTATTTATACCGGTGGTTTGGGTTGGGACTGTAAAGGAAAGTTATGGGGATGCCATTAGTGCCCATGGGATACCTGATAGCCTTGAGCTCTTCCAGGGGCAGGCTCAAGGCTCTAGTGAGTTTTGAGCCCAGAGTGGGCGTAGTGCAAGGTGGCAGCCACACAGGAGCCAGGGACCTGGCGCCTGAGAGGGGCACAATGAGAGACAGCGGCTAGGGGCCCGGCATCAGAAAGCAGCACAGCCATACAGGGACCAGGGGCTTGGCAGATAGGGCCCAGGGGCCCAGTGACCGGAAATGACAAGTGAGAGCTAGTGCCCAATAGAGTGGGCCCAGGCTAGCAGGCCTAGGAAGATTAAAGGGGCAGAGGCTGAAGAGGCCAAAGCCCTAACAGAGGGAACAACATTACAGTACCACCCCATGTGGCATGGGGCATGGTATAGGGGAGGATTTGGAGCCACACAATTAGCCCTTAAGGCTCTGGGTGCCCTGCCAGGCATAGCAAGGACTAGTAAGGGGCCTAGGACTACAGAGGACTGGTAGAGTGCCGAGGAACCCTCACGAGGGGGTTCAGTCAGACTGGGGCCATGCAAAGGTCTTTGGGCAGCCTCCCTACTTATTATAATACCATCAAGGCATGAAAGGCGAAACCAAGAAGGCACCCTGGGGCAGAGTGGGACATAGTCGCGGAGCCATCAGGAGGCATCACTGCCTCCCCTGGACTCCAGTGTGCTACAACGTATCGTCTCTCTTTTAATGAAGGTTGTAATGTAAAGAAGAGCTTTATTAGGTTAAAGTTGTGCTACAGTACTTCTGGGGAAAGGACAAGTTTTCCTCATAGTATTCACAATAGGAGAAAAACACTATCTGCAAACTAAAAGTGTAGAAAAATAATCTAATAAACATGTTCCTAAATGTATTTGTAAATTCAGCACTATTTTGTTCCAGGTATGAATACAAATTTAATCATTTTCTCTTTAGAGTGGCAGCACGAGCTAATCCTGGCAATAACATATAGCGGTGGTCACTTTAGACAACCCTAAAATAGGAAAATAGCTTTAAGTTTTTGGCTAGCAGCCTCAATCAGCCACTGCTTCACTGGGCTGAACACTCTCCTCAGATTTTTTTACTTAATATTCCTTTCATAATAAGTAATAAAATCTCCTCCTTTGAATGATGGAACAAGAATTGCCCTAAGATGTGCAAGTGGGGCTCACAAAAATTGATTTGGAAACCACACATGGACAATATCTAAATAGATAGGTACCTGCATATTCCATGCTATGTCCTGTGCACTTGTGCCATGGAACCCATCCTTCTCCTATTCACACTGATTATTGTGACACATACTAAACCTCCACATCCAGACATCTGCAGCATAGCACATGGACATACTTGTGTCCACACATTCAGTTGTTCTCCACACTGCAAAGAAACAGTGCAGAAGGTTTTTTGACCCCTGGATATCCAGAGGTAAAAAAAAAAAAACTGCAGAGAAAAAAAGTGAAGCAGAGCACTCATGTACAGCGTCCATCATTCAGAAGTGGAGCCGGGCCCCCCAGAGCCATGCTGTGGTTGCCAGCCAGGCTCCGCGCAGCAGAATCACCATGATTGCAGCTTCCCAAGGCCCCCAGAACCCCAGGTAAGGATACTGGGGCCAGCTCAGTGCTGGCCCCAGCCTCCCCTACCGCCTCTGGGGTAACTTGCTGCACGCCAGAGCATGCGTGGCATGGGTGTTCCTCAGGGACAAGTAGTGGCGGTGCAAAGTGCACCACTGCCAGTTGTCCCTGGGAAACCAAACATCCAAGCATGTCTGGATGGGGCCATGGTGTTGTTTAGAACTGTGTGACACTGTTTAGAACTCATGTGTAGCACTGTGATATTTTCGAGGATCCCTGTACCATACAAAGCAGACCCCTTCTAGGAGTTAGTCTGTGGACAATTTGCCTTTCTTCCCAAAAGATGGGAGTTATTATGCATGGTTTGGATGGGTGGTCTGGATTTGGCTTAAATATCCTTGGCAAAGTGAAATCAAAAAACTTTTACTCTGGCTTCAGAATCAGCAGTCTGATTCCCCTGATTGTGACACTGTGCATACACATCGGATTTCAAATTCTTAGAAAACTCTGGCCTAAATAATCATACAGATGTATTTAGTCTTACTTTGTTGACATGCTCCCTGAACTACTTCTCTTCAATGCCGGTGAGGGGATGGTAGCTTTGACTGTGGTAATCCTGATCAAACTATGGACCACATAACAGTCTGCCCTCTATACAAAACTGACAGTGACATTTCAAAGGTACATTCTCTTTCCTCAAGAGCATTAGACTGGTTAACTAACCTTAAACTGAACTTATAATTGTTACTCCAAGTCAGCCATACAAAAAAAGAAGCAACTTTGACTCATCATTCCCTTGAAAGGGGACCTGTCAGTTCCAGTTGCTGAAATTCTCCTTGCTCCACAATTCTAGTTGAGAAAAGTCCAACTACCCTGCTTTCTACAGTCTCAATTTCCACTCAACTGTCAAACACTCCCATGTCCCAGTGTATTATGCAGGTTACAGATAGTTGTTAGAATCTTTGCAAACTGCAGCTCCCACAGAGCCTACACATTTCTAGAAGTAACCCTGGGCCTACATTAGATTTGGAGTGTTTTTAAAAATTTTAATTCTTACATTGAAAGCAGAGGCATAAACATATTAGACAAAACAAAGGGGTGTCCCTTCTGTATGTCCAAAACACAAATGAAAGTTTGTCTTCCATTAGGGATACTTCTCCAGTTTAGACACTTAAGTGTTTTGATACAGTAGTATAGTTAACCTGCTACAACTCCAATTCTACGTATATATAAGTCTAGCTTTATTTGATGAAAGTAGCTCCATGAAATTCACTGGGAATATTTACAGACCATAAGTCTTTGCAAGATCAAGATTAAAGTTTATTAAGCAGTTCTAATGCTGTGCAGCTTATATGCATCACATTTGAGCTCTCCCGCTTGACACCTCAGTAGTATTTTTTTTAATTAAAAACACTTCACAAGTTTAAAGCCTTGCAGCTCCTTGGTAAAGTAGGTGAGAAAACCATTATTTTATTTTAAAGACAGAGAAACTCGGGGCCTTGTTGCATGAGACAGTACATGTTAAATCACATGGTAACATTTACTACAGTCAGCTGATTGTTGGTCCTACCCCCTTCATTGTATCAGAGCTGGTTCAATTATCTGTTGTGGTGCTGGGGCTGGGATGACAATCAGTGAGCTGTGCTCCTATGATTTCTATGGAGCAGCCCCAAGATAGCTGAATATGTGGTAAAAGAGACTGAAGGTGCACCTCGCACGATGAGTTGTTTTACTGCTTGAATGAGCAGACACTCAGGTTTTAAGTGCAGTTAACATGACCTAAGTGTAATGTTTGACAGGGCCCTTGGGCACAGACATATAGATGTTTTGGCCAAGCTCCTGCAGGCCTTTCAGCGGAGCATCATTCCATCACAAAAATAGCCATTTGTCTACAGAAGGGCAGATAATGAAGGAGTTTAAATAACATTTTAAGAAATGTTAGGCGAAAATAATTGATCTTTAATTTGTGACAAACGATATACTTAAAACTGTTAATGTGCTATATCCAGTATATAGTACACTTGTCTAATATTTCAGGGTCTTAAAATCCTAAGTTTACTGTCACTGTGAATAGGCTCAGTTGCATTAAGTTGAGTGGGGCTGTACACACATGCTAGCTTTGAATTTGCCCCAAAAGTATGGTCTGAAAATTAAGTAGCGTGGGAGCTACATTCTCTCCTTTAGCAGAAGGAAGAAAAGCCCTTTTAGTTCACTACCTTGTAGTGCTTGGGTCTGGATAGATTGTATCCTGTCATTTGATCTAACTGGACATGAGCGAATGAGAAAGTCCATGTAAAACAAATTGTTTGTCACAAGTTAGGCACCTACATACAGTAGGTTCTAGTAGCTTGCTTACAAGCAGTATCTTATGGCAAGCTGAAGTAGATTTGCAGGAGCGTATACAAAGATACGTTTAAAATTCTGATACAATCACAGTGGAATGCTTCTATAATGCCTAATATGTTCTATATTGAGAGCACTGATCTGTTTTTATCCTTTGTGTTAAGTCCTAAGTCTTAGTTTCATTCCAGGAACTAGATACAAATAGCATTTATACATCATTTATTATCTTATCAAGTTCTGAATTCCCTTGATTCTTTTCTCACAGATATGAAAATATACATCCCCAAACTCATAAAGCATCTGTGACAAGTACAGTTATTGCATGGTCTCAGATGCCTATTGTTGTTCCCCTCCCATTCCAGCTAAAACCCAGGTTTACTTATTAAAAAACAAAACAAAAATGTTTAAAATGCTTAAAATTTCCTTTCAAAATAGCAACAATTAATACATTTCTCGGAGTACTGATATTCTGATACTGATAAACTGTTAATTGTATATACATAGATTCTTTCATTCCACCTGTTGATTGTTGTAGATGCACACAAGCCATACATCCTTTTTGCCTATTGTTTTATTTGTATCCTTCATTACTGTAGGTGCTGATTTACTACTCACTTCACATCACCCCCAAAGCTGTATTGCTATGCTTTTAAGAGGCTGACCAATGCATGTACGTGTATGCATCAGAATGGATATGAACGTACACAGAGCCAAGTCATATTCTATTTATTAGGCACCCATGTGGAATTAGGCTTCTAACTGTAATCCAATTCCATCCTGCTTAAACCCCTGGGAAAACAAACAACAAACACAAACAGAGCAAAAAAACAAAAACAAAAAAACCCCCAAACCAAACCAACACATTAAAATGTGCGTAGTTTTGGAATATATCCTCATCTTAGCCTGAAGACTAAATCACAAAAAGAAGTGAACAGGAGGACTGCTGCTCACTTCCTTCATTCTGACTGCTTTTCAGGGTCCTGAGAAGGGTGGAATAGATTGCCTTTTGATACCTAATATGTGGACTAGGGTTTGGCCCATGCGGTCGGTCCCCTGATCACAAAGCTGTCTGCCTTCAGGATTGCGTAGAGTGCAAAGGATCTATTCAGTAGTGTAATTAATGGGGCGGGGGGGAGGGGAGGGGGGAAGGGAGGAGGGACAGTAATCCCGGGAGCTGGGGCGGGGGAAGCAGCAAAAATTTGCTGTAACCACAATGGCAGTTGATAATACTGCTATAATCAGTGCCCCAGCAGCTGGTGCTACCCCAGACATTGAACAGCTGTCCAGGGCATGGAGCTGCCCAGTTATGCCTCTGAACCTGATCAGCCCTACCTAAGTCCTAATTAACTCATTTGCTTCTAGAACCCAATTGACACTTTTCTCTTGACACAGAGACACAAACCTGTCAATTGCACTAGCTCTAGCTTCCAGCAGTAAAGTGATATTCAATCCAATGGTGGAATTTACAGTACACCAGTCAGCTTACATACTCTTGCTGCAATAAAATGCAGCTGGACACAGATATTTTGGGTTCAACTGTTCTAAGAATTGAAACAGCAAAATTGGTGCATCTGACCAATTAAGGTGACATCATTTTGTTTGACCCCCCTCCCCCCCAATAGAGCCTTATTTAAACACTGAGTTTCATTTGACTTTGTCATAAAATGGATTCTTTCCAAAAGCAAGGGTTTGCAGGATAAGTCCTTTATCACTAACCAGAAGTTATACTTGTTCAGTAGTGTAATTCATATGGTCAAATACCACATTCTTTTCCTGAAGTGTGAGGGACCTGAACAAAAAGAAGACCAGGTATCTTCACTAACAAGGAGGATTTTTCTGGGTGGCTGGAGTCCAAAAGATCATTAATGTTGCTACTTGATAAAATTTGAATTTTTTGTTAATGGAAGGGGTCATTATGGTTCCAGCTTTAGTGGTGTCAGTCAGATTGCTAGTGGCCCTCCACTTCAAAAATGTTTCCAACCCCTGGACTAAAGAGAAGGTTTTCCAGAACATGTTATTTTAGAGGTTAAACCTTGTCTTTACAGTACAGAGGTGGACTATTTGGACAGTGCCATGTCTGAAGTCTAAAGAATGACAGTCTATAAATCTATTTCCATAGCTGGGATTTAGAATCCTCTTACAAATAGACACAAACAGACATCTACAAATCCTCATGCAAATAGATATTTTAGCTGTATTGAAGCCCATGTGTGATGATTATGTGGTTGTACTGTATGTTTTGATGTTTTATGTTGAAAGTGATTTTTGGTGCTGAAAGGGCTTCTTTCCTGAGAACTTTGGCTCTTTCTAGAAGCTGGGAAAGGAGTTATAAAAGAGGAAAATTAGGGAGTGCACATGCATGTGTGTGCCTGCCAAATTGTAGACTGCAGGAGTCCACTGAAACCTGCTGGTGTAAAGTTCCAGAGTGGAGTTGGAAGGAGTTTGCCACATGGGGACTGCAGCTAGAAAGGCTGGAGCAGTGGGACAGAGACAACCTATCAAGCACCAGCAAAGAAGCTGAAACCTTTGGGAACGAGGGGGGAGTTCACTACAGAGGCAGTGATGATTCCTGCCTGCAACTGGAACCAGCTGGGGACTAAGAAGTGAGCACTGGCCAAGCATGTGAGTGAAAAAGTGTCAGGAGATAGGATGTTTAAACCTTATTTTTTATGTTCCCCAGTTATGTTGTAGTGCTGTTCCCCAATTATTAAAAGCTGGGGGAAAGGGTTATGTCTAATTTTAGCTGTCCTTTAATTGGATATCTCACCTCCCAGGGAGTTTGTACCCTCATTGCCTTGGCTGACTCGGGGTCCTGTCACACCACAATACTTACTTTTGTATCATCCCTTAGACTCTGCCTACTTTTCGCCATGAAATTTGCTGCTTCTCCTTTTCATAAAATGACATTCCTCTAGCATAAAGATCCATGGAATTGTTAGGAAACTAATCACATAACTTAAGAAAATTAAGTTTCTGTGACTGTAACAGATACCAACTCCAGGAGGGGCTGTGAAGCCCCTGGAGTCCCATCATCCCTTGCTCTCTCTGGGCAGCTGCCCCTTCATCCTTCCTGCCAAGCCTTGATGTTTTGTTATTTATATAAAGGAGGCTGCCACAAGACTTTCCAATCTGCTGTCCCTCTCTCAAGATCACCAGGTGTTTGTGGTCACTTGCCTTAAGGGCTAATTGTGTGGCCCCATTCCATGCCTACACCATGTCCCATGCCTCCCAAATGTTATCACTCCTTGTTGTTCTGTCTCTCTACTCCATCAACCCATCTCTGGACTACAGGCCACTGGCCCCTATCCCCAGGTCTACTGCTTCCAAGGCCTGGCCTCCCCATGCCTGTCTGTTCCAAGGCCCAGTTCTCCCTGGCCTATCGCTTCCAAGTCCCTCCATGCCCTGTTCCTGAGTTCTCTGCTTACCCCCTTTTGCTTTGTTCTCCAAAGCTCTGATGCAGCCCTGCTGCCAGAAGCTCCTCGCCTCTTGGTGCTCAGGGTTGGACTGCCTGACCAGGTTGGGATCTGGGCTTATCTCCTGGTTAAGCCCAGCCCCCTCCTGGAGAAGAGACTCAGTAATCAGCTCCCTGCTACACCTGCAGGGTGCTTTCCAGGCTGCCTCTCCTTTTAAAGTGTCAGGCTCACCATGCAGCCTGTCACAGTGACAGTCACCTACTCAACCAACTATAGCAACATGTAAGTATGAAGTATGACCACTGTAAGCCATATGCACCTCATATTTTGCCTACATTAAAGATATAAATACTGTTTAGTCTGTCTGAGATGTCATTTAAAAAATAGTTTGGTTACTTAGTCAGTTGGAGTTGGAAGATGCTTAGAAACTTGATACTAAAAACAGCCAAGTACTATTCCATTAAAAAAATAGCCTCTGCAGCTGCTGTCTCAGACAACTTCTTTAGGCCCGCTCATCTCTGCATCTGCAGAGGACAAATGCAGTTCAGAAGTTCCCTGTGGAATGCCCCATTTGGCATTTCATACCATCCCTGTCCCCTGCTAGGAAACCATTAGCTTTAGTAGGTTTGATTGACAAGGCAGGGCAATTGGGCAGTGACACAAAAACATCAAGGAAGTTTTGCTGAGTGCAAGACTCCTAAACGTGGATAGGCTGTCCTTTGGTTGCACTCAAGGGGATACAGAAAAAAATAGTTCCAGATAAAAGATTTTAAGACTTTTCAAGTAAGATGGTAAAGTATATCATTAGGTCAGAGTAGTCTCTCCATCCAGAACATCTCCCTTCTATGGGAAAGAGGAGGAACAAGTACATGTGATGGACATGAAAGCATGCAGGCACTCATATCCTGTACCCCTGCACTATTAAGCATCACTCATTCCCCCATATGACAGGACCTGCAAGGATGGAGGGGGCAGCATAATCTACGCCCCTCACCCCCAAATCAGCTGGTTATCATAAGCGTTTTTAAGTTTGGGGGGAGGGGTTAATGTCTCAAATTCATTTCCCTCAAATAACTGTCCTAGAACTTGTTTAAAAAGAGACAAAACCATACAGCGGTATTAGGAAAGACGCATCCTATCATAGTATCATAGTACTTAGGGTCTGAAGGGACCTAAACAACTCATCAGGTTCGACACCCTGCCCGAGGCAGGAATGGATGCTGGGGTCATATTGCTCCAGCCAAATATCTGTCCAGCCTCCTCTTGAAGACCCCCAAGGTAGGAGAGAGCACCACCTCCCTTGGAAGCCCATTCCAGAGCCTGGCAGCCCCAACTGTAAAGTAATGTCTCCTGATGTCCAGCCTGAACCTTCTCTCTAATAATTTGTGGCCGTTATTCCTAGTAACCTTGGGTGGTGCCCGGAGGAACAGAGCCCCCCCCCAATTCTCACTGGTCCCCCCGGTAAGTTTATAAATGGCAACCAGATCCCCTCTCAGCCTTCTCTTGTGGAGGCTGAATAGGTTCAGGCCCTTTAGCCTCTCTTCTTAGGGCCTGCCCTGCTGCCCCTGGACCATGCCAATGGCCCTTTTCTGGACCCTCTCAGTGCTAGCCACATCCCTCTTGAAGTGTGGTGCCCAGAACTGGATGCAGTACTCCAACTGTGGCCTGACCAATGCCGCATAGAGGGGGAGGATCACCTCCCTGGACCTACTTGTGATGCAGCTGTAAATGCACAAGAAGGTGCACTTAGCCTTACTGACCGCTTCATCGCATTGGCGCCTCATGTTCATTCTGGAGTCAACAATGACTCCAAGATCTCTTTCTGCCACCATGTTGACAAGAAGAGTTTTTCCCCAGCTTATAAGTGTGTTGCTGGTTCCTTCTGCCTACATGCAGCACCTTGCACTTGTCTGTGTTGAATTCCATCCTATTCTCATCCACCCACCTCTGCAATTTGTCTAGATCTAGCTGGATTCTATCCCTCCCCTCCAGCATGCCCACCTCACCCCACAACTTGGTGTCATCAGCAAATTTGGACAGTATGCATTCCACACCCACATCCAGATCGCTGGTAAAGATGTTGAACAGTACAGGCCCCAGGGCTGAGCCCTGGGGGACTCTACTGCCCACATCTCTCCAGGTCAAAAATGACCTGTCCACCACCACTCTCTGGGTGTGACCATCTAGCCAATTTGCCACCCATCTGATTGTGTAGGCATCAATGCCACAGTCACCAAGTTTTTTTAAGAAAATGTGTTGGGAAACTGTGTCAAATGCCTTCTTAAAGTCCAGGAAGATGCCATCTACCCCGACACCCTTGTCCAGGGACTTTGTGACCTGATCATAAAAAGAAACCAGGTTAGTCAGGCAGGACCTGCCCTCAGTGAACCCATGTTGGTTGCCCCTGAGCATTACCTCCCCTGCTGGGCCCTTGCAGATGTGCTCCTTGATTATCAAAGGTCTTCCCAAGGACCGAGGTAAGACTGACAGGCCTATAAATGCCGGGGTCCTCCTTTTGCCCCCTCTTGTAAATGGGGACCACATTGGCCCTTATCCAATCCTCTGGTACCTGGCCAGTGCCCCATGAATGCTCATAGAGCCATGCCAGGGGCCCTGCTGTGATGCCTGCCAATTCCCTCAGCACCCTCGAGTGAAGAGCATCTGGACCTACTGATTTAAACACATCCAAAAGTTCCCTAACTAGGTCATCCCTGACCCTAGGCATGGCAGTGCCTCCCTTGGGTCCGTCCGTAATTCTAGTGGGGGAAATGTCCTGGTCCCTGTTCAGGAATATGGAGGCAAAGAATTCATTAAAGTGGACAGCTTTTTCATTTGCCGCAATCACCAGGTTGCCAAGTCTGTCCTGTAGGGGCCCCACATTACCCAGTGCCGCCTTCTTACTTCCTATGTATTTGAAAAAGGACTTTTAATTATCCATAATTCTGGTTGCTAGCCCTAGCTCCATCTCTGCCTTTGCCTTCCTAACAGCCTCCCTGCAGTCCCAAGCAACAGAGATGTAATCCTCCTTGGTGATAGCCCCTTGCTTCCACTGTTTGTACGCTCTCCTTTTTTGCCCTCAGGAATCCCTGGATGCCCTTCCCGAGCCATGGGGGCTTCTTAGCACTCCTGGCCCCCTTGGTATGCATTGAGACTGACTCCCTTAGAGCTCAGAGGATTGTTTCCTTGAGGAACAGCAACCCATCTTGGATTCCTATCTCACTGAAGCGCCAAGACCCCAATGCCTCTTCTACTAACCTTCTTAGCTTACAAAATTTGGCCCTCCTGAAGTCGAGGACCTCTGCCTTGCTGCTTGCCTTCATCACCCTGCATTGGATAGTAATATATCCTATACTACATGATCTTGTTTTTTAAAGTAATGAACATTACTTTTAGCAGCTGATAATTTTAACTAGTTATTAATAATGAAATATATGGTTAAAACATTTATCCATAACTTACAAGTCAGATACTCGTTGTATCTCTGATCTTCAGTAATGACAGAATAATTGTGTTTATCCAAGGTTTTAACAAACCTCACATTACATGTACTAATATTTCTTGCAAGTAACTGTGACATACTTAGGTTGACATTTTTTTGAAGTGGGGACCATCTTTATATGCTATTTATACTTACACAGGTGTGTGTACACAGTGTCTAGCAAAAGGGACCCCACTGCCTAAATGGGCCTGCCAAAAGCAGCAAGTAATACTTTTATGAGTCAGATCATCTGGATTCAGAGTGCTGTTTCAAAGTCTTGAACACAGCAGCAGCTATTTCATGCACCTCTGTGAGGGGTCACAAAACTATTTTTGCCTTCAGGGTTGCTCAGTGTGAATGGCCTACTCCAGTAGTGCAATTGAGGGGAGGGGGAGGGGGAGGGGGAGCAAGATGGGGGCAATCAGCCCTGGTTCTGTCTTTGTCAGGGGGCGCAAAAATAGTTCCATGCTACAGTGGAGGCCAATCACACTGCTGCAGCTGGTGCTGCAATCAGTGTCAGGCTCTTATTAGCTAAGTAGCCATGTAGGGATTTTTGCAAGTACTAATATGTTATGGGAAAAGGCTTCCTCCACTCCCTCCCCCTTCCCCCACCCTTGCACTCCAGGTTTACAAGGTAAAGTATATTTCCTTATTTAAAATAAAGTTCCACAAATGCACTCCACTTCTATATTACAAAGCAGTGGGTAAGAGTGAGGTTACTGAATGCCTAGATTAGACCAGGCTACTAATTTATTTACTTTCTGGTCTAGTCCTCAGGTCTTTATGATTTTTCTTTTTATGACTTTTCTCTTTTTAAAGATCCTTCCATTTCTTAAGTTTGTACTCTGAGGGAGATTCTCTAAGAATGAATTTAAACTTGAACTAATTCTGATATTGGATGTAAACACAGTCTATTTTTACCATAATTTAAAAATATAACAATGTCAGGAATATACATTATGCCCATTAAGGCAATTCATAACATTAAATAATCATGACAATAAAAGAATCTCAGGTTTTTCTAACTTACAAGCCACAATAAATTAAGTATTCAAATACTAATTTCATTATGGTAAGTTCTTTCTTCCAGGTGGAAACTGAATGGAAGTATATGGCATATTTGGAAGTTGATGAGTTGGCTGCATATTTTCCATTTGCACTTGCTTTCCCCTTATTCCTTCCTCTGATTCCTGCTAACTGGTTATTAATCTGATATGAGTTGGCTGATGCACACATGGACCTCAAAGCCAAACATTTGAAGTATTCCATTGTGTCCGAGATTCAACATCTTTGCTAGAGTAAGAGTGGTACTTCTCCATAGTATCATTCTACACTGCATTTCCTACTACTAGAAAACCTGACAAATCTTGGTTGAAATCTGGCCCCTATTCTTAGCTCTATTGAAGCTATTGCTACTAGGAAAACCTGGAGCCTTACATATAGGCTAGGGATAGACATTCAAAAAGCCTGAGCCTGAATTGATTCAATCTTTGCAGGTTAGTCTAACACGGCTAGGCTAAATCACTTTGTACCTGCTCAGACATCCTAGAAATGCAGGCACATACCTGCAGTGGCTCAAGCTAGAACCTGGGGAGGCATTAGAGTAGCCCTCCCTTCCCTTCCATAGGACTGAGCTGAGGGGGGCATGGCCAGGCCCCGGCAAGACACTGTGAATAAGGAGGAGTCTCACCCCCTGCCCTTGATAACACAGCATTTATCAGCTCTGTTATCAGCATTTAACACGGCATCAGAAAACAAAGCCTTGATCATTACAAGCTCTTCTTAAACAGCTTTTTCCAATGGAAGGAATGCAGGGGCATTACCATCTGAGCTGTTGTTTACCCCCAAAAATCCCTAAATGGACACTGTCCTATCTGCCTTACACAGCATTAGCTAGCATACCACATGGTAGCTATAGTCTGTGCTGTGGGAAAGAGGAGGGAAGGGATCTCTGCTTAAGCAGTGAGTTGTGGTGTAGAGTGGAGGGGGAAGGGAGCACAGGGAAGTGAACAGATCCTGTTGTGCCTGCAAGTCTCTGCTGGAGTTCCAGCCAGGGAGCAGAGGGGAGGGGCCAGTCCTGCTGTGGAGCAGAGAGCCCTGGCCAACCCAGAGAGCATGCCGGGATGCTGGGGGTGTCTGATTTAGCTTAAACTAGCAAAGGGTCTGGGACAGACATTGCATAAACTGGTTTGACCCAAATCAGTGAAGTCTGATACTACATTCAACCAGGTTTATCTCAAACAGGTTTCAGCCATTTTAAAACCGGTTTATGTGCACTGAACATCTGTTCTGTTACAGGTTTAAACCCATTTCTGATCACTTAAACTGATTTATGTGTAACGTCTGTTCCTAGCCATAGTGACCATTAGGAATGATCTGATTTAATGTAGTGAATTAGATATAGTTTTGCTAATATTTTAATGAGTGATGAGTAAAAAAAAAAGACACCATTTAATGGTGACATTGAAGATTCTACTATTCAGAAACAGAATGGTGGTAGGTGCAGGGAAACAAAAAATATTTACAACTCTGATTCTAAAATCATGACTACTGTTCTGGTTTCAGCATCAATGTTCTTTTGTCAAGTTAAATACAGAACTCCTGCCCTTAGAATTCTAACTGAGGTGCTCCAAAGGTTACGTAGCCCCATGGCCACTATTTCCAAGAGATCTTTCTTTCTTTGGGGACGAGGAAGCAGTTTACCAGATTTACCTAAAAGCATGTTTAACCCATTTGATTTGTTGTACATGATGGAGAAGTTGCTGGGGTCAGCCACAAGTGCATCGGGCTTTACACCCAGGTTATTCTTTACTAGCATACTAAGGATATTTGGCATGTGATGTGTTACATTACTGCAGTGATATGTTTGGTAAGGACTATGAAACCAGATGCAACCCTTACTGTATGCACCATTTGCTCTGTTATAGATACTAGAGGATATAAGTAATACACTAGCTACTGTACACTAAATATAGACAGGATTTAGTTGGCTCCCGATCAGCAGTGCTTATCATTGCAATTCTTTCCTGCTCCAGAAAAATCTGCTGGGTTTATCCATACTCTAATATTCAGCTTTCTAAATACATACCTTTAATGGCCTCCACCCCCACTGCAGTGCTGGTGCAGAGTTGTGACCCCCACTGTCTGCATTTACACTTTGCCTGTGAATCAGTCAAAGGGGCACTACCGGAGCTTTGGCTTTCCCAGGTCTACCAACAGACAGGCTGTGCATGATGAACAGTAGTCTGCTACTTCCCTGTGCATCCCCAGCCAGTAGACCCTTTCTAGCAGCTTAGCTTCTGCCTTGCCCCTCCCCAGGTGCCCCGCCATGGGGAGTTCATGTGCTGCTTTTAATAGGGCCCTTCTGTACAACTTAGGGACTAAGAGTTGCTCTATCTCTTCCCCATCCACTTTCCCTCATTCAATTTTATACAACAAATTGTTCTCAACTTTGAAGTGAACCATCGTGTTCAGGAATTCTGGGCACAGAACCACATCATCACAGCAGACTAGCTCCTCATCCTTCCTCCTGCAATCACTCCACACTGAACTAGCTACAGTCAGTGATTTCCTCAGTGTCCAGGAGTTTGTCCAGGGCTTGTGCATGGGACTCTGCAGTCTTGTGTCTGGCTAACTCCTTGGCCGGTCCCATCTGCATCTATTCTTCTCAGGACCACGTGCAACTAGCCTGCAATACCCCTTAGAACCAAAACCAGTCATGCCACAGTAGCACCGGGCATGACAGCACTGACAATAGACAGGCTGGCATCACATAGGTCTGCCCCAGCATGTGCATCATGACCCACATTCACTTGTAGTAGCAGGTCTCACTGTTTAGGCAAAAGAAGGGTCATCATTCTATTATTTTTCCCTTACCCTGGGGTATCCACTCCTTGCTAACCATGGCTTGGGCACAGACTGAGTCTTTAACAGCAGCTGTTTTCTGCCCAGCTGTTTCAATTTCTATCACAGGTTGGGGGTGTCTGGGGTCACTCCCTGCCCCCCACCCTTCTATTTCTCACCATAGCTACAGTCCATCTGCTCCTCTTCCAGAGCTCCCCCAACTCCAGGCTCTCTAGGCCTTGTATCTTCTTGTACTGGTTGCCGGTCTCTTCCCAGCTGAGGGCAGAATCTTGCAAAATGCCCCAACCTTTTACACCTGTAACACTAGTCTGACATTTTTCTTCCCTTCTTATCCTCTACTTGGGGCCCCTTTCCTGTTCCCTAGGCCAGCATTCCCTACCTCCTTCACTCTGGATTCCCTTTTCCTCTCTGGGCTAGTTTTTCAGCTGTGGTAAAGGCCTTGGCCAACTTGGCCAGGGCCATAATGTGGCCAGGTTATTCTAATGTACGCAGCTCTGGGCTTTCAGTTCTAAGTCCCATAGGAATTGTATATGACCTGTTCTATCTTGTCCTCTTTTGTTCTCCTCCCCAGGCACAGCCACTTGTGTGCTGCATTTCAGAGAGGCTGCACCAGTTGCTGGGCGTTAAGGCATCCTTGGCCTTCTTACTTCTGAACCTCTGGCAATCATGCTGTTCTGCAATGGCCAGGCATTCTAAAATGGCCTCCTTCACCATCTTATAGTCATAGGCCTCTTCTCTTGTGAGTGCTTGGAATGCAACTTGGGCTTCCCTAATCAATAGAAGTACCAGCCAGGTAGTCCATATGGTCCTGTTCCAAACAGCTGCTTGTGCCATCCTCTCAAAAATTTCCATAAAATCTTCAGGGTTGTCCTCCTATGTCATCTTCTTCAGGGTAAATTCTTGCAGTTTCTCTGCCCTTCTGTTGCTGTTGTGCCACCTATGCCAACTGCTCAACCAGAACTTTTTACCATGCAAAAATAGTCTTTTGCTCTTCCACCTGCTGGACATGGTGGTGGACCATCTCTTCCATCTTTGCTGCCCTTGGACTACCTGGGCCAGCATATTCTGACATTTCAGCATTTATTTGTGTTGCTGAGCCAAGTGCTGCAGTACTCAGTGGCTTCCATATTGATTGTAGCCCTTGCGTCATTGGGAATCCTCCTTCCCAGACCTACTGCTAGTGGAAAGTTCCCAAACAATGTTTGTAATAGGATATCCCTCCACGGACATATGGGTCCCTGATGGTGGCTGGGCTCAACATGGCTGCCTACTCCAGCTCCCTAATCTGGCTCCTTCCTCTCTTGCCTGCCACATCTTGGTGTTATAACTGAGCTGTTATTTCCGGAGGCTGCCTTTAGGTAGGGTGACCATATATCCTGGTTCGGCCAGGAAAAGCCCAGGATTTCACCTGCCAGACCTGGCTGATTGGTGAAAATTAATTTTGGGACTTCTAAACTGAAGTCCCAAAATCACAGGGGAATGGGGGGCACACTTTGGCAGGGAGGCAGAGTGGCATGGTGTGCCAGGTAGGTGGGCAGTGCCTGCCTGCCCACCTGCTTGGAGCACCATGATGCTCCATCTCCATGCTGGACTGAGCCCTGTGCCCCTGTCTACCTTCCTCTGCCTGCAGCAACGCCATTGACTTGGGGGAGAGGATGAGACCCGGGGCGGGGAGGGGGGAAGAGGGGGGGGAAGGGAGGGAAACAGTGTCCTGAATTTCCTTAAAAATAATATGGTCACCTGAACTTCTATGTAACTGAAGTCTTGGCCATAGGCATCCTGTGTCCCCTTAATTGCCCTTACTTGGGTCTGACTGGGCAATGCTGGAATTTGCCCTTCTCTTTCTCTCACCCCTTCTCCACCTTAATTTAATCAGGGTCCTGACCCTCTCCCAGGCCTCCCACCTAAAAAAGAGGGGGCTTTTGCCAGTTTCCTACTCTGTAACCTGTCATGACCCAAAGGTCTGATTTTTTTGTGTGTGCTTTGGCACTCGAATTATCCCTGTGGGTATACAGCTTCATTGCACGGAGGAGTTCTGCTGTGCAGAGAACCCACGTGCAAAGGAGTGTTCCCACCACTTTGCAGCTGTCTTTTCAGGGTGCATTTCCCTTTGCAACACAGAAATGCACGGTGCAAAGAGTTCCTGCTCATCGTATGCAAATTCGTGCCCCGCAATTGGCTAGTTCTAAATTATTCACACGTGGCGGTTAGCGATTGGCCTGCTAGCCGTATAAGAGGCTTGAGCAGTTTCTGCCCAAGCCGAAGAGGACTCTGCATCCATCTTGTGGGGACTCTGGGTGTGCGTGGCAGGGTAATAGAAACCCTGTGTGTTGCTCAGAGGAGTTTGGCGGCCTGATCCACCCCCCACCTATTCCCGTCTTCGAACGGAGCCTACTATAAGACGTATCGATGAGTTTTATGCGCGCTTGTCCTGGACATCCGGAGTTCTGTCTGCGTGGAGCCTAGCAAACTCCACGTGTGTTCGTGTTTTCTGTTGTAACCGCACTCAAGCAAGTTCTCAGCCTGCACCGCGACCATCTCGGTGTAAGTAAACAATCTTAAAATCAACCGTTACGTGTCTGTGCCTAATTCTAGCTCGGCGACCTCCCTCTCCAACCGGGCCTGCCCGGGCTGCCGGCCACAGCCCGCGTGCGGAGCGACGAAAAGGGCCCGGGGCCTGACCCGGCCCGCATATAACCAACAAAAGAAATAGAAGAAAGGAAACAGAAAAAACTACAGAGAAAAAAAAATCTCAGGATGCAGGGTACTCTGCTCTGCAGCCTTCCCTCACAGCTTCTCCAGTCCACTGGGTGTTACCACCAAAGTAAGCAGAGAGAAAAAAAAAAGAAAAAGGAGTGAAAAGCAGACTCATATCGGGCTCTCATAAACAGTCCTTGGTTTTCGGGGTACACCCACTCCCCAGGGCCCACACCACTCCTCCTTCCTGGGCCAACACCAACAGTCCTCAGTCTTCTTGGGTGTACTCAATCCCCTAGGGCTCCTCTGGGATTAACATGAACAGTCCTCAGCTCCATATACCCTCCCTCCCAGGGCTGTGCCAAGGCATCAGAAAAACAGTCCTTAGTACTTCCGGTGTACTTGCTCCCTCATTCTCTGCCAACAAAGGTTTCTCTGGCTGCTCTCCTGGCCAGGCCTGTACTCACTCTTGTTTCCTTGAAGGCCTCCATTTCTCTTCATTGTGAGGGCCATCCTCAGAGGCGAGTTTATATCCCAGTCAACCACTCCTGCCTGGTCAGCTGGTTGGGTTTCTGTTGTGTCTTACTGTGTTTTCCTTGTATTGTCCCTTCAAGGCCAAACCCCTCGTGTTCAGCACTGCAGGGTTCAGTTTGCTTTGTGGAAGTTTTGTAGCACTCAGGACTTCATTTTCTCTGCCAGAGGCATTACTGGTTCCTCTCTTACTCCAAAAAGTTCAAGAATCAGATTATCACCAGCAAATTCAGAGGATTATACTCTCACCAACAGCACCACATAAGCCAATTAATCCACAGACATGTTTGAGTTGTGGCAGCCAACATAGACAAAGGGAGTGCAGGTTTAGGAATGCGGAGTGTCATCCCTGCAAGAAGAAGGGCCACATAGAGAGGGTTTGCCATTCGAAGGCCAGTTCTGGGAGACAAAAAGACTGTGGCAAATGTATTCACTCCCAAACCACTCACAGATTAGAGTTCTCCCCAGAACGTGAGGTACAAAAACTATATTTGATTCAAAATGTTGGTGTTGTCAAAACTCAAGGTTCTGAGATGATTGCAACTGTAGTAATAAATGGAAAGAAGTGCAAAATGGAAGTGGACTCAGGTTTGGGAGTATCCCTTATAAATGAAAACACATTCTTCCAGTTGTTTCAGCACCTTCTCCCCAAATTATTGAAACCAGAGTGTCGCCTGCATGACTACAATGGACAGATTGTGTAAACTTTGGGTAGCTGCGTGTAGATGTTGAGTATGGACCTGTTAGACAGCATCTATGCCTCATTGTCACTAAGGGTTCCCGCAAAAGTCTTCTGGGGAGAAATTGGTTCTCATCATTGGGAATCAGTATTCAAGCATACACAGTCTCTGCACAGAAAGTCTGGAAAGGCTTGCAAGGGAGTTTCCCCAGGTATTCTCCAAGGAATTAGGAACCTACTCTGGTTCAGCTGTGATGTTTCAAATAGATCCTGCGATAGCCCCTATCTTTATGAAGGCTCAGCATGTACCTTTCACGCTGCAGCTGAAAATTGATGCAGAATTAGATTGGCTTATTGTGCAAGGGGTCCTCAAGCCAATCGTACATGCAAGCTGGGCCACACCAATTGTTCCTGTTTTAAAACCTAACGGCAGTATTCACATCTGTGGGGATTACAAGTGCACTGTTAATAAAGCATTTAAGCAGGACCCACACCCAGTGACTGCCATTAACCAGTTACTGTCTGTTCTTGCAGAAGGGAAGGTTTTTGTCAAACTCGACTTTGCTCAAGCCTATCAGCAATTGATAGTGGATGACAAGGCTGCTGAGGCCCAAACAATAATTACACATGGGGCAGTGGTTCGTTGTCAAGTGCCTCCACTTCAGGATTTCTGTGGCACCAGGAATTTTCCAGCGGTTCATGGAGAAAATGCTAGCAGGAATTCCTGGGTTTGTTCCATACTTTGATGATGTGTTGATCATGGGGCTGTCTAGAGAGAAACTCACTGAGAGACTCAGAAGTTTTACAAATATTTGATAAAGCAGAGTATAAAGAGAGAAATGTCAACTGGGAGTTTCCAGTATCAACTTTCTGGGATATGAAATTGATGCTTCTGGCATTCACCCAGTTGAAGACAAAGTAAAAGCAATACATGATGCCCCTATATCAAAATGCAGACAGGATCTTCAAGCATTCTTAGGACTTCTCAAGTTTTATCACATCTTCTTGAAAGACAGAGCCACCATAACAGAGCCCCTTCATTGCTTATTGGATAAAGGAGCTCAGTGGAAGCACAATGAAGCCTTCCAGGGCATCAAGAAGTTGCTGACATCAGACCCTGCCCTTCTTCACTATGATGAGCAGAAGTCACTGTCCATTACTTGTGATGCCTCACCGTTTGGTGTTGGCACTGTCCTCAGTGACACATTGCCCAATGGCATGGACACACCCATTGCTTTTTACACAAGAACAATGACTTCAAGAGAGAGGAATTACACACGGATTGATAAAGAAGCATTAGCAATTGTTGCAGGAGTTTAAAAAAATTCACAATTACGTTTATGGCCGCAAATTCAAATTCTGAACGGACCACAAACCCCTTCTTGGAATTTTTACTATGGACAAACCAACTCCTCCTATTTTGTCTTCCCGTATGCAATGCTGGAGCATCATGCTAAACGCATATGACTATACACTCATGTACAAACCTGGGAAAATGATTGCAAATGCTGATGCATTGAGCCGCCTACCACTACAAATACCTGATTATGCTACTCCTCCACCAGCAGAAGTCCTCAGGCTGGAATCCATGCCAGAAGCCCCTCTTCAAGCTAATCAGCTAGCAAGGATGACTGCAAAAGACCCTATCCTTACCCATGTCCTCAACTAAGTGTGGAGGGGCTGGCCTCAAAACAAATTGACTGAGGAATTCAAGCCATTTTCATCACGTCAGCATAAGCTGTCTGCCCACAAGGCTGCCTCCTGTGTGGCAATTGTGTCGTAATTCCAGAAGCAGGATGCCAAATCATACTGACAACACTGCACGCAGCACACCCAGGCATTGTGAGGATGACAGCACTGGCTAGAAGTTATGTATGGTGGCCAGGTATGGACAATGACATAGAAAGGGTTGTGAGGGAGTGCAGTATTTGTCAAGCAACCTGCCATAATCCACCAAAGGCACCAGAATTTCCTTGGAAAATGACAAAGGAACTCTGGTCACGCATCCACATTGATTTTGTGGGTCCTTTTCAAAGTAAGTTCTTAATTGTTGTTGACTCGTACTCAAAATAGCTTGAAGCAATTGCTATCTCAACTCTTACTTTAAGCTGCCACTATAATAGCTCTCTGTCAGCTGTTTGCAACCCATGGGATGCCCAACACTCATTTCTGATAATGGCAGTGGACTCACCTCAGTAGAGTTCCAAGATTTTGCCAGTTGCAATCTCATTCGAACTATTACCATTGCACCTCACAGGCCACAGGCCAACGGGCAAGCTGAGCAAATAGTGCAGACTACAAAAGATGCACTGAAAAGGACTGTTGTAGAAGACTGGCTTACCAGACTGGCCAGATTTCTGTTTGCTCAACATGTAATTCCTTGCCCTACAAGAGGGTCCAGCCCATCAGAGCTTCTTATAGGGTTGTCGTTTCAAGACATGCCTTGACCGTGTTAACCCACACCTTGTGAGAGACATGCAGTTTACGAAAGAAAAGGAGTTGGACTCCGCATTGGCATCTGATACCTTACATTTTTTTGTTCCACAAGAGACTGTGTTTGCTCAGGACTATGGGACAGACCCACAGTGCATTCAAACTAAAACTGTAAGCGCCACAGGACCCGTATCATATACAGTCCAGGCCAACGACGGACAAGTTTGGAGATGTCATGTGGACCAGCTGCGTGGGCGTTCTCCTACTGATAATCCCACACCCCAGCAATCTCTAAGCACCAATCCACCACCGACGGACATGGATTCATTCGGGAAGTACCTACCTGTTTCCACCAATGCAAACCCTTTGCCATCACAGTCAGAAGGAAGTATCGCTGTTGAGTCTCCAGATAGTGAGGGGTTCATCAGATGATGGCACTGTCAGCCTGAGTCCGGCTCTATGGGAAGACAACAGCAGAAGCGGAGTCCTCCCAAATGGTTGGCTGACTATTCTGTCTAGGGGAAAGGTGTGTCATGTCTTATTTTGTTTTCCTTGCATTGTCCCTGTAAGGCCCAAGGGGCTTTCTTGGTTCTTCTCTCTCCACAGGACTGGACTGGGTCAAGTCAGAGGCAAAGCAGGTATAAGATCTGCATACATCTACTGATGCAATTGTTAAGATCCACCTGGGATATGATTCTAGAGAGTTATAATAATAAATAACTCTGAGTTCAACACAGCAGTGTCCAGAGTGTTGCTGCTGAACTCACAACATATTTGTTTCCTGTTTCCCTGTGCCAGGTTTGGCTAATCTCTTTCTCCCCACTCACTGCTGGGTTCTGCAGCCGGCTAGTTATAATTCTTTATAAATGCCCATGCACTTGTTCACACGATCATGTTCTTTCAAATCAGGTCTCAGAATCATACACTAAGATTCCCACTTAGGCACATACTACAATGCAGAGATCATGCTGATTTCATTTGGAGCATCACCTTTTAGTTTTAGCTTGTTGAGAATCCCAAGTTTGAAACATTTGGAAACTGGATAGTTCTAATACAAAAGCCAGTACAAATACATTTTTGTCAAGGGTGCATAAAAGATGGTCCCTAGGGTTTGCATTTCTTTTAAAGGCCCAGACTGAAGTTCTAGCTTAATTGTTCAACCAAAACTATGTATTAGAAACATCTGCACAATATTAAAAAACACTAGAGAATCACATTCTATTAAATGTCTCCTTAAAGGAGTGAAGCATACGAAATATAAAGTTGTAAATACAGAAGTTTTTACATACTGAGAACTGGATTTCACTTCAGAGCCCTACCAGCTACTCTAGACTACTCTCTAAGAAAAGACCAGAACCTCAAGTGGCATGATTCATTATAACACCATGATGTCACTTTAAACCAGCTAAGTATCTGGCTGTAGATATGCTTGCAGCGATTACGAACTTTATTAGAGTTAGAACAAAAGAGTGCCTGTTGTTACCCAAACTGGTGGTCTTCTCCATTACTTTTATTCTGGGGTAGATTTTCATGATTAACAAATACTATCCTACACAGAGAATATTGAGTTTTAGGTATAAAATGAACATGTGCAAGATAATTTTATAATAATGATAATAATGTGCCGCATAGCTTCTATTTCTCTGTCATGTGACCTGATTAACTGATTGGTGTTATCCTAGTCAGCATTGCCAGTCCTAGGCATTCAGCAGTTATAAGTGTTATGGGATTTGGGAAGAGAAAAAAAAGCATACACAGGGCATGTCTACACATGCATATTAATGATAATAATACCATAATCAGGTAATCACCTCATACAATTTAGCTTTTTCTATCATGGATGTCTTTGATTTCACACTGTTTTACTGCCTTTGCTGCAGATAGATCAACTGTATGTATTTTGTTTATTACTCCCAGACCATATTATTGACATTCTTTACACACCGCATTGTAACAACAAATTAAAGTGATAGTTGCAAGTCCCTGCTCCTTCAGATTGTGATAGTTATTTTTGACTTTTACTTGTTACCTGCTACTAAGGCCACTCACTGACAGATGTTAAGTAGGTGGCATAGTGGGATCTGATATATGCTTCCTGCCATGCATGGCATGAGGGATCAAGCATCAGATCCCATCACACCAAACTGTCTGTGCAGGAGGAGCCCAGGATCATGTTCTTCCTAACTTCTGTTGGCTCTGGATTTAGGACCCAGATGCCTTGTTCTGGGGAGGAGAGGGATGGGGGGTACCTTATTGTGCTCCTCCAGCTGGGAGCACTGGCCATATTTTCACTTAAAGGTGTCATAGGGAACCAGCCACAAAATTACACATATTTTTGAGTAATAACTTTGTAGTTTATTCCTAGTTTCATTAAACTATTAACTTAGTGACCTGGCCATAAATTCATTTCTTAAGATGTGATTAACCAGTTAATCATGCCTTAAGCATAATGTATGTCAGGATCTAACTTCCAAATTCAGCAGTACACTGTAAGAGTTTCTATAGGTAATGAAGGTATAGCCAGTTTGGGGCATGGACCATCTAACACCCAGCTCAACAGGGTCTTGATTTATGACTAGCACTCCTACATGCTATAATACAATAGATTATTGGAGAATCTGTTCCCTGGTGTTACTGGTATAAAGTGACATAACTCATTTAGATTGCATTTACAATTATAGCAATGACAAATGTGCCCCGTAGCTTCTATTTCTATGTCATGTGACCTGATTAACTGATTGGTGTTATCCTAGTCAGCACTGCCAGTCCTAGGCATTCAGCAGCCATAAGTGAGACCCTTTTCTTTTTCCTCAAAGTGTTATGGGATTTGGGAAGAGAAAAAAAAGTACACACAGGACATGTCTACACATACATATTAATGCACTGCAATAAACTCTGGTATTAGTTGCACCAGAGTTTATTGCTCCCAGGTGTGGATTTACACGTGTGCCCAGGATCTCATCACATTGAGCCAGGGCAGAGCAGCCCCAGCTGGCAGGGGGCCCGGTGGTCAGCTTGCCAATGTAGGGCTGCTGCCCCTGACTCAAAGTGCTGCAGAGGGGCTGGCTGGGCCATGAGGGTGCTTCAGTGCAGGGCTAGCCAGCCCCCTTACTGAAGCACTCTTGCTCCCCAACCAGCCAGGGCAGCCTGTACATGTGCGCTGCCGTGGAATTTTTAACGTTTGTATTTCCAGTACTATCCTGCTGCAGAGTAAATTATCTTACTCCAGCCTAATAGGGGTGCACGTGTAGATGCACAACACTTACTGCACAGCTAATAAGTCAACTGTGCAGTAAATGTCTCATATAGATGCACCCACAGTATGCGTTCTTTTTATTTACCATTTAAGGGCATGTACGGATGAGCGTAGACATGCAGTTGTGGCGCCACACACTGCACATGCAAGCATTCCCCGCACTGATGCTTTGCAGCATGGGAGATTTTTTTGATGGGAGTGTCCAAAAAACCCCCCAGAAAATCCCGGGGTCAAAAAAACCCATGCCAAAAAAAAGCAGGGCAGCACACATGGTGGTAGTGTCCAAAAACGGAGCCTGGCTGGCTGGAGCCATGTACTGCTTGTATAACTACCCTAAAAAACCCCAACCTACCCCTTCACCTCCCCTCAAAACATACAAACAAACCCCAAGTCCAAACCCTTTGCTCCCCTGTCATTTAGCAGTGGAATCCTCCAGAGAGAACTTTAAAATTTAGAGTTATAATTAGTCCTTTTTCAGTAGTTAGTCCTTTTTCAGTCAAAGCTCCTCTTAGCTCTTCAGGGAATCTTCCCTGATTCAAACCTTACAGCACTTATTTTCTAGTTTTTTGGAAAGTCCTTTACACCAGTGGTTCTCAATCTTTTTTGTATCAGGACCCATTTGTAAACATCAATGGCCAGTCCTGACCCAGAAAATAGTTTAAGTAGAAAACAGCCCCCTGGCCCTACCAGTCTCCCTCACTCCTGACCTGATGCCCCCTGCCTCCAGGCCCCAAGCCCCCAGTGTGTAGGGTGGGAGGGAGGTGGGGCAGAGTGGGGGGGGTGTGGGATAGGAAGGGCCCCAACCAGCCCTTTGCAGACTTGAACTCTGCCAGCCTGCGAGGGAAAACCCACGGTTTCCCACATTTTTCTCCTTCAAAGGATAATCCATTTTTAAGGTTTGTTTTTAAGGTTTGTTGATTTTTAAGGTTTAAGTTTTTTTATGACCCTTTCATATAGTCTTGCAACCCACTTCTGGGTCAAAACCCACGGGTTGGGGAACGCTGCTTTACACCATCCCTAACTTGGAACAAACAAAAGGCCATTGACTAACTAATTACATTTTAAAAATGCATGTTGGAGATTTGTAACATCTGTTGTGCAGTCAAATGAACAAATTACACACTGTTCTTTACAAAGTCACATGTCACACATCTGCATTTGTCTTCCCTCCCACACTCACACACACTTCCCCCCCTCCCTTTCCAGCAAAGTGGGACTGAGCTTGCCTGGCCTTTAGAGCTACGTGTAACAACGACCCTAGGACCATTCCAAGAAATAGCAGAGCTCCTTTATGGAACCGGATAGCTGAAAAACAATCATCTTTACTCCACAAGAACAAGTCAATACTCAAAACCAAGGCACACACAATAGAAGGATTTTGCTGGCTATTATTTTTGTGGAAGCCTGTGTATCTGTGAAAGAGACCAAAAGACTGTATGGGCTGAAACAGGAGGCATCAAGAAAGTACAAATGTTGTTGCACTGAAGAATGTAGAGCTTTTGGACTGAGAACTGATTGAAAAGGACTTTGAGCTGCTAGAAAACCTATCTCCTGTTTGACCCCTGTGTTCGAGAACACAGGACTTTGTAAATAGAGGGCTGCAAAAGCCCTCCATTATCAATTTCTCCTCCAACAAAAAGCAACCCTCTGAGCCCTGAGTTGTAACCATTCAGGTAAAAAAAAATACTGTGCTAATAAATGTAAATACAGAAACAAAGCAATAGATTTTGGAGCCCTACTTTTAAGTCTGAATTACTGGATGTCATTTCCAGTAAGTCAGAACACTATACATCTATGGGGTTATCATGAAAATGTTACGGGTGCAATGGGAAAATTACACTCACCAAACAGTCAGAACTATGGCAAGCAAGGCTGCCCATCTTTATATTCAGGAACAAGTGTTGTTCATCCATTCCTGTAAAACCTAAAGTGCTATTATAGGAATTCTACCTTCTAATGCTGATTGCCTTGCTTTTTCCACAGAAGTCCTAAGCCATAGTACTCCTGTACTTCATTGCCTGTCTGCAATTAAAAGATTTCGGGTCAGAGCTCAGAAGTCAAACGATATGGGAGCTAACACTTTGGGGACTAATTCTTCTTTCACGTCTGCTCTAAACAAGTGGTACTGCACTGACTTGAATGGAGTTAGTCATCATTCACACCTATGTAAGACCCTGATTATGCAAACACTTTACACAAATGAACAGAACAATAGAGTCAATCATATGCATGATGTTGCTCAAATGCATGAGTGTTTGCAAAATCAGACTGAGAAAAAGATGAAGCTGTGCACGTACATTCTATAATTTCTTCCATTCTTTAAGAAGGCCTGTGTCTTTTAAAGGAAGAGATTCCTCACAATAAAGCCCTTCTTTATCATTTGTAACTACTCGGAAGGCAGAAATGAGGGATGCTTATATCACAGGACTGTCAGATAACATTCTTCACTGTTGTACATATCGCTATTACAAACTGTGGATATGTTTTATAAAAGCAGCTGTTTCTTTTTCTCCCGCACCATAACACGTTTTGAAATATAGAAATCTCAAAACAATAATGAGAAAATAAATTTTTTTCTGACAGCGGTGCATGTCTTAGAATCTTTACATTTGGCAAGTTGTAAGCACCACTCTGTCTAGAGAGAATTGTCTCTGAATTCTACAATACAAGCACCAAATCAGTAAATGGCACTATGTTATAAGCCAAGGAAATCTTTTCATTCAAAAATTGGTAGACATGCAAGCTATTTTTTCGTTTGTTTAAACAATCGGTTAAGGGACACGTGGCAAATGAAGTAGCAGCCACAAACTGTCAGAAGCAGGTTACTGCTAATATCATGCAAACTGAAACCAGGGATTATCTTGTGATGCAATCAACATAATGATAAATTATTAAAATTTATAATAAAAAACCCAGTGTTGTTCAGGTGTGGGGATATGATCTTTAGCTTCTTGGCATTCTAGCATAGGCAGAGGTTCCTAGTCTAAGGCTGCACCTTCAGGCAGTGTACCATTCTTAACTGCCATTGATATCAATGCTTTTTCAGTTTAAACACTCTACCATTCTCCTTGGCAAATCATACCATAGCTTCACAATCCTGGGCTAGAAAGTTCTTCTGCTATTTCACTTAGCATTTTTTTACAAGTTTCATAATTCTAAATCTCAAATATGCTTTGTGTGGGAGTATTGATTGTGAAGGCTGGATTGGGAGCAGAGAATTGAGGGAGGAGAAGGCATGAATTTAAGCCAGAGAAAGGAATGATAATCCCATGAGACAGTCTGGATTGATGGGGCTGCTAGAGAAAAGCTAAGAGATATGCCATCCCCCACAGCAAAGGCCAATTGTGGAAAAGAAAAAGGTATCCTTGGAAGAGAGAACAGAATATGTGGAGGGAGCTGAGACAGAAAATAGGAGGTAGAAAAGGCATGTGGAATGTGAACTGAACAAGAAACTAAAGACACGGAGGGAGCATAAAAACTTAAATAAAACAGGGACAGGGTGAGGATCAAACAAACTGTTAAATAAGGGAGCTGGAAGGGAGAGTTGGAAGGCAGCAGTGGCTTTTCTGAGCAAAATGGGAGGGTAAATGGATTTTTGTAGTGGGGTGTAGAAAATTGTGATGGGAGAAAATACAGGAGATGATGATAGAGAAGGAAAGTGATTTTTTGCTGAAGAATAGAAACATAAATTGTCATGTTTTTTATTGCACAGCTGAAAAGCTGTTGGTGAGAAATTATACTGAATCAACTATGTATATGATTTTTTTAATGTGGGATGTAAGTCTTAGGAGACCTGAGACCCCAATGTGGGAGCCTTAATATCCCAACAAGATGCATGTAGGTAGCTTGAAGATGCAAAACTAAACAGGAAGAGTCCTGACATTTAAAAACTAGAATTTGTGTTTGTTTTTAGTATTTCAGTAGGACATTGGTTGCCACTGACTAGTTTCTTTTGGACCCCAAATATACAGCAAGGAGACTTTTTGGAGTTTTTCATAAATTCATGTGGCTTAAAGCAGAGGTTCCCAAACTTTTTCTTATTGTGTACCGCTTTCCAGATTTACCAGCTGCCTGTGTACCCCTATCAGCATACATTTTATATGTAACTGCTTAAATGCCAATTATTTTTATAATGAACATTAAATCCACCATTACCCAATTTTTCCTGTGTACCTCCCAGAGCTGTCTTGCATACCCCCCAGGAGTATGCATACCGCAGCTTGGGAACCCCTGGCTTAAAGTCCACAAGGGCCATTAAGTCATCCAATCTGATCTATTGTAGAAAGCAAACCATTAAATGGTAAAATTACTCCTATACTGAAAACGCTATCTTGTGTGTGACTGCAACAAGTGTTACAGAAAGGATCAGAGGGCATTGAGATGGAGAAGCTGCCACTTCTCTTTCAGTTTGGTCCAATGGTTAATTATCTTCATGTTAAGATTTGTGACTTATTTCAAGTTTGAATATTCTCATCAGTAGCTTTTAGCCCTTTGCCTTTTGTTACGTTTTTCTCTGAGGGTATGGACAGGTGTTGATTTGCCTTAGCACTTTGTAAAATTACCAAAATATAGTGCCATGGCAGGCATACAGACATCCCAGCCCCCCTAGCTGAAGAGCTACAATATCGCCTCAAACACAAGCTCTCCAGCTAGGTTTTGACAGGGGGTTGCTCCTTGTGTCTGCTCCCCCTAAGGAAATCAATCACTGACAGCCTCCCTCTCCTCTGCTGGGAAGGTGGCAAGCTGTCAATGATTAGCTAGAAGCTGCTGAAAAGCAGCAGCTGTCAAAGTCAATGCCTGCAGTGCTGACAGGGACAAGAACTGTTCTCCTCACCACTACTACCACTCCCACTCCCAGTTATGCTACTTTTGCTATTGCTGGAGTCCCAGCTCTTGCAGCACTAACAAGAATTCCCTCACCCTAACCCACGAATCAGTAGTGCAACCATCAGAGCCAGAGTTGCAGTGTTCCTGGCCATGGCAGCTGTGACAGAGCTGCTCCCATGGACATTGCTGCCACCGCTTTACAAGCCCCAGAAACAGCTGGGAATGCTGAAGAAGCAGTGGCAGGATCCAGTCACTCTCCCTCCTTCCCCCTTGGAGGTGGGAGAGGCAGAACAGGGCATGGAGGGATGCTGGGGGTCCTAGAGACCCCAGTAGTGCAATCATTATACATAGTACAGTGCTATAAAACTGAGAAGTTCCTCCTTGAAAGGTACACTATTTCATATCTCTTTTGCTATCACTGTAGTGCTACAAGCAGCTGTATGTAGTGTACAAGCAGCTTGAATGGCTGTTTTGAAGGCATGCAGGAGAAACCCAGGTTGCCTTTCAATGTGAGAGTCCAGCTCTCGTACTACCTGTGATTTCACTATGATCAGCTAACACCTGCAGACAAGTTCTTGATTGTTACAACTATTGATGTGATGCTAAACCTGTGACCTGACCCAAAGAGAGGATCCCCACACCCTGGCTGCCTAAGAGGACTGCCATACTTTTCGTAGGGTTCCCTGACTGGGTATGCTAGTGTCAGAGTTGGGGTCCGAAGGGCTATCCCTGAGCAAAAGAGTTCTTCCTGGGCTCAGTGTGTGGTTTATGTGTACTTCATGGAGCGCTTTGTTGGGGTGGTTTGTTGTGGGGTACTTCACAACAGGGTGTTGCAGCTCAGGTGCCCAAGTCCCAGGGCTGGGGAGAGGAGCTGTGCTTGCCTGTCACTGAGGGAGCCGAGGGGTGGGGCCTGCTGGTGCTTGGTTGGAGCGGTTGAGCACACTCCAGGTGTTAGCATGCCTCCCTGCAAGGGAGGGGTGGGGGACTGCAAAGCAGGTGGGATTTCCAGAGGACAGCAATCTAACTTAAATCAATCTCAGTTGAGTGTATCTCACATCAGGGTGCAGACAGAAGTGCAGCTCCTAGCTGTAACTCAGAACCACTTCTGCAAAGCGTTCTGAGTTACGTTACTCCAGACCAAACAGATGTTCACTACTGATTCCAGGGGAGAGGGGAATCAAGCTACGGGCTGCAAGTCTGCAGCCAGGTTCCCACAGCAACAGCCACAGCTCTTTGCCAGTGCTCACTGTTTTCAGAAGGGGGGAGGGCAGTGGAGGGAGTTCATTTTTAGGGCTCCCCAGATGGTGCTGAAGGGTGGGTAAATTGGAGCCCCTCCCACCTGGGGGTTCAAATACACCAGCCCTGTCTTCCTGGAGAGGGAGGGGGACTGAAAAACTCCAGACTGAACTCCCTCCACTCCCTTTTCCCCCTCCCATTCTGAAAACAGTGACAGGCTGGGAGCTCTGCAGACACAAATTACAAAAGATGCTACATTTTGAAATGTCTTTATCTGATACCTCATGCAATGAGGGGTCAGATTTTCACCTGATTGGCCATTTTTGAAGCTGTCTGCAGCCATGCGCTTGTGTTTGGTCACAACTATAAACTGCTTTCTGTGGTCAGATCGGGTGAAAATTGGCTCTTCTGTCTTCACCTCAGGTCTATCTTGGATCTCATCCACCATTTTTAGACCAGTATATGTACAATGAACTTCTGTACAGTTACAGAACTGTACAGTAACAGGTTTTGATCAATCTATGTTTGCTTAGACCAGTCTAAGTGTAATGTCTGTATATGCCCTGAACGCATACTATATAGATAATGTTTTCAAAGGATGTGAACAAAGTTACTCTCAGGCCCTGATCAAACAAGCTAGTGAAGACAATGAGGGTAAAAACCTGGCCATTGGACTTGAACAAGTCCAGGATTTAATTTTGGAAATCTAATTCCATTTTCTGACACGAGGCTCTCACATTTCATCTATTTCTGTGCCAATACTTAAAATGCAAAGGGATGGATTGATAGGTTCCATTTTATCTATCTTTATTAGTAAAAGCTCAGATGTATTTAGGCCTTTCAATATTTCTAGAACAACAGTTCCTGACAAGCAAATAATATGTTTTGCAAAATTTCACATGACAACCTTTGGACATCTTGAATGTGTTACATTGCTCAACTCACTTGTACTAGCAGGCCATTTGTTTGGGGCTATTTTATATTCCCTGGATAGTAATTATTTTTCTATGAATTTTTTAAATCATTTTTAAAATTTTGAAAATCTAAACTAAGTCATCAGCATGAGTCCTATTATTTTAAGAATCTAAAGAGAGTAGGCCTAGTATAGTGGCTAGTATGTTTGCTTGTTATAAACAAAAGTAAAAGTCAGATGGGACAAAGAAAAACATCCGTTTAAAATTATACTGGATACTTCTTCTCATACCACTTTGGATCCTTTGGTCTGTCCAAGTTTCTTTGCATGAAACTTTGAACATCCACAGACACACCTGCTGGTCAAGATCAAAACACCCACACCCACATTGTCAGCGCAGTTTCTAGTTTTTATTCCACAATAGCTCCTTCCATCAGTAGATAATGGTGCTATTTGGATTGCAACATTTTGGATTTGCATCAAGCAAAAAACCCCTGGCATGGATTAAATTGACTTTCAGTCAGTCGCCATCACTGAAAGGTGAGCTATTCATGCAGCAGCAGCAAAGGCTTGGCCACAGTGGTACTGACAAAATACAGTTTAGGTGACAAGTTAACAAAGCAAAGCTTGATAGTCTGGCTTCAGGCCAATTTCCCTTTGCATCTGATGGTGATCTTGCTTTCCGTACAGTTCTCTTGCTGTAGTAACTTGACTCTTCCTCCAAGTCACAAAAAATTCACCTTTTCAAGGGTATCAGAGCACTAATAGTATTGACCCCAGCTTTAAGCTGGGCACAGCTCAAAACTCTGTCTGTTCTTTTTGTAACCTCTTTGCTTTCCCCTGTACTCAGAACTCTCACCAGTGACCATGTTCTCAGAGGCCACTGTATCATCGCATTAAGTTCCTCCATAGGCCTATCTTCTTTTATAGGTTCTCAGTCTTGGGAAACCTAAAAAACAGGACCTCTTGCCTTTTATAACCTCAATTACCCCGCCCCCCTTCCCACAATCTTCTTTTTCGACCTACCTTACCACTTGTTTATACAGCCATTGACAATGCATAGGAGGTGCATGTGCGTGCACATGCACCCCCTGAGATTGGTGGTGCACTGCCTGAAAGAAGCGCCACTGACACTGTTGGTAGCACCTGCAGGAGGTCACCACTTGCCACCTCCCACCCCCTTCACCACCAACACTGCTGGTGGCGTCGGCAAGTGGTCGCTGACCATCGGTCAGCCCTCGCCACCCCCATGACTCCTTGCTGACACCGCCACGGCCACGTGCAGGAGCTCCCTGTTCAGCCCACCCCGCTGCCAACACCACTGTGGCTGCCTGCAGGAGCTCCCTGCTTGCCGCTGCCATGCCTCCGCCTCCGATACTGCCACCGCCACCACCGTCTGTGGCCAGTTGCCATGCCCCCCACCCCCGCAGCCTCTGGGGGCACGCATCATTCATGTATATAGAGATTATTTCCAGGGAAGCTCAGCCCTAGAATCTCTTTTTAACCAAGTCACTGGCTTATTTTTTCAGCAAGCTAGTCCTTAAGCACCTGAATCATATTACTCCGTACATTAACTCTACCTGGGGAGGTGAGTTACAGCTTAGCCACAACTGTCTTAAAGAGCCAGCTTGCCACATGACACTACAAAATGTTTAAGACAGTGATTCTCAGTGATTAACCAATTGAGCCTGCTTCAATGCATTCTAATTAAAATATGTTGGAGCACATGTATAGGCACCCATTGAAAGTAATATGAATAAGAAGGGTCTCCAAAGATACATATTAAAAAACCATTAATTTGCTTTGCTTAATTACAGCTCAGGAATTAGATTTCCTTCAAATAGGGCTTGTGTGTCAATTTTGAGTACATGTAATTATATGAAAAATCTAAAGCATGAGTTATAAGCTGCTTTATCTTTTATTGTCAACTAAAAGATAAAAGCCAATACTTCAAATCAGAATCATTTGGAAGTGACTCATAACTCATAACTCAAAAAAGTGTAATAGATTTTCATAATTGTGGTAGTTGTCTCTCTATAATTAGACATTAGACAGGCAACTCTCTCTCTATAAGTAGACATTGGATCAAACAAACAAACTACACACACACATTTTGTGAAAGCTTATTTCCCCGCCCTATTTGCTAGACACAAATCTTGAGTGCAGCTGCTTTTGGATAATCACTGTTTAATAACCTACAGTGTCAACAATATGAGCACACAGAGTGACCACACAACCACATAGCTTTGAACAGCAAATTATAAATGGCAAATCTTATGGAAATAAAGGTCCTTTTTACTGTAGGTAGCCAAATGTAATCATCAACACTTAAATTTGATCTGGATACTAGAAGTATAAAATCCATTTAACTTATTAGAGCTATAAAAGTGTGAAAATGTACAATTTAGTTTACAGAATGTTAAATATGCTGGGGATGAGAGAAATGTTTGCCTGTTTCAATTCTGACAGCTACTGTTTGGCCATTCCCCCTCTCTGAAGTGTAATGGATTCATCTTTCCAACTTTGCACCGTTGATGAGCGATAAGTCACTGCAATACTTGCTAATAGCTTGCTTCCAAAACAGGAGTGAAAAAAATGGAGGGAAATATAGACACAGACACCCTAACTAGATAGAAGCCCCTTTCTCCTTTTCCATTTTTTTATATACATCATTCAGAAGGATGATAGATATATATAATGGGCACATCTACATGTTGATTAATGTGCCATAATTACAGCATATTAAATTTAGTACCTGTAATAACAGGTAATAATTTAATGCCTTGTAATTGGCACTACTGTGCATTAGTACAGATGAATGCTTTTTAAGTGACATTAATGTGCATTAGACTAATATACTGCACATTAGCGCATCAGCACAGTTTTTACCCACCGCACTAATGCGTAGTAGAATTAGTCTTCTGTGTATTAAGCATGTCGTGTAGACACCCTCTATATGTAGTAGGAAGACAAGCTTTGACCTGTTACAGTGGAAGTTCTGTGGATACTTACCAGGAGTCTGGGGCACCGGAGAGTTGATGTCATCAAGAGGTGTCTCGCCACCGGGAGTCCCCACACCTGGAAAGAAAGAGTAATTAATGACTGTAAATAGAAAGAGAGCCTGGTGCAGTCAAAAGACTGCTGTCAGTAAGCCTCTACCCCTGAAAAGGGACAGAGTATGAGTGAGAGCAGCCGAGGAAGGTTGTGGAAAACTGCGTAGAGACATGGTATCTCACTGACAGCAGCTGGTGAGAGGGAAAGCTACAGCTCAGAGAAGCAGGGGTAACTTACTTGCAGGAAAGGAAGGTGAGACCTCTTCTTTGATTTGGGAAAGCTGAGATCCAGAGGCTATGAGAGACTGAAATAAAATAGACTGTTATAATCTATTACAAGGGGAACTAGACTAATACCAGTTCACTGGTTACAAGGACTGTGATATCTTGTATATAGACTTTAAGTGACTGGTACAACTTGTTATACCATGTGTTTCATAGATTTCATAGATTTCATAGACATTAGGGCTGGAAGGGACCTCGGAAGATCATTGAGTCCAGCCCCCCGCCCAAAGGGCAGGACGTCGGCTGGG